>NC_090695.1:29561310-29875476 GCF_013368605.1 Nyctibius grandis
TTAACTTAGTCACATACACCTTGCACTGAGTACTTCAGACACCTTCTTTCATCTTAATGTGCTGTATCTGGTTAGGTGATAATTGCATAATAGTTTCTTTGTGTTCACCATCTGTAAGCGGAGGCCATACAAATGCTGAATTATCTGTGTTGCTGTAAAACGTTGCACATTTCAGACACATTTTAGATACCAAGAGGGAAAATATACAACGGATTTTTTTCAAGGTGCAAAACTGCTGTATTTTTAAAGATTTGAGTTAGACAGGAGTGGTAGTCTTCTGCAGGGTAGAAAAATTTCCAGGAACTTGAGAATCTTGGGAAGGTGATTCTTGTAAATATCACAAAGCTCACGTAAGGATATTATTGTGGCTTTCTCTTATACTAGGAGATGCTCCATATTTCTCCTAGTAAATAAATTAAAAGAAGGGAAGAAAATTTCATTAGTATTTTGTTAGTGTATTTTCTTGCAGTGTGTGGTAAGTGTGCAGTTCGTCCTGGTGTTCTAGATTCATCTAATTTGCACTCAATAAGGAAATTTCTGTTTTGCCTGAAGTGCTTAAATACAGTAATTGAAAAAGTAGCAAATATGACTGGCTGCTTCTTTGATTAATAAGCAACCCTGACATTTCAAATGTGAATAAACTATTTAGATTTGGCTTATTTGCAAACATGCTCATAATGAAAATATAATGGATGCAACAGGAACCAAAGCATGAATCTGTCCATTTTTAAAATTCTGTAAATATTTTTAAAATTCTGTAAATATTTTTAAACTTCTGTAAATATTGTCACTGACCTTATTTTATATTTGGTGTCAGTTGAACTACATTTCTTTCTCCTGCCTTCTCAAGGCAATGGAGGTAGTTGTGTCATTATCTTCACTCACCAAAAATGGAGAATCACTTGGGAACATAACTAGATTCTGACATTTTAACTGACTGTAAGTATTTTAATTATGGTTGCAGAGTTCTGTGATTTTTTTTTTTTTTTTTTTTCTTGGAATAGAAAGGGAATTCTGTTTTCTTGACGTTACCATAATACAGGCAACTGTTTAGTTTTTCACTTGGAAAATTGGAATGAAGCAAAAATAAGTATTTGTTATGGGGGTAGTATTGTTTCCTTTAGAATAACACAATGCAACATAGCAAATCGATGCTGACTCACTTAAGCTGAAAATAAATCTTGCAGTATCTTGGCACTTTATTCTACTTTGTAGTAGAAACTTGAATCACAATCTACAGAATTGAAGGAAAGCTGCTCTTCACCAGAAATAAGAAGTCAGCACTTTTCTAGGCATGATGTAGTCAGTGTGCTACCTGCCAATTGATCTTGAATATTAAAATGTAAATACAATAGCTGCATTGGTGTATATGCTGTGAGCAGTAACACTTTAGCAAACTTGTTTAAAACATATAGCTAATCATGTGGGGTCTGACAGGCAAGTTTTCTTTTGCCGTCAAGGAATTCCCATATAATGAATGATAGTTTTTGCATGCTTTGTTGAACCTTAGTAGAACTGCCTGTAGTCTTTTTCTCTCTCTATGCTAAATGAATGAATAGTTGAGAGCAGCTGGGGCTTTCAGCTCTTCAGTTACAGTTATCCTCCTAAAGTTACGAAAAAATCCTATATCGATTTGTGTTGCAGGTAAATTAAGAACTATTTGCTATCTCTAGGAAAGGAAAGGAAATAGGGGAGAAATTGGAGACTTGTCATATTAGCTCTATAACAATAAAACTATTTTTTGTACTGAAACTCCATTTGCATTCATTTATACAGTACAAGTTTCAAATGTTGGCATCAGGCTGTTTGCTGTCTTTCTGTGTGAAAAGAAATCAGTGTAGTAGCATCAGTGTCATTTTTGGAAAGTAAGGAAGACTCAAAATAAGGGATGAAGCCTTTTTATGGAACAAAAGCTGTGAGAGACATTGCAGTAGGAATCAGTTGTGTTCAGCAAGGACAGCAGGCCTGCTGCTGTAATGCTGCAAGGTTCTGAGCAGTGAAAGAACAAGTAATTCTTGTGTCTCTTTTAGCTGGAGATGGGAAAGTATGCTATAATCCAAGCAAGGTGAATGAAAATGTAATGGATGGTGAATAATAAGGCAAAGTTACATGAACTGGGAAGTATAGTGAGTTATTTCTTACACCTTATCAGCTATTTTGAACTAGCTCTCATTATTTCCACCTGCCAGATGGTGGAGAAATTTGAGACATCTTTCTGTCTCAAAAGAGCCTTCTTTTCATCTTTTATTTGTCACAATGATGTACAGATCCAAAGTCACTTTTTATTGGAAATTTTCTTACCTTAAGAACTTAAATCTTTTTCTTCTTACATGTAGTGTTTCAAACTTAACCTTCCAGTCTACTTGCATTATTTTTGTGTCCTGCTATTATTTTGTGTACAACCACAGTGCATCACGTGCAGATAAACTGTTTTCACTCTTAAAGTCCAGTAGAATCTGGAACCAAACCGTCAGTAACTTCTCTTAGTTTGATTTTTGAGTGCATTCTCTCCTTAACCAATCTTGCCAGCTGCTGCAGCCAGTCAGTATGTTTTTTCACTTTCCGTGTATGGACTTCTTAAATATAAGTGAAGTTATCTGTAAGAAACTAAGACATTCCAGATTTTCTGATAAAATCCCCACTGTTTTGATGCGTAGAAAACAGCAATGGCTAAGCATCAGAGTGGCTAGTTAACCTGTATATGGGTTAATGTATTATTCAGTAGCTATTGATTTACCTGTTTTTTCCCCAGGATGTTAGATGAGTTAAGCAGAGAGAAACAAGTTATGGATAGAATGTTGTTAGCATTTTTTAGGTTGGATTAAGAAATCTAGGCACTCTGCTTAAGTGTCTCTGCCTTTTTTCAATCAAGGTCTAGGCTGTTTTAGCAAAACAGATTACTGGATTACTGATGTATTTGAGAATTAGAGTCACTGTGCTACAGCATAAGCATCATCTTTAGCACTTAGAATACATGTCATCTGGAACTTGATACCTTTTAATACTGAGTATGTGGGGAGTCTGTCTCAGAGAAGCTCTGGTAACCAGAAAATAATCTTATTTTCCACTAAAAGTACTTTGATGCACCTTTTCTGAAGTTATAAAGGTATGTAATGAAATTTAGGAGGCAAGCAGTTTACCTGTCCATCTTTTCTTCAGGAAATTGTATATATGTAGGCTTCTTTCCTCAAGACTGAACTTTGGTCAACCTTTCCTCCCACATCAAATACTCTTGGCCCCTGACCATCTTGGTGACCCTCAGCTAGACTTCATTGCTTTTTTTTTCTTTTTGTTGGGGAGTCCAAACTGGACAGAGCATTCCAGATGCGGTTTCAAGTACAGAACTGAGGCATTTGCTGTCTATACCCTTCCTAATACAGTCAAGGCTGCTGCTGGTCTTCTTTGCTGCAAGGATATATCTATCTTTTAACTTTCCATTTTCTTTACAGAGTGCCAGTTGTGACTAAATACTTAGTAGTTTTTAACATGTGAACACTTAATAAATGTTACAATGAGGTTGTTTAGGGAGATCAGAAAGACTTCAACATGTATGTGTATCAGTGAAGCAAGTTAATGTCGTGCCTAATTACAGCTACCAGCACAAATAAAGCGTGAGAGAATCTTTTTTTCTATTATTTTCATTAGAATGGACAGTACATAATATGCTGAGATTTGTACCTTTTAAATTTCACATAAATAAATTAATAGATATTCCATCCTGTCAATCCATTAAGCAATTCAGTCCTTGCAAATTCTCTTTGCAATATAGAATAAAGCTTTCAAGGTATCTCAAGAGACATATGTTCTGCTATAGCAAATGCTGTTAAGCCAGGGACAGTCTTAAATTCTCTTAAGAAGAGAGAGGGACGCTGTCCATTGGTACACAAAGTATATCAGATTATGGCTTAAAAACATACAAGTCTTCTGATAAGTGAGAAGTCCTAAGCCACCAATTTGTGGTTGGTTTAGGACCTGAAGTTATTTAAAATACTAATTTTTAAAAATTCTCTTGTAGGTCCCATACTTTCAGGTTCCAGACCTTCATGTGAATTATTTGGTCAGCTCTTTACACCAGAAAGTTTTCATTTCCTTGAAATAATTCAAAAAATTATTTTCAGTAATAGTAATTCAGAGGATACATCTACATGATACAGCACAGACAAAGATGAGCAAACTATGCCAGTGTTCAGGGCTGACTGAAGCTTCAAGGCCGAGTTAATTACGCTGGTGCCAAGGAGGAGCTCCCATACCCTGCCCAGAGCATTCCAGATAATTCATATCTGAATGTGATCAGTAAAGAAGCTTTGCACTGGAGTGATTTCAATTCGCAAAACTTTGGCTCATTCTGTACCTCATCCAAGATAATTTCTACCTTGTTTCTGGTGCTTTTTATTCTTTTTAGCAGAGCTTCTGAGCAGAATGCACTTCTACCCTTTGGAATATTTTTTAGTTTTAAGTGTTACGTAACTTTAACCTTATTTTTTTTATGTGCCCTTTCAGCAGAAACATAAGCAAGGGTAAGGGTAAGTTAGGATATAAGGGTAAGCTGGGAGGAAGGTATAAGGATACACAAGGCTGGTTTGGCTAGACTGCTGCCAGGTGCAGAATTACAGAAGATGGAGAGGAGTATGATGAAGTTGCATCTGGACACAACTACGTGTCTTTGTCCCCTTCCACACTCCCTCCCTATTGACATCTTAAATCTGTTTTAGTTGCATTGTAGTTCAGAATTATCTTGCATTCCCAGTGCTTTCCTCTCCATTTTGCAGTGAATTGGCACCTTACCAAGCAGATTTCCAGGTGCAGCTATGGTGTGAATTGTTGCAGCTATTAATGCTGGGTAATTGCAGAGTGCTGTAATGAGAATATTCTGAGAGACACCAGCCAAATCTCCAAATTTTAGGCAAGCATTTATTTATGCTCAACTACTAGCCAATTAGTCCGTTAAAAGCTAAGAATCAAGCATTAATCAAATACATTAGTTAAGCCATAGGTTTACAGTACCATAACTCTGATGATTATTGTTGGCTCTTGATGGCTATACTCTTTGGCAGTTTTTAGTCTCTAAGGTCAAGATGACCAGGCTTGTGAGCTCTTTGACATGGGAAGATGGAATGAAACTGCGCTTTTTTTTCTCTTTCCCCAGGCTCCACTGGGTGTCACTGGCATTTAAACACGTCTCTGTGGGCCAGGACCAATCTGGTCTGAAGGCAACCTCGTGGGTGTTGGTCTGTTCTGGTTTCTTCAGATGGGTATTACCTATTTGCAGACTGCTTTCCAGTCATCCGTTTCCTTCAAATAGTTGCAGACTATGCCAGGCAAACAAATATGACAAAATACTGTACTTCCTATTCTAATTCAAACAGTCTTTTTAGGTGTCTGGGTATAAGGCAAACAAGATTTTTTTCATTTTTCTGTTTTAAAGCAAGCAGTGTTATGTCTGGGAGCAAGAATAAAAGGATATATTTCACAAACGGGCCTTCACCTTACGGGGAAGGAAAGCTCCAGTGAAAGTTACATCCAGTCTCTCTGTCTTTAGCAGGGTAAAGTAATCACTAACTCATCTGCTCACCTGCATGACATACATCCTTCTCTTGCAAAATAACATCTCATATTAAGGAAGATAGGAATGGGAGAAACTGGTGAGCTTTTATCCAGTGCATTCATTGTTTAAGCAGATTATGTATAGTTACCCCTGCAGTAAGTCTACAGATATCCCAGTTGTAAGCCTATTTGCATGTCTCCCAGTTCAATAGGGGAAGGATTTGCTTTAGCTTGCTTGTTTGTTTTAAGCCAATATTTTTATTTACTGGTGCCAATGTTACAGCATTCTTGTTAAAATCTCCTTCCTTGATATTTTCATAGATAAAAGACAACTGTAACTTCTGTATTCAGTAACTGAATGGATTTAGCATAATAACAAGGGGTAATGGTTTTAAACTGAAAGAGGGTAGATTTAGATTAGATATTAGGAAGAGATTCTATACTGTGAGGGTGGTGAGACACTGGAACAGGTTGCCCAGAGAAGTTGTGGGTGCCCCCTCCCTGGATGTGTTCAAGGCCAGGTTGGATGGGGCTCTGAGCAACCTGGTCTAGTGGAAAGGTGTCCCTGCCTGTGGCAGGGGGGTTGGAACTAGGTGATCCTTTCCAACTGAAACCATTCTATGATTCTATGATCTTTTCTGTTATATGTTTTCCAGGCCCTAAGCCTGATATGTTTAGAACATTCTTCTCCAAATAACTTCCAGTGTGTCAACACCTTCCAGTACCTGAAGGGGGCCTACAGGAAAGCAGGAGAGGGACTTTCCACAAGGGTGTGTAGTGATAGGGCGAGGGGTAATGGTTTTAAACTGAAAGAGGGTAGATTTCATTAGATCTCAGGAAGAAATTCTTTACTGTGAGGGTAGTGAGACACTGGAACAGGTTGCCCAGAGAAGTTGTGGATGCCCCCTCTCTGGCAGTGTTTAAGGCCAGGCTGGATGAGGCTTTGAGCAACCTGGTCTAGTGGAAGGTGTCCCTGCCTGTGGCAGGGGGGTTGAAGCTAGATGATCTTTAAGGTCCCTTCCAACCGAAACCATTCTATGAACAATGTTTTTAACTGAGATTCTCAAATCTCAGAGCCGTATTCTATATCTTGGTAAGTCAGGAAAAGAGTATCATGTAGCAGAAGTAGGATCAGTGGAGAGTAAGTCTCCAGAAGCTGGTATTATAATGTCAGAAGGTGTGATACTTTTTTTTCTTTAAACACTCCTGTTTGACATAGACATATTAGTAAAATTTTCTAGCTCAGACTTAGTTTTATTGGTTGCTATGAACTACCAAACCACTAATTTTTTTAAGAATATAAAATTTCCATTGTACTATAATGCAGTTCTTCCAGCAAAGATGGCAAAAATGGGATACAGATTTTCACTCTGAAGGTATTGCACACATAGGGTACCATCACATAGTTATCTAGTTACTGTAGTACATACACTAGGTACTTCAATTAAATGTTGTATGGATTAGGATTATAATATCAATATCAATGCTGTCTGCCTGAAAATCATGTGAACGATGTGTGAGCCTGTAATGCCTAATTCCAATGTTTTGAACTGCTTCAACTTCTCAGACTATTAAGAAGTATTGAGATTTGTGCATCGCTAAATAGAACAACCCAAAGCTTTAGCCATTTGGAATCTGATCGTTTTATGATGGATGGACTTTGAGGTAATCTTTGTGTAGTTCAGAACAAAGGGAAAGGTGTCTCTTCCTTTTTCCCTCAGGTGCAGAATTTCTTATTAGAACTGTTGTTCTTTAATTTGATGTGGCATAGCAGGACCATGATGTTTTTTACTTTTATCTGTTTAGCCTTTCAGTCTGTAGATGTTCCTAAATTTAAAGGAAATGTTTTAATATTGGACCACTTTTAGACTCTTGAAAGCTCTAAACAGCTGTGCTTATAGCCCTTTAAGAGCTTTCGTCAGATTTTATCCTTCTAAGCCCTCTTTACTATCCAGTGATTATGAATTCTAGTTTAGCAAATGGTATTGGTGGGAACCTGAATCTGGTATGGTGAGGTCGCTAGCGGGTGACACCCATGTTTCTCTATCTACTTGTACCATTTTGATTTCCCGCATCCATACTCATAGGGAAACCCTGGATTGTCGCCTGCCCCATTATTTGTTTTTGTACTACTTCTAGGGTGATGGGGAAAGGAAGAGAGTTAACACCACAGTCATTGGGGCAATAATGCAGGCATGCGTAGAGGAAACAGCTAAGTGAAGGATTTGGAAGATGTCATAGTACATTACTAATTTAATAACTTTTAAGCATGAAGTGTTAAGTGACCTTTAGGGGTAATCACAATATAAGTAATCAATAATAAACTGCCATTTATATTATTTATAATATATATATAATATACTGCCATAGTATATCTGCAGGTTAGTTATGACGTGGGCTACAGCTGGGCTGACTCTTGTCCAGTGACAGGACAAGAGACAACAAGCTCACACTGAAACACAGGAGGTTCCCTCTGAACATGAGCAAAACCTTTTGTATTGTGAGAGTGACTGAAGATAGGCACAGGTGATCCAGAGAGGTTGTGGAGTCACAGTTCTTGGCTATATTCAAAAGCTATCTGGATGTGGTCCTGGACAGAAGGCTGTAGGTGGCCTTGCTTGAGCTAGTTCCTTCCAGCCTCTGGGGCCATACTGTGATTCAGTAAAAGTAACATGGGAACCATCGCAAACAGAAAATTTGTAACACAGAAGTGACACACAGAGGACAGAAGCTATTTCCTATAAATATTGCTCATTCTGTAATAAAGTAGATGTGTCTGGCTATAAGGTTTTGACTTTGTCATTTTATGTTTTGATCTATTGAGTGATGAAAACAAATACCACCTGCATTTTCACATCAATTTTTCTCACTTTGTTTCATTAGTATCATGTTCACACTCTTTTGATAAAAGGACTGCAGCACAATATCATATTAGGGGAAAAAAAAAAACCAACCTAGAACTCACTTCTGAAGCAAAATCTGAATCTACTTTCAGAACTGTATGATTGCTGCAGAAGTGACAGAAACTGTTTTGTACAGGTGGTGCTCTTACGTTTCCATTCTTCCTCAGAATGTACTGGCTGATAGGCAAAGTGCCTTGAGTGGTGACCATCAGTGCTTGAGGTACTACATTATGTCCTGTTCCCACCCTGCTTTGGACCAACAGGGAAAAACAAGGATGAAATTTCATAAAACTAAATTTTATTGTCAAGTATTGTGAAAGGTATGGAGAAGTACTGGAGTACTATGTCCAGTTCTGCACCCCCCAGTTCAAGAAAGACCAGGAACTACTGGAGAGAGTCCAGCAGAGGACTACAAAGATGATCAGAGGACTGGAGCATCCCTCTTATGAGGACAGGCTGAGGGAACTGGGTCTGTTTAGCCTGGAGAAGAGAAGACTGAGGGGGGGGATCTTATCAATACTTCCAAATACCTTGGTGGCGGGTGTCAAGAGGATGGGGCCAGACTCTTCTCAGTGGTGCCCAGCTACAGGACAAGGGGCAACGGGCACAAACTGAAACATGGGAACATCCATCTGAATATGAGGAAAAACTTCTTTAATTTGAGGGTGACAGAGCATTGGAACAGGCTGCCCAGGTGGGTTGTGGAGTATCTTTCTCTGGAGATAGTCAAAACCCGCCTGGACGTGACCCTGTGCAACGTGCTCTAGGCGAAACTGCTTTGGCAGGGGGTTGGACTAGATGATCTCCAGAGATCCCTTCCAACCCTAACCATTCTGTGATTGTGTGAAGTATCATTATTGCTACTATTGTCTCAAGCTAGAAATTCCATTTGATATTGTAACTGTTGTTCTGCATAGAGGTATTTTTGGGAGATTGTGAACATGCTTATCGTAGCCCATGGAAGTTGTGTTAATATATTAAAAGACAGTTGCCTCAGCATAGGAAAAGTACTTGAATGCTATTTAAAGTAGATAACACTTGACTAACTGTGACTTAAAAGCCATAGTACACTTGACTTAGAAGTGTAAACATTAACTTAGAAAGCACACTGAACTTACAGAAATGATCTGTAATTTATTTAAGTCTTTTGTCAAAACTTGTGTCTGGTTAAACAACACAAAATACCCATCCCAACAAGGAAGTTGCCATGAACTTCATTCTGGTGAAGATTGTTACCTACAGACATTTTCGTTTCTAAAAGAAACAAACTATAAAGTCAGATGGCTTGTGTCCCTCCATTGCTGCAATCCAGTCATGTGAGCCATCCCACCACATCTCTGTGATCACAACAAGATTATAGCCCCGAAAATGCACCCAGATCTCTAATTCACCATGCTGTGTGTGAGTGCTTTGTAGAGGCACCTCTACACCCTTACTGTAGAGCACTTCGGAGAGGTGCCTCTGCATACTGATTTCCCAGAGAGGGTCTGAGTGGTGTTCTCCTAAAGATGCCTTGTAGCCACTTCCTTGCTTACATGCAAATGCTTGAGGTGACCCTGCTTAAGCCTCATTTTGTTGATTATATGTTCCTTTTCATTCACATCACCCCAGGCCCTTTGTTTGTCAATCCTGTCCACCACTCCACAGGGCTGCTTGTAACTTCCCCTTCCCACATTGTTCCTGGTTTAAGTCCCTTCTTACCAGGTCAGCCGTTCTGCTGGCAAAGATAAATCTTCCCCACTTAGTGAGGTGGATCCCATCTCTCCTAAGCAGACATTATCTTCAAAGAGGGTCCTATGGTCAGAGAAACCAAAGCCCTGTTGCCAGCGCCAGTTCTACAACCAATTGTATCAGTGCCCTCCTCCTCACACCGTTTAACCCAGGATGAAGGAGAACATCACCTGGGCTTTTCCACTCATACAATCTACAGTGAACAAACTAATGCATTAGAATAGCATAAATACAATTGTTTGATGATTTGCTAGCTTTGTTTCTTGTAACAGTTGTACTTGCTAGTCTTGTCACAACAAAAACTCTTCAGAAGTTTTGTTTTGTCCTGTTGTTTGTGAATGTAATCTTGTTGCTGATGTGTGTTGATGAGTAGGGCTGATGTGTTATACTGATATATTGTCCACCAAGAGTAAATACGATTTTGAAGTTTTTGCAGGTAAAATTAGTGGGTAGGTCAAAGTGAGAGAGTCATGAGGTAGTCATTCAGCCTAAGCATCCATGTGCTGCCTGTGATCTGCTGGAAATACAGAATTTCATTATGACAGTTGTTACTAGTACTGTCCTTAGGTGCTTAATAATCTGATTGTCAAGACACTGTTTTTTGATCTTGCGAACTTTCTTTGAAGGAGTTATCAAGAGTTAACCACTTGCATTGGTCCCTTCCAGTGTGTATCTCTCTGTACTGCACCCTTCTGTTATTCTGCTATTGTAGGGTTTTGCTACTGGAAATTATATGTGAACCCAGCGAATCAGCTTATATACTTCATTCTGTGCCATTCAGATAACTATTATTCCTCCCATAAACCCGTGAAAAAGCGAAAAAAAAGTCATGAAATTCATGTTGCTAACTAAAATATTTAGCAACTTGTCCTTGTATCAGCAGAGTGCAGCTGCCTGCTTTGGTATCCCTAAGGCCCTTGGGAGAGGAGAAACCATCAAATAGTGTTTAATAAGAAACTGGTGTTCTAACGTGAAAATACATTTGTATCTAAAAATTATTTATAGTGTTCTTTTTTTTTTCCTGTGAGTAGCATGTATAAACTGCCTTCTGCTTTACTGCTAACACATATAAATGGTTCCTTGAAATGCATAATATCTCTTGTTTGAAGGCAATTATTCATAAAATTTTTGTTTACACTAAAATTGAAAAGGAATGTTTATCTAAAACTGTAGGGTATTATTGAAACTTGTCTCCATTTATACTATTGTTCAGGAACCAAGCATTCTGTATTACTTGTTGCAACTTGATGTTCTGAGAAGTTTTCCTTTGTTGTGGAACATATTATGTTGCCAGAAATTCTTAATGAGTGTATTGGTGATTCATCATTATAAACAGATAAGTTGTTAAGATTAGACTTTATTCTGAACATTAAAAGCCTGCCATTACTGCATGTAATTACGAGATCTAGTTCACTTTACCTTCTGTGATGTTTTATTTAGCCTCCTGGAGGAGAAAAAAGAAATTTCCTGCTTCACTTGGAAGTCAGTTACAGGCTTCCATTTTCTGCATTGAATTAAAGCTTGCTACATTATTTAATCTAGACAATAAAGCATATGTAGCTGAACAAAACTTTGCAAACTCCAGTAGCTTAAACTAAATTAGTTCAAGGTGAGGTAGTCCAGGAACAAAATAAACAGTAATCATTAATTTGACACATTTTAACAATCTCAGTTGATATATAATTGATCGAATTAGACTCTTAAACCATTCAGTCTTGATGTTTCAAGTCTAGGAAACAGAAGGATTCCAACTGAGAATTTGAGTGTATTAAAAAATCTTTAGGGAACTTAACAGACAACATGAAATTGCACAGAATATAGAGGAAAGGGGTGATTTTCAGCATAGCAGCTTTGCCTGAGTTTTGTCCGTTGGACTGAAGAAATACTAATCTTGTCATATTCAGCAGCTGGGCTTGGGCAATAAATTTTTCCCACTTGGAGAGGTTAATGATTTTTCTTTCAGAATGTGGCCTGTTTAGCGTACATTCACATGATGCAACAAGCACTGGCTATACAAAGCAAAACCATTAACAGGTGGGTGTGTCCAACTGCTTAATTAGCCAGAATAAAAAGTATCTTTGTCAAACATTCATCTGTGGCTTGTGATACACCTGATAGTCCCATTAGGCAAGGATGACTTTTTTATGCTGTAAGATGCAGTTCCTTTACTTACATGCAGTATCAGTGAAACATGGAGAGACTTCGTTTAGATTATAAAAAAGTGTTCGTGTAGCTGCTCAGTATTGGTGCAATGGAAAAGAATTACATCACCTACCTCACTAACATGGTGCTAGAAAAACTTGCGGTGAATAGGAAGGTGATAAAGGTTGACTGTCAAACATATTGTATGGCATCTACAAGGAAAAATCCATACTGTGTAGTGAGCTATAGTAAAGAATTTCATTTAGGATAGAGACTTAGAGCCGAATAATAGAAGCTACCTGAACACTTTTGAATAAATTGATATTAAGTCATTAGTTTTATTTCTGATTAGGCAAAACTGATGGCAAAATTTATATTCCACAACCATGCTTTAGCTATTGCAGTTTACCTACTGATAAATCAGTCTATAGAGCAACAAGTTAACCTATCAGATTATTAATAACAGTGTGTTACAGTTTTGAGAGAAGCACATCAGATTGTGTGCTTAAATATAGGGCTGTCACCAAATTGACAGTGTGGAGATAAAATGGACTTAGTCACCAAAACACTTTAATCAAAAATATACGTGCAGTTTACAAATTACACGGCTTCCCCATCCTGTGGATGGGGTGACAGCCTGAAATTTGGTAGGTCAGTGTAGCAGTGCAGCTCTACAGTGGGTAGTCCTAGGCTGGGCCATGGGGTCCTCTGGGGTCTCTCCAGTTTTCTTTGGGGGTTCTCTCCCACCTAACCCTGGGTTCTCTCTCCTGTGTCCTGATATGTCTCTGGACATCATCACTTCCAGGGCTGGGCAGAGAATACCCCATTCTCAACTATCCCAGCTCAGCATCCCTGACCACCTGACAGCAGACTGTCACCTGGCACTGGCATTTGCAGTCTGCCCATCTCAAAGCTTCTCTGCAGTGACTGACAGCTGGTTTACCACCAAAGTATCCTCTGTTCTTATAATGAAGCTGCTCCTTTTCCCTAAAGGGCTAATGCTAATGTCAGCCAGGCTCAATCCATGACAACTGCTGCAAGGAAATGAAAACATTATGTTCCTCACTTAGATGAGAGTACCTAGCTCTGGTTTCTTGAGCATCTTGAATTGCAGCTGTAATGATAAAGTACTGACTGAGATGTGACATAGCAATTAACAGATATATGGCAATACGGAACAGTCTCTCACCAGTCAAAACTGTATTTGACTGTAGTAGCATTCCTCCTCCCTTGCAGTGATTGACATGTTTGTACACTGTAACCGCAAAACCAACATATAGTCAAGTAAAGCTAAGGGCTGGTATAAAATAATGCCTTTTAATTAGTTTCAAGTGTTCACTTTTGTTTCCTATTGGAGCTGCAGTATCTTAAATGATCATTTGTTGGAATTGGCTTAAACTGACCTGTTTAATTGTGCTCTAAAACTGACTGGAAGTGCTTTTGTAGCAGAGATGTGGTTTAGGAAGTTACTCAGTATTTAGCTTTTGATTTCCACTATTCTGCCAGCTTGCCAATGTTTTTGTCTGGGCTACATATAAGAGCGAGTGCAGGCTTGCTCGACAAGCTGGCTCTTTTTAACTTCAATTTTGAAGGAATTTTCCAAGTCAAAGGTAGTGGGCTGAGAAAAAAAATACAGGTGATTACTGAGTTAAGGTGAAGGTATATCTCTGAGTAGACATATCCGTATGATTTTTCTGATGCTTTTGAAAAATTTTCAATTCTTAATTAGCAGAACTGTTGTTTTGACCACACAGCACTCTGTCTGCACTAGACATAATAAATATTTTTCAATATTTATGCATAAAACATTGCTCAATGACTTTTAGGTATGATTGTGTAAAGTAGCAGTTACAAAAAGAGATTGTTTTCTAAATAATTTCAATATAAAGAAATTAGCCTTTGTTAAATAGTTGGCTTTGCTTTCCAAATAGGAAGAATATTTATTAATTAAAATCTCTGCGATTATTGAAATAAGTGAAAGATCATTTACAAGTCAGTTAAATGTAGTTTGAAGTTCATAGTTTCCCTTAAAAACCAATTTCATTGCATTTCTTCCTTTTACAATGTTGATCTTTTTACAGCTTAGGTTCTTTTTTGTTAGCAGTAATGTCATGCTGCACAAGGACTGAGTAAAACATGAATTGCTCAAATTTAGAAAATAGTTACAATGCTTAAGTATAAAACTAAAATACTCAACTTATTAGTATTCCATTAGGAATGTTGCCATTGTCTATCTTATTTGCTATGTTTTGGAAACTCCAGAAAGTAATTGGCATTCTGTTGTGCTGTGCTGTGACTCTCTTCAAAAGGTATAATAATCACTGCTATGGTTATTATTTCCGTACATATGTTTAGGCTTATGTATATAAAAGCAGAAGTAACTTTTTTGCCTCTGCTTGCAAAAAATAGTTTTCTAAATTCTGACTCAGTTTATTTAATCTCATACGTCTACATTGTGGATGAGTTTCGTCTAGTGCACTTAACGATGTCTTATATGGCACAATGACTTGTTAATATGTCTACATAATGACAAAAGCATAGAACAGTTGGGGTTGGAAGGGACCTTTAAAAGTCATCTAATGCAACCTCCCTGCAATGAGCAGGGACATCTTCAATTATATCAGGTTGCTCAGAGCCCCGCTCAACCTGACCTTGCAGTGTTTCCAGGGATGGGGCATCTACCATCTCTCTGGGCAACCTATTCTAGTGTTTCACCACCCTCATTGTAAAAAAACGTCTTCCTTCTATCTAGTCTGAATCTACGCTCTTTTAGTTTAAAACCATTACCCCTTGTCCTATCGCTACAGGTCCTACTAAAAAGTTTGTCCCCATCTTTCTTATAAGCCCCCTTTAGGTATTGAAAGGCCACAATAAGGTCTCCCTGGAGCCTTCTCTTCTCCAGGCTGAACCACCCCAACTCTCTCCGCCTTTCTTCATAGGAGAGGTGTTCCATTCCTCTGATCATTTTTGTGGCCCTCCTCTGGACCCCCTCCAACAGGTCCATGTCTTTCCTCTACTGAGGACTCCAGAGCTGGACGCAGTACTCCAGGTAGGGTTTCACCAGAGCCGGGTAAAGGGGCAGAATCACCTCCCTTGACCTGCTGGCCACGCTTTTGATGCAGCCCAGGACATGATTGGCTTTCTGGGATGAAAGTGCGTATTACCGATTTATGTCCAGCTTTTCATCCACCAGTACACCCAAGTCCTTCTCTGCAGGGATGCTCGCAATCCCTTCATCCCCCAGCAAGTATTGATACCAGGGGTTGTCCCAACCCAAGTGCAGGAACTTGCACTTGGCCTTGTTGAACCTCATGAGGTTCACATGGGCCCACTTCTTAATCTTGTCCAGATCCCTCTGAATGGCATCCCATCCCTGAGGCATGTCAACCGCACTGCTCAGCTTGCTGTTGTCTGCAAACTTGCTGAGGGTGCATTCGATCCCACTGTCTATGTCATTGATAAAGATATTAAAACAGTACTTGTCCCAGACAGACCCCTGAGAGACACCCCTCATCACTGGTCTCCATCCGGACATTGAGCCATTGACCACTACCGTCTGGATGTGGCCGTCCAACCAATTTTTTATCCACTAAATGGTCCATCCATCAAATCCCTATCTCTCCAGTTTAGAGGGAAGGATGTTGTGGGGGACCGTGTCAAAGGCCTTACAGAAGTCCATATAGATGACGTCTGTAGCTCTTCCCTTGTCCACTGATGTAGTCATTCCATTGTAGAAGGCCACTATGTTGATCAGGCAAGCCCTGCCCTTGGTGAAGCTATGCTGGCTGTCTCAAATCACCTCCCTGTCCTCGGTGTGCCTTAGCATAGCTTATAGGAGGATCTGTTCGATGATCTTCCCAGGCACAGAGGTGAGGCTGACAGGTTGGTTGTCCCCAGGATCCTCCTTTCTACCTTTTTACAAAATGGGTGCAATGTTTCCCTTTTTCTAGTCACTGGGGACTTCACCTGACTGCCATGACTTTTCAAATATCAAGGACAGTGGCTTGGCAATCACATCAGCCAATTCCCTCGGGACTCTGGGATGCATCTCACCGGGTCCCATAGACTTAGGTATGTTCAGTTCATCAGGTGGTCTCAGACCTGATCTTCAGAGATGCAGAGGGATCTGGACAGGTGAGATAGATCAGCTGAGACCAACGGCATGAAGTTCAACAAGGCCAAGTGCCAGGTCCTACGCTTTGGCCACAACAACCCCATACAGTGCTACAGGCTGGGGGAAGAGTGGTTGGAAAGCGGGCTAGTGGAAAAGGACCTGGGGGTATTGGTGGACAGCTGGCTGAACATGAGCCAGCAGTGTGCCCAGCTGGCCAAGAAGGCCAGCAGCATCCTGACGTGTATCAGGAATAGTTTGGCCAGTAGGACTAGGGAAGTGATCGTCCCCCTGTACTTGGCACTGGGGAGGCTGCACCTTGAGTACTGTGTCCAGTTCTGGGCCCCTCACTTCAAGAAAGACATTGAGGTGCTGAAGCAAGTCCAGAGGAGGGCAGCAAAGCTGATGAAGGGTCTAGAGCACAAGTCCTATGATGAGCGGCTGAGGGAACTGGGATTGTTTAGCCTGGAGAAAAGGAGGCTGAGAGGAGACCTTGTCGTTCTCTACAACTACCTGAAAGGAGATTGTAGTGAGGCGGGGGTTGGCCTTTTCTCCCAGGCAACTAGCAACATGACTAGAGGGCATAGCCTCAAGCTGCACCAGGGGAGGTTCAGATTAGACATTAGGAAAAATTTCCTCACAGAAAGGGTTATTAGGCATTGGAATGGTCTACCCAGGGAGGTGGTGGAGTCACCATCCCTGGAGGTGTTTAAGAAAAGACTAGATGAGGCACTTAGTGCCATGGTCTAGTTGACACGGTGGTGTTAGGTCAAAGGTTGGACTTGATGATCCCAGAGGTCTCTTCCAACCTAGCTGATTCTGTGATTCTCTTACAGGGGGAGGGACTTTGCTCCCCCTGTCCCTGCCTTGTGGTCCATCCACTCGAGAGATGTGGGAATAGAGGCTGCTGGTAAAAACTGAGGCAAAAAAGTTGTTGAGTACCTCAGCCTTCTCTTCGTCTGTTGTTACCAGTTTGCCAGTCCTGCTCATCATGGTGGGTACATGTTCTTTGACCTTCCTTTTCTGGCTGACATACCTGTAGAAGCCAGTCTTATTATTCTTTGCCGCCCTTGCCAAGTTCAGCTCCAGCTGTGCCTTGGCCTTCCTGACCCCATCCCTGCACAATGTGGCAGCGTCCGTATACTCTTCCCAGGATACTTGTCGCTGCTTCCACTGCCTGTGCATTTCCTTCTTGCCCTTTAGTTTGACCAGCAGGTCTTGAGTCATCCATGCCAGTCTCTTGCCTTCCTCTCCAGGTTTCTTACACCTGGGGATCGAGAGCTCTTGCACTCTATGGAAAGCATCCTTAAAGATCTCCCAGCTCCGTTCTGTTCGCTTGTCCCTGAGGGCACTTTCCCAGGGGGTCCCATTGACTAGCTCCTTGAACAGCTGGAATTTTGCTTTCCTGAAGTTCAGGGTCCTGACTTTACTCTTTGCCTGACCCATATCCCTCAGGAGTGTGAACTCCACCAGTGCATGATCACTGCAGCCCAGGCTGCCTCCAATTGTGATGTCACCAATTAGCTCACTTGCGTTGGTGGTTATCTGGTCCAGCATCGCATCCCCTCTGGTAGGACTGTCTGTTACCTGGCTTAAGAAGTTATCCTCAATGCACTCCAGGAGCCTCCTGGATTGCCTGCAGCTCACTGTGCTACTTTTCCAGCTGATGTTGGGGTGGTTGAAGTCCCCCAGCAGGACAAGAGCCTGCGATCACAGTGCCTCCTGTAGCTGGAGTAAGAAGGCTTTGTCACTATGCTCCCCTTGATCAGGCAGCCTGTACTAAACACCAGCCATAAGATTCCCTTTGTTGCCGTGGTCTCTAGTTCTTACCCATAAGATTTTAGCCTGCTCGTGGCTATGCTTCAGAGACAGCTCTTCGCACTCTCTCCGTTTCTTGATGTAGAGGGCAACCCCTCTCCCCCTCCTTCTTCGCCTGTACCTTCTGAACAGCCTGTAGCCATCGATAGTCACACTCCAGTCATGGGATTCATCCCACCAACTTTCCGTAGTGGCAACTAGGTCGTAGCTTTCCAGCAGCATGGTGGCTTCCAACTCCTCTTTGTTTATCCTGTGGACGTCCATTTTCATTGTTAGGATTTTTAACATTTCAGTAGTCATCTGTGAAGTTCTATTCCTTTTTTCTTTTCATTTTGTATCCTGATTTTTGTCAGGCGTGCTGGAAAGTAGTAGAGGGTTTAGTCAACATGATAACTCTTGAGAGTCTATTGATTAATCTCAGATCAGGTTGATCAACAATTCATCAGTCTTTCTGAATATTTCAGAAGAAGCAGTTAAATCTGTCAGGTGCCATAGGCATGGTTCCATGGAGTTTAAACCAACATGATCCCAGGTGGCAAGGTCCTGCCCCTATCCCCTGCCCCCATCCCAAATTTATGTACCTGTTTCCTGCTTTGCACTGACTACATTTGAATGCTGAGTAAGTCAGAGGTAGTTGGAGGGAGGGACTGCAGAAACACACCTTTAAATCAGCTTAAAGTGCTGTGGAACCCAGCCTTGAAAGGAAGGTCTGTTGTTGCAGCTGGTTCAGTTGTCAAGCAAGGAGAACATTGAATTTTCTGAGAGGCTCTGAGGGTTTTTTTGGTACAGTAATGAATTCCTCCGGCTATACATTGGTATGCCCCTGAATAGATGCATTTTTTATTATGGTTTTGTCTCAAAAAACGTTGTAGGCTTTTTTGGGGGGGGAGGTTGTTTGGGGGTGGGGGGGATTGAAGCCTAGTTTCCTTTCTGTCAGCCATCTGGGTCTGTTCAGTTAAACTAAAAATCACCTGGACAGGGCATTCTAAGTATTTGTAGATTTTTTTCATATAAACCTCTTTTATTGTGCATGATAATGCTACTCATTTCTAGTGACATTGGGCCTCAGGTTGCCAAAGTATTCTGTAGCTGATATATATCAATAGAGTTTAAGGGCAGTAAAATTTTTAGATCACAGAACATTTGCTTTGCAGACTAATAATTTGTATTTGTTTACTGTAGTTCTTCACAGAAGCATACAGTCTTCTGTTTTGAAGATATCAGGTGAAGAAGAAGCTGCCTCATCTGGTGGTTATCTTCACCGGTTAGTCATCCACTGCTTAAAAGAAATTAAAACAAAAGAACCCCTAATGTCTGATTTTGAATTAATTTTGGTTTGTCACCCTGTCAATTGTATTGTCATTTCTGATGTGAAAATTGAGAAATGCCATAGTTCCCAGTCTATGTTTCCTATGAAGGCATAAGTCATCCTCGGTTGTCTTTCTGATAAGTTTTCTTTGTAAATCATTTTCCTTGATTCTCAGATGATTTCTGTATTCTATCAGAATTTTTAGTGTATTTCCGTAAGCCAGAGAGAAAAAACAGTTTTGAATGATGACCAGTTATTTACAAGCTGAGAGAAGATTTGCTGCTGATTTTTCTGAGTTACTCCTAAAGTGACAAAACTCAGAGAAGTGATATATGTTTTTGCACATGTAAATAAAAGATATTTTGAATATAAGTAAGATAAAAACCCATTTGTACTAACTCATATGCTAGTAGGGGAAAAACCTTTTGGCTCATACCAAGATTGGTATTAGCTAATTTTAAGATCTAAATAGAGATAAGCAACAAATTAGTGTGTTCATATAAGAGACAAAATAAAAAATCCTAATGCACTAACCTTTTAATTTTACGTCTTAATTTTATTCAGAGATCACGATGCAGACATCAGAGACTGGGTCGGACACAGGTTCGACGGTGACTTTACAGACATCTGTGGCTGGCCAGGCAGCAGTGCCCACACAGGTAGTACAGCAAGTACCAGTTCAGCAACAGGTAGGTGGCTGTTAGTTTTTTGGAAGATCAAAAAAAAAAATCGGGAAGGATAGTTCTTCACAATGTAGTGAACAACTTGTTTTTGTACAAGGCTGCTAAATGATCTCTTTTGCTTTGCTTTTATCGATTTTATTTTGCTGGAATGAAAATAGCTAGAGAAAGGCAAGCTGTTTTCAGGATCTCTTCCTTACCTAGAGCATCTGACAAGCACCAGCAATACACATACCTGATTCTAACTGTAGGTTATTATGGAATTCATGTAATAGCTCATAGAAATTTACTCTATGTAACTGAATGTTTACATTTTTTACTTTAAATAATAATGAATATGTTTCTGATATTATTGGCCATATAATTTCTCCTTTCATTTGGATGTCCAAGTAAGTGCAATACAAATGTAAAAATGAAAAGCATTGTCCTTTGCATCTCTAGCCTTGACTCCCTGCAGATCTTTGCACAATGTCATGAAAGTATTTGTGGTATGACAGTAGGTAATTCATGATGTGCATTTGCCAGGGAAGTAAGAAGACCTTTGTAGCAGACAGCACAGTGCACACCTCTGTTACATGAGACGGTCACTCACCTATGCAGCACACACAAGCTTTGGAAGGAGTGGTGGCTGAAGAAAACGGGGAGCGAAAAAGGAAAAGTATGGAGGTAGAAAACAGGGACTGAATGTGAAAGGCGTGACAGCTGTCCAAGACTTGTCTGGAATACAGAGAAATTAGCTGTCCATGTGACAGGTACTCTGGGTGACATCTGATGTTGTTTTTCATCAAAAACTGACTTCACAGTTTCAGAATCGATAATATGAGAACTGGACATAGTTTATTAAATAGTGTAATTTGTTCCTGTGCCAGTGGAGCGCTTTTCCCTAAATTAAATTCTTCAGCATTTGGTAAGTTTAGTTCTAAAATTCCAGGTGGTGCATTTTTGTGTATGTGTTCCACAGTCTCATACATTTCATTAACCTTTTTTTTCTGATGTACAGACTCAATTTATAACGCCTCATAGTTCCATTACTAATTTCTGCTTATATCTTCATGTATCTTTTAGGATGTAAGCTTGTGTTTAAAAAAAATTATTCAGAAAAGCATTAGATTTGGACTTATAAAATTTTATTTAAATGCTTGTCTTTGTGTATCTGCTCATAATTTACCACTAGTGAATCAAGAATTGTTTGAAATATTTTCTCCCGAGTTTGGACTGTTAAATAGCTCTCTCTCTCTTTACTTGAATGTTGATTAGGATAGAGGCTTTTGAATACTGTGTTAGATTTTAATAGAAGCTTCCATGATGCTTGAACTTAGCTAACTTTTGCAGGAGATTTTGTCTGGTTAACTCTTTTGTAAGGTTTGTGAAGTGCAAGACTTTTTCTCTATGAAATGTGATCTAGATAATTTGTCTGATTTTTATGTTCTTTCATGATGACATTTGCTTAATAGATGTAGTTTCTGTGATTTGTTCTTTGTTATTCCTTGTTGCTTGTTTTAAGCAAATAGGATATACATACAATGGTCAAATACATACTGAATTTTATCCATGTGAAGTGCTGATCAGTGTGAGGGATTGAAGATTGGTAACCAGTTAGTGGCATATAGGATTTTTTATAGTACTGTAGTGAAGGAGGGGAAAACGGGGGCGCGCTCGCAGGTATTGGGCGACGGTCCAGAGTAACGACACAATCTCAATGTGAGTATGGAAGTTCTCCGTTTATTCGCAAAGCATGCAGCGCATATATCGGCTGTAAGCTGAGTACATGCTAATCACGCGTCCCGATCACACTTGTGATTGGTCTATAGATTTACATACTCAGAGCCGTGACCGCCCCCTCGCTGAAGCAGGCGCCGCGGAGCCTCCTGCCCTGCACCGCTCAAGGGGAGTCCAAGGTCGCTAGCTCTGGGCTTAACCGTTGCTCAAAGCCTGGGTTGCTCAGACTGCTCAGTGGCACAAGATCGTGCCCCTTCTCACTTAACCGAACCTCTACAATTCCCCCTTCTTGTTTGTGAGCAAGCCAGGCCTGATTTGCAAGTTTCATTAAAGCTTTCTGCAGGCAAGAAAATAAACATGGTAACACTAACAAGATAACTGCAATCACAAAAACTCCCGTGAGAACCATTTGTGCCAGTTCCATCACCCATCCGCCAATTCCCAGGTCTCCAAGCCAGTCATCCAGGAATCCATGGTGTTCACGTAACCGGTTTGTGGATTTTATCAAATCCTGGACCTGCTTATGAATAGACTGAGAAGAATCGTTTAAATCCATACAACACATCCCATCAAAGTCTTGGCACCCATGTCCGTGCATAAGCAAAAAATCTATAGCAGCTCTATTTTGCAAAGTTGCATGCCTAACACTATCTACATCATTTGGTAAAGCTTCTAATACCCGGGATGTTTTATTGACCCTTTTTCCACTCCGGCAGGCCAACCTTTGCATCTGCGAGATAGCATGTGCCGAAGCAACCCCGGGGGCAAAGATAGATGCGAAGATTGTCTCAGTTTTTGACCATAGTTCTACCTCATCCTCACACTCCTCATCAAACGTGACATGCCCCGTCACCAATAATTGGCTCATTCATGGGCAGTCATTTACATCTGTTGCTTTTCCTCGCCCCTCCGATTTCTCAGGGAGGTGTGGTTTTACTGATCGGCTCGGCACCCAAAGTGGTCCCTGGTCGGTGGCCACACACATATATCCCCGTCCACTAAGGATCACTGGCACTGGTCCTTTCCACTCCCCTGTAGCAGGTTCCCGATAAATCACCTGTAACTGAGGTATAATGGTGTTATTATTAAATTTCAACTGCTGGTGATGTACTACAACCGATGGTTCTTCTCGGTCCCCTGTCAAACACAGAAAATTCAGAGTAAACAACACTTTATGCAACCGCGATGTTGGATCAGTATCTACTTCCTTCTGTCTCCTCAGATATTCCTTTAAGGTTCTATGGGTACGTTCGATGATCCCTTGACCTGTCGGGGAGTGTGGTATACCAGTAACATGTTTCACTCCTCAGCGTGTCAAAAATACACGAAACTTTTGGCTGGTGTATGCTGGTCCATTATCTGTTTTGATCTGTTCTGGCACCCCCATAAGGGCAAAACACGCCAACAAATGTTTACAAACCTGTTGCGCCTTTTCTCCGGACATCGCGGATGCCCAGATTAACTTCGAAAAGGTGTCTATGGTGACATGTACATATTTTTGTCTCCCAAACTCTGGAATATGTGTTACATCCATCTGCCATAGCTCAAGTGCTGCCAAACCCTTCGGGTTTACACCAATACCAATGCCTGGTCCCTGAGCCCCACACCTCGGACATGCTTGAACAATAGATTTTGCTTCATTTTCTGTTATTCCAAATTGTCTCTGTATTCCTTTTGCATTTTGATGGAAATGCTCATGGCTTTGTCTGGCTTGTTGAAATTTGTCTAAAGGAGGAATATGGCAAGCAGGACTAACCAGGGAGTCTGCCACCTGATTGCCCTTCCCCAAACCAAGATCCCATTGATGACTCCGCACATGTATTATGCAACAAGGCGCACTGCATTGTCGCATAATAGACCGTAATTGCAAGAATAACTGCCCAAGGCGGGGATTTTGTGTGTCTCGGAGCAATGCCTCCTCCAAGCGTGGGATGACACCTGCTACGTACATAGAATCTGTGACTATATTTATAGCCCCATCCAGCCAATTTGTCAAGGCCCAGCCTACAGCAGATAGTTCCAGAGTCTGTAAGGTATCATCGGTCTGACCATACAGCATGTGGTGTACCCAATCCCTTTTCCTGCCACACGCACACCGCTTTGTGCTGTTTCTTTCCCGCATCTGTATAGACTGTTAACCCTTCCACTATTGGTGTTTTCTGTACTTTAGATTTTTCTGTCCATTGATTTTTCTGTAATATCTGCCATAATTTGCCTTTCGGTTGCTGTGAATGGACTCTTCCTTCGTACCCCAAAAACGCCTCCTGAATGGGTCGAGAATTGCGGAACCACCATTCTAGGTCTGCAGCATTAACAGGAATACTAATATCGTCTGGATCCAGTCCTGTTAATTCTATAATCCTAGATCTACCCTTTTTCACTAGTTCCCCTATGGCTTCTGGTCTAGTCTGTATGCTTGTCTTCGGTTGTACACTAAGGAATACCCATTCCAACACCCAAAAATCTTCATCTTTATCGTGGCATTTGTAGCGGCATTGGTTGTAGCCCTGGGGGAGTTCCCCCTTTTTGTTTTGCCACTGACAAATGACACCACAAACCATATTTTCACTGTTAATTACAAGCAGAGACACAGGTAGTTCACGAATGCGTCGCGATGACCATGCAGTTTGTAATTTGACGATGATTGACCGCAACGCGCTTTGTTGAGTCTCAGACAGCTGTATGGAGTCAGCAGGGTGTGATCGTCGCAGCAGTTCAGTGAGGGGGGCAATCTCGGTATTCGAGATACCGACACAGTTACGGACCCACTGAATATCTCCAAGAAGTGTTTGTACATCCTTCAGGTTTTTCAAATCTGTATGTAGCTCCACCTTTTGAGGTCGGATTTGAGCAGCCGAAATTGTCCATCCTAAGTATTTCCAGGGATCAGTTCGTTGAATCTTTTCTGGTGCAATCACGAGACCTTTCTCCGCCAACGTTGTTGTTAGTTTGTGCAGACGTTCTTCTGAAAAAGGATCGGCCTGGCATAACAAAATATCATCCATATAATGATAGATGATAGTCTGTGACCATAGCTGGCGCAATGGTTTCAGCGCCCATGCTACATAGAGCTGACATCACGTAGGTGAATTTTTCATGCCCTGTGGTAGAACTACCCATTCATACCGCTGAGCTGGTTCCGCTTTGTTGATAACAGGAACAGAAAAGGCAAACCTCATGGTGTCCTGAGGATGTAAAGATATGGTGAAAAAACAGTCCTTCAAGTCTACAATCAATATATGCCATCCTGCTGGTAACATGTTAGGTGACGGAATACCTGGTTGCAATGCTCCCATTGCTTGCATTTGCTCATTAATTTTCCGTAAATCATGTAATAATCTCCACTTTCCACTTTTCTTAGGGATGACAAAAATGGGTGTATTCCAAGGACTAACTGAGGGTTTGATATGTCCTGCTTTTAACTGTTCCTCTACTAGTCCCTTAGTAATCTGCAGTCGCTCTTCAGTCATAGGCCACTGGTCAACCCACACAGGCTCATCTGATAACCAAGTCAAAGGTGGACTGGGCGACTGCTCTCCAGCGGCCATTATCAAAAATGGGTGGTTGTAAGAACCGCACCAATCTGACTCAAGACATCTCACCCTATGAGTGCTTCCAAAACCCCAGGTAAGGACAAGACATAAACTTTCAAAGTTACACGCTGTCCCTCTGGAAAGTGTAAGGTCACAGGGTGATGACTAACAGCTGTCACAGAATTCCCGCCAACGCCAGCAATATGTGAATCAGGTGTTTCTAGTGTCCAATTCCTTGGCCAGACGCGTCGACTGACAATGGTGACGTCGGCACCTGTATCCAGCAAGGCCTGTACCTTTATACAAGTGTTGTTCTGAGACATTGTGATTGACATATTTGGTCTGTCATCCATTCTCGTGGTAAAACATACCGCTGGTCCTGTGGAGCCAAATCATGATCTCCACGGTAGGTAGTCGTATTAGTACCTTGTTGATAGGCAGAAAGGGGGATTATTTGTCCAATTCGACTACCTTTTGGTACAAACATAGGTGGATTAAGTGTATACATCATAATATATACAATCCCGGTATAGTCTGCATCTATGACTCCTGGAAGTATTACAAGTCCTTTTATACCGGCAGAAGATCGTCCTAACAAAAGTCCTCCCATGGGATCGAAATCCCCGCTTAGCGGACCCTGCACATTAGTAGGGACCTTCTGTACTTCTTGACTCCGCAAGGTGACATCTACTGTGATTTCCACGTCTAACCCCAGGCTTCCTCGGGTTGCTGGTTGGCGTTGTTGTAAAAAGCCTTTGGTTCGTATGATGGGTTGACTTGTCTCCTCATGCGGCCCCTCTCCGCGCTCCTTTGGAAGTTTCCCTGACACGCCTTAGTTGTATGACTATTCTTCTGGCAGGTATCACACCAGACAGCAGCTCGGCAATCTTTTCTGGCATGTCCATTCTCTCCACATCGATAGCAATTTCCTTGAAAGGATTGTCCCGCTGGTGTTGGTCGTCGTGTCCCTCTTTGTTGTACCAGCGCTGCCAAAGGTTGAACCACTCCCTTAACGGCACTTTGTACGGCAGCAGCAACGGTATTGCTAGCTCTCTGCACATCAGCACGTTCGACTCACTTCACCATTTCCTCCACTCCTGCACCTTTAGGTAAGCTAGCGAGCAACTGTTTAGTTTGTTTGTTCGCGTTATCAAAAGCCAAAATCTTTAACATCTGCTGCCTGTTATCATCGTCAAGATCAGGATGATTCATTACGGCTTCCCATAGTCTATTAATAAAGTTCTCATATTTCTCCGTAGCTCCTTGAACCACCGATCCGGATGACGGGATCGCGGAGCCAGGCAAGGCTTGGAATGCTTCAAATGCAAGCTGTGCAGATTTTTGTAGGACTAATGCCGGTAACTGTAACTGTGCTTGCACCGTAGAATAAGCTCCTTGTCCTGTGAGAATGTCCATAGTAATTCCATGTAAAGGATCATTTGGATTGTTCATTCTTCGCGCAGCTTCATTGACTGCTCGTTGTGCCCATTCTGAACCCCACAAAAGGAATTGAGTAGGTGTCAGCAACAGTTTCATTAGATTCCGGGAGTCATGCAGGCATAAGAGATCAGCAGAAAAAATCCAGGAGACTATTCCTCGTAGCGTCTGATTTTACTCCATACTGTGTAACTGCAGCTTTTGCTTGTTGAAGAATTTTCCAATCATGTGGTTCTCAAGTAGCTACTCCATTCTGTTGTAGCACTGGAAAAGCTCCCACTCCACCTAGATCCTCAACAGCACTCCAGTGTCCTTCTAATATGGCATCACGAATCACCCCACTCCACCTCGGTGCCCTAGGTGCAGGTGGAAGCGGAGCATCCCTGGAGTTGTCTCTTTTTTGTAATCCAGGAGCGAATGCTCTTGGCTGTGGTCGCTGTACCTTTAAATCCTTTAATTCCCGCAAGACCTGCTGTAAAAGGCCGGTGGGGTTGGTTTCCGGGTTCCCACGGTCAGGTGGGGTAGATGACGTCGATCTTGACAGACAGGGCGAAGGAGGAAGGGGCGGGTACGCCGGCGGTGCCGAGGGGAGGGGCCGGCCCCCCTCTCCTCCCACCAGCTGGGCAGGGTCGGGAGGAGCTGACCACTCCTCCTTCTCATCCTCCTCTTCCGGTTTCCGCTTCCTTTGCCGCGTGACTCTCCGAGAGCCACGTTTCTCTTTGTTTGTAACTTCCTTCTTTAAATTCTTGCTGCGCCATTGCTCCTGAGAGGCCGCCGCCTCTACCACCGACGGGCTTCGGCTACAGACGGTTGTATCGGCGCCGACATGCCCTTAACTGCTGGTAACCCAAAGAAACGAGCCAGAGCCCCAGAAGTTTTTTCCTTTTTAGCGGGGCGGGGGGGGGGGGGTGGACTCTGGTGCCGCCCGCATCTGAGCAGCCGCGCGGGCGACCTCTCTTTCTGCCCTCATAGTTTTTAAAGTCTCTATCACGTTTTGCCAGAGTCCACGCACCTCCTTAATTTCTTTTTCCTCGGAGTCCCTCTCAACAGTCTTTTCCCCCATAGTGTCTCCCATTTCTCTCCATTCCTCCGCGGAAAATACAAGCGCTGTGTCTTTAAAATGTCCCCAGTGCTGGCCCAACTTTATCAGCTTAATTAGCTGTTTCTCCGCTGTCTCGCTCCCTCTCTTAGAGAGGATACTTGCGAGTAACGCGGCTGCAGCCTCTATCTCCATGGCTGCCCTTTTTTCCAGTGTCTGCTCTGCCTTCTTTGACCCCAGCAGCACCAACCAGTGTCTGCTCTGCCTTCTTTGACCTGAGCAGCACCTTTACTCTGGGAGCTGAGTGGCCAACTCTTCCAGTGTCTGCTCTGCCTTATTTGACCCGAGCAGCACCACTCCCAGCCGTCCTTTTCCCAACACCTCCTGATCGCTGCTTACCGCAGTCTCGGAAAGAGCACGCCGAAGGGAACCATCCTCTGCTACCAGTTGAAGTAGGGGAAAACAGGGGGGCGGCTCGCAGGTGTTGGGCGACGGTCCAGAGTAACGACACAATCTCAATGTGAGTATGGAAGTTCTCCGTTTATTCGCAAAGCACGCAGCGCATATATCGGCTGTAAGCTGAGTACATGCTAATCACGCGTCCCGATCACACTTGTGATTGGTCTATAGATTTACATACTCAGAGCCGTGACCGCCCCCTCGCTGAAGCAGGCGCCGCGGAGTCCCCCTGCCCTGCACCGCTCAAGGGGAGTCCAAGGTCGCTAGCTCTGGGCTTAACCGTTGCTCAAAGCCTGGGTTGCTCAGACTGCTCAGTGGCACAAGATCGTGCCCCTTCTCACTTAACCAAACCTCTACACTGTAGTTCTTATCATTGAATTGATTGAACTCTAAGGATAGGATCGTGTTTGTACTGAAGCATCCTGTCTTTTGAGCAAACAACGAAAGAGTAACTTTTGTTATTTTCAGCTAAAATGAATAGCTAATTTGCATATAGCTATTATAAATATGGAGCTCGTGAAAGTCTGCTGTGATGCTCCAAAAACAGCAAAAAAAATGTACCATTAATGAAAACCTGGGCTTCCTCTCTGGTACAAGCGGCACTGGTGACAGCTGGTTTCATGCAGCACAGCAGCTGTCACTATTGCAATGGGATAGAGGGGGTAAGGGGTAAGGGGACAGACATCTACACATGTAAGCAAAAAGCAACAAGAATAAGATCAAAAAGGTGGGAGTGTAATTAAATTCCGTTTTAATAGCCTGTGGAATTTTCTTAGTCTTTTGTTTCCTCAGATAGGAGGATTTTTCACTCATGTATCACTGCTTTTGCAACAGGTACTCTTTAGCACAGTGTGGTGAGCTTCTAAGGATTCAAAATTAACCTCACTTTGTAGTTTATGCCATGAAATCTGGAAGGATTGGAGAAATAAAACTAAAAGTAGTCATATAATCTATTATAAAAGTATATCCATGCATCAGAAGTTGAGCAAAGCATTTCTTCGTATTCACCATACACGATGGCCATCACATTCATAAAGCATTGTATCATTAACTGGAGATGCAGACTTCTACTAATCAAAATTGCTCTTAATGCAAAATCATGTTTAGCATATGAAAAACATAATCATGAACTGACATTAGCCATTATATAAATATGAATGTGCTTAGAATATTAAAGCATGTGCTATTTATATTTTGCTTGCCAAAAGTAATCCAGACTAATGAAGGTACAAAAATTATTGTTTTATCTCTGAGAACAGAAAACGATGCATATCCAAGTTGTTTGCGTAGGCACTGTGGATAATTATATGTTCTTTTTAAAATGGAGTTTAAAATCCTTCTATGTTTTTCCCTATTGCTCTGTTCTTTGCTTAGTAGTATTTTGAACATAAGTGCTTCTTACTGGAAATCAAAATTCTCTCTTAAATTTTGTTTTCATGTGTCAGTGTAATTTCTGCATTTCAGTATGCTTTCATGCACTTTATTTTTGTTGACAAACTCTCATAGATACAATATCACTTACTCCCTCATTTGTTCCTCTGAGGTAGTATAATTAAGAATGTAATTTATTTTCTATTTTTTCCCCCCCTTCAACAAGTAATTATAATTACACACGTGTATTGAAATAAGTTTTCCTTCGCCTTTTTTTCTGGAACATTTCAGCTGCTTACTTCTAATCCTGTTCCAGTTATTTATTTCAGGCTAGAATCACTGAAGCAAGAATGAAAGATATTCTGTCTGACCCTAGTTAACTAATTATTTCCTCTACAAGTTAGTTAATTTTCTCTTTTCCAGCCAGACAATAACAACAATTACCGTGACTAGCTCACCAGTCCACCCCAGAACATACAATTTTTGAACTTGCGTACTGTCACCTTTTAATAAATATTTCACTGTGTTTTCTATTTTCAGCCCAAATTATTTAATTCTTGGAGTATTTTTTTAGTACAAGAAGGCCATTTAGGATTTTTGTTGAATATCCTCTCTATGGTCTCCAATTTCTGCTCTGTCCCAAAAGCTAAAGAACATAGCTGATACAATTCCTTTACAGCTTAATAAAAGGTGCAAGGAAAATAATAAAACAGAAGAGAAAAATGAAATTCTTTTTTTTTTTACAATTTCACACAAAAATGTTAATATTTTTTGGTGGTGTTTTGTTACCTTATAACCAGCTTCTTCTCAAATAATTTTGTGCTCGTAGAGAATAGATATATGCATTTTATTTCTTCCTGTCATTGAAGGTTAAAAGGAAAATCCAGAGACACTAGATTTAATTCTCATGCAAACATTTTTCCCAAAATGAACTAAATAGGAAATAAAAATATTACTGGAGATATCATATAACAAAGATTTTCAGCATGGAAGAATTTTCATATACAAGGCCATCCTAGAGGCCACTTACTTATTGCTTGACAGGAAAATATTTGCCTCTAACTTTCTCTACTTTAAGGTTGTTATGTACATTGCAATACAATGTAGTGACTAAAGCTTCCTTTGGCACCATAATCAATTTAACCATAGCAGTACTGAGCTGCAGAGAAGCTAAAGCAAAGAAACTTTTTTAATAAACTGCTATTTTTATTACTGGTTCAGGAAAAAAGTAACCTAATTCCAGTGGCCCTTTTGTATTGAACTTAATTGTTAAAATTTAAAGGAAAAACATTTTGATCTACAAAAGTAGGTAAGATGTTTTAATAGCACTGTAGTGTATCCATTCTTAAATGTTGATTTAAAAAATAAGTTACTTTGTTTGCGTAAACAGTGATGACATTTCTCGTAGTACTGCATATTAGGCTAATAAAGAATTTATGTAAAAGTTAGTGAAAATTTGAAATTTATGAAAATTTTAATTTTAACATTTTTTAATATTTTTGTTTCTGGTAAATTAATTTTTTGTTGTTGTTGTTCCAAATCAGAAAATAAGCACAATTTGGAATTTTTCAGTTTCCTGTCCAATAGACACTGAGCTTTGATACACTCTATACCACTTTGTCCCTGCACTACCCTCTCAGTTGTATGGTAAACTTCTTGTACTGTGCTGAATGTGTTGTTTTTGAAATGGTAGCAGGTTGTATCCAAGCATAATGGGAGAATACAATACCTTTTATAGAATGGGAACATGACCTGCATTTACTGATAGGAATTTTTTAATGTTGTGTTTGTATGTACTGTTGAGTTCCATTTTATCAGTATACAGGTTGCAGGGAGAAAATCACATTTCCTTTATTAATAGAAAAATAGTGTGGGGTTTTTTAATAGGGAGTAAGCCATATCCAGTGTGTCTGAATAGGGAACGAAGTGAATTTTGGGAGAGGTTGGACATGAACATGGAATTCTTACTGACAACAGCATCATTTCCACAGTGCTTCCCCAGCTGTACTACTGGGACAGAAAATGGACCACATCCATTACATGGCAGGTGACAAATTACTGGTTTTAAGAAGAAAGCCTGCATTCAAGACATTTTCTCACTGAATAGTTAAGTAGATCAGTTTGGTGCTCTGTAATAGACTGATCAACAATGACTCTCCTTCTCCCATTGATTAAAGGTTGTAGAACTTGAGTCATCCAAGAGGAAGAAATACGTTTAGAGTTAAACTTAAAAGCTATTATAATATGTTGCATACATGTTTCACAGTAAAGCACATAAACATTTTAACCAGTTATTGCATGAGTAGATGGTTTTGTCACAGATTGGCAAATTTGAATATTGAGAGGTACTAATTAATAGCAAGCTTATAGGCATAAGTTTCTTATACTGGATTTGGATCAAGCCCATTAATTGAAATTATTATTTGAATTAATTTAAGTTATGAATTCAAAGGTGATGGAAGTAGAAGTAGTTTAATTCTTTGAGAAGATATTTGCACAATACAGCTATTTATGTTTTTTATTTCAAAAATTTGTTCTAAAGCCTAGTAGCATGCATAATTTGGATCAGAGTTTTTTGTGTTGACTTTTAGAACTGAATCTTTCTGTTAAATAACTAAATATTATTAAGAGAGGAAATGTACACAGCTGTACTTTACTTAATAATTAGAAAACATCTTTAAAGTATATTTTTTGAAGTGGAGAAATTGTATTTCAGGTCTCTTTGTCAATTTATGTAATGATTTATGTGGGAAATAAGAAAACTTTGGATTTTAACAGGTATTTTAAAAATCATGTTGTGTCTCATTGCTGTTAATGGACAGAAACATCTGATTTTCTATCATGCTAGTATTAGCTGCATTCAAACCTTGGGTGTTATGGTTTTTTTGGAATTCAGGTTTTAATGTAAACCTAAGGGAAGATTTCTGTGAAAATCTAGATTTTTCTTTTGCAGTTTGAGTCAATGCTATAAAAGACTAGGAAAAATGTGCTTCTTTACAGAACTCTTTAAAGTACAGCAGAGCTGCAGGTATTAAACTAGGGTGTTCTCAAAGAGTTCTTGGACATGATCCGTCAGTTGCACAAAACCCAAATTCATCTGGAATTATGGTGTTTGCAATCCTTAAGTGTCAGCGAAATCGGGAATAAAACCTCTTAACACCAATGTAGCATTAAGAAGCAGGCACATCTTTATTGCAGCACTGGGCAGCACGGGGGGTAGCCCCTCCAAAGCCGTGCGCTCCCCCCTCGATAATTCACCTCATATTTATATAGTAAAATATTACATATTCATCACGTATCCAAGGACGCCTATACATATTCATAACTTTCCCCGAAAAGGTGGTCTTTATTATAATGAGTTCCAGGAAATCATTTCTATAGTCTCCACCTATAACTCCTCCCGATTGAGCACGCGCAGTTTCTTCTGGTGGTTGTGGGCCGGGGTCTCCGCGATGAAGGCCATATGTCTTCCTCGCTGTGCACTTTTTACCTTTCCTTCTTGCGCAGGCGTGATAGTACCTTGGCTCTCAATCAAGTCTCAAGATCAGTTCTAGTTGGTCTCTAACATGTCGCAACTTGTTCATCCAGTAACTCCATTGTATTCAACTAGTGTTCATGACGGTCTCTAACAAGAAGTACAGCAACTTATCTAGTGGGGTTTCTATGGTTACCTACTTCAAACCTAACAGTGCCTATGGTTACCTGTTTCAAACTTAACAGTCCTATAACTAGCTTTACAAACTCTAATACAGAACATAAACTTATTGTGATTAAATTGAATTTCTTTTAATTTCAAATATTTGTAACATTAGGACGAACGGGATCAGGCAGAAGTTGCCTCATAACAAAATATCTGAGAAAAAAAACAGCCACTTAGAAGTAGTTTGTGTTAAATCTGTTTACTGAATATGTGCATTGTTGCTTTCTTGATTCAGTTCCTTGGGTAAAATTGTGCCAGTCTGTGAAGTCTCTAAGTCCTTTCGCATCTTTTAGATTCTGGACTGCTCTTGAACCAAAATATGACTTCACTAAATGATGGCAGGTGTAAAATATTGGATTCTTAATGTTTACTGTGGCAGAAGACAAAAAGTTAAGACTGGAGAGGAAATTTGCATACGATGGAGCTTCCCTATGTAGTATATGAATCAAAGGAATTGATTTGTGACTGTGTGTGCTTTTACAAAACAGGCATGCCATCTCAGCAATATACGTGAAGATAACCAATGCCTTACTGCCTTTTGTTGTTTAGCTCATTGATGTAAAACCAGGTTTGTCAGAGATTGTTATAGCTGATGATATTCTAGGAAAGGGGTTACTCAGATTAGGAGTTTTGATCCATCATTGTACATTGTTTCAAAGCATTATTGGGAAAAAAGTTTGTGTCACTGTAGTTTAACTCCAGTTAAACAAGAGCTAAACCATCTTAATGTGAACCTTTATTTCTAAATTTAACTGCAACACATTTGAGCTGTGATTTTAAGGCTTGTAGTATTCAGGACTGAAATGGAATAATAAAAGGCATACATGTGGCTAAATGATACTTTCTTTTGTAGTAAATGTAATCCTTCAGCTTGGTGTAAAGCATAGTTACACTTCATTTCATCCTTATTATGCTTTCTAGCGAGGTCTGTCTTCGGCACTAAAGGTATGTATGCTCCAGGAGCAAGCATCTTCAGTGTTAGGGCTCCATTTACCAGACGTACAGCACAAATGTGTAAGAACAGTAACTTTATTTGGTATTGGTGTGACTTACCTTTAGTAATTATGAGAATAGAGACAGCCCATATTGTTTAGAAGCCATTAGGTACACTGAAGTATCGGTCCTTCTTTACAATATCCCAAATTTCTGGTGTTCTTGTTTTCAGGTACAGCAAGTGCAGACTGTGCAACAGGTACAGCATGTCTACCCAGCCCAGGTTCAGTATGTGGAGGGAAGTGACACAGTCTACACTAATGGAGCTATGTAAGTTGGCAGATGATCTGAATTTGAATGTTTATTAAAATGTGAAGTTAAATTATTTTTGGTTAGATTCTACCAACTAGTGTATTTTAAGTAGGAAAGAAAAATTATTCGATCAAAACTCTTTTATTGTCAAAATAGTTTTTTGGATGAAAAGCTGAATTCACACTGTTTGTTTTTATTAATGCAGAATATTTGTGTAAATAGAATTCTTGTGATCGTTTTAGTTGGACTTACATGAAGTTACATATACAGCATAGTGTTGTTTGAAAAAGCACCTTTCAGTTTATGAGTAAGTTCTGTGCTCAGGACAGAAGGCAGGGCCTTCTGTCTTCCTGGCTGCAATCCTAGTGGCAAATGCATACAAAGGTGCAGCAGCTGTAGTTATTATTTAAAGAAAGTAGTAATGTAATTTCATTCCTCTGTTTAATAAAATGAGTATTTTTTTCCAAAGGAATGAGGAGAGGCAGAGGAAGGAGAGTAACATTGTCTCCTTTTGCTGCTTCTTTAGCCTTTTTTTCTGCACATTATTGTGCATTTCCTGCTTCCCTGAACATGCTTTTCCATCATCAAGTTCCTTTCTCCGATACACAAGTTTAGAAATATAGAAAGAATAATCTAGGTTTGATGGGACATATGGCAGTTACATAGTCTAATCCCTGACTTGGAGCAGCACTAGCTTTGAAGCTGGCTCTAACATCAAAGTAGAATTGTGTTGCTTGGGAAGGAGCTTCTCTACCTCTTTTTTAAATTTACCTACCTTTTGCCATTTTTGCTGTGTTACTGGTTTTAGGAAGAAATACAATTTAGAAAGCTTCCTTATTGTCTGCAGGTACTTATTTGTTGATGGTAATCCAAAAGTGATTCAGAAGAGCAATATTATTTGGATCAGAGACTTCTGATGTTAACACTGGCAGCATTCTTTGGTCATCTCTAATAGCACATTTCGCTTAATTCAGTTTTCACATACTGTCTTTTATGTTTTCTTCTACTTGTAAATCCTAAAGACGGTATCTTAAATATGCATTAGAATTCCCTATTCTACTGGTTTTGGCTGGGATAGTGTTACCTTTCTTCACAGTACCTAGTATGGGGCTGTGTTTTGGACTTGTGCTGCGAACAGTGTTGATAACACAGGGATGTTTTTGTTATTGCTGAGCAGTGCTTACACAGAGTCAAGGCCTTTTCTGCTTCTCACACCTCCCCACCAGCGAGAAGGCTGGGGGTGCACAAGAAGCTGGGAGGGGACACAGCTGGGACAGCTGACCCCAACTGACCAAAGGGATATCCCAGACCATATGACATCATGCTCAGCATATAAACCTGGGGGAAGAAGAAGGAAGGGGGGAAACGTTCGAAGTGATGGTGTTTGTCTTCCCAAGTAACTGTTACACGTGATGGAGCCCTGCTTTCCTGGAGATGGCTGAACATCTGCCTGCCACTGGGAAGGAGTGAATGAATGCATTGTTTTGCTTTGCTGGCATGCGCAGCTTTACCTATTAAACTGTCTTTATCTCAACCCACGAGTTTTCTCACTTTTACCCTTCTGATTCTTCCTCCGCCAATCCTGCCAGGGCGGGGAGTGAGCAAGCAGCTGTGTGGGGCTTAGTTGCTGGCTGGAGTTAAACCACAACAGTCCTTTTTGGCCCCCAACATAGGACTATGGTTCCTGGCTGTGGTGTAAAGCATATTTTTTCTCATCTTGTCCTCTTCAGACCGGCCCAAGGGCTATGTAATGAGCTATCTCCTATGGGGCTGATGTGCCAGACCATCGAACCTACACAGACCAGTAAACCCATTTGTCTGTTTTCTCCACGTGGCCAGAGGCAGGGCCCCTTTATTCCTGTTCGGAGTATTCATTACTTGATTTTTGTAACTGCAAAGGCCAAAACTGGTCTTTAACATGTACAGCAAAAAAAAAGGGAGCATGGCAAATATTAGGGCTGTGTTTCCACCCCTGGGGCAGTTGATTGTAGGCATACTGGATGCCACTCCAAGTAAAAGCAAAATGTGGCCTGCGTTCTGCTGCCAAAGGGATGGAGAAGAATGTGTTAGGGATATCAATTGTAGCATACCACTTGGCTGCCTTCTAGCATGTCCTGTACAGCAGCACTCAGTGGCAGCATGACTTCATTGTGACCACGATAGTCCACTGTTAGCCTCCAAAAGAAGTCATTCTTAAATAGGCTATTATTCAAGTTTCTCTTTTCATTTATAACGTGTAAGTTCTTATGTGAGCTGTTGGTACATGCACTTTCAGCAGTGTATGAGATGTGTACTACATGACTGCTTACAGTCCTTGGAAAAAACAGAACCAGATGTTACTGACTGCTTAGTGCTAATCTTCAGGTTTCCATGATTTTATTGTGTTTCTATATCTGAATCCCTTTGTCAGGGATAAAAGCCTTCCTTAACACAGTAAGAAGGCTCTCCTTAGCAGGTGAGCCTAATCCAGATTGTCTTTCCCTCCTGTAGAAGAAGAATTTACCCATGTTGTTGTGAACAACATTGTGAACAGCCAGTTTGTTGTTCAATACCTTTAGGAACACTTACCTTTCTAAAGATTATGGTTTCATTCATGGAGAATGGGACCAGCCTGTGTTTCTACTCAGAATTTTTAAAGTCTATATATTGTGAAACACATTTTCCTGTATACTTTTACACTCCAGATTAAGAATGGAAGAATGTAATTTATGTAAATTAAAGTTATTGAATATATGTATTACATGTTACAATGCTGTTTATTTGATAGGTGAAGGAGAACAGGGCTCTAGGTTGCAGATGGCTAGCTTCCATCAGAGATTAAGGAATTGTTTCTCTATTTGCTATTTTTATCATTACCTAAGTTCTATGGTTTAAAAAAATATATATTTGTTTCTCCTCTTCTTGTTTTGCCACTAGATTAGCTTGTTCAAAGTCATATCAATGTGAGGGTGACATTTTAGAATTTTTGGAAGTGAACAAAAAGCTTACCATATCCCTAAAAAAAGCTGGCATAGACTGTATTGCATTCTGCTGTGACAGAAAACACAGAGACCAGCCTTTCTTGTGCTAAAATATTTAGACAAGTGTTCAGATTGCAGTTCATCTTTTTCTATTCTTCACACTGAAATCTGTGAAAGATGAGCCTTGTGGATCCTGACAGATTCACAGGTGTGTTACAGACAGTTTGTCCAGTTACTCCCACTCCAGAAATGGTCTGTTTCACTTTCAGAAAATAGGATTAGGTTTGTAAATGATGCAATTGTGTAGAGTGATCACTGGTTTGTCTTCTGGGTTATTGTCCTATGATTATATGTTTGATTTCTTTTATGACCATGCTAAATCAAATTCTAAATTCTAACTCAAAATCAGATATAGGATGCTTCCATAATCTGTCAGGTGACAGTACTGCTCTAGCAATGGAATAAGAAGTCTTCAGCCCATAGTTAGGATGAAGGCATTAATTCAGTGTACAGGCATCTCTGGAATAAAGGTTATTGCATGTCTGGCAGAAGAATTATTCTTTTCAAAATAAAGCACTTGCAAACTAGCATTGATTTAAGTCCATCTATGATAGCAACAAATGCTGCAGTAAGAATATATATGAGGGACGACCTACATGATTCTTTTAATTCTAAAGGAAAGAAGTTTGTCAAGTTTCACAGTCTTTGTCAAGTATAACTGTTGTTTTCTTATAGTACAATTCTTCCCACGCATTTTATATTATGATTTGCCTACCCTTAAAAGTTATTTGGTTTTATTATAATTGGAGGCATAATGATAATACAGGGGGTATAACCTACAACTTGTCACGTACATAGTATAATATGAGAATATTTGAATTACGTTATCTACATTTGTGTCTGGTTAATAACGATTTTGCTTGTCAAGCATGTCACTCTATCCTGAAACGAAAATGCATTCTTGTTGCAATGACACGTACAGGCTTACCTGGCATTTTAGAATAGATAAAGAATATTATGGCTGCACCTATATTAAGAAGTCAAGTGAGTCCCCTATACTAAACGTGAACTTTCTTCTTATATAAATTGTAATGTGTTAATCAAATGTAGCCATTTAGCTGATAATTCTGGTGTGGCAAAGAGCGTTTTAATTGCTGGAATTGTCCAAGAGTTGCCATTGCTGTTACATCCAAACTACATTCTTTACCAATTTGTTGTACTACAATTTGCATAGTTTGTGTGAGCACAATGCACCTTGTATGCAAAACCAAGAATTTACTGTTACTCTAATTGAAATCTTAACTGTCAAATCAAAGAATTATTATCAATACAGTGAAATTTGTTATCTTCCTAGTACTTCCTAGTATCCATCCCTTTTCCTCTGGCATTATGCTTACCCTTTTACTACCCCTCTGCATACTAAGGTCAATGGCTTCCATCTGAGAAAGAGTTACAGCAGGTTACCACCATCACAGGTGTTGTGCCTGGAGAAGTATGATGGATGGTGCGGCTCTCTACTCACACTGGGTCCACTTGCAGCTATTTTTAGTATGTTTTCTAGCACAGTCTACACCTTATTCATTCTTCATTGGTTTCAATTTCCATATTACATCTGAATTTACTATATATGGTGTGTTTTACATTTGCTGGATACTTCTTGAATACTGTCATCCCACGCTCATGATCCTCTTTGTTACATTTTTAATCTGGGGTCATGGATTGTTTATTCTACACAGAATAGCTATTTGATATTGCTGTCTGTTAGTTAGGGCAATGCATCAGCATTTTAACAATAGATTTTGTACCACACAATCGTAGAAAGCTAAGCTAAAATGGAAACAGATTAAATAGTATTTGCCTGATTGTTCGACACTTACTGTTACAGCTAAGCTAGAACAAAGCTCTAGGCTAGCCCAGGCAAGTCTAGACAAAGGAAGCCTGACAAGCCGAAGACTTGAGGTCTTGCAGATTTAGTACAAACTAAATCTGAAGGACATCAACTACCCTGATATTTGCTGGAAAGCCTACTCAGCCAGCCATCCTCAGTCCAGGAGATTTCTCCAGTGCATTGATGATAACTTTCTGAAGCAAATGGTGGATGAGCCAATTAGGAGAGGAGAGTTGCTGGATCTTATCTTCACTAACAAGGAGAGTCTGGTTGAAGCGGTGAAGGTTGAGGGCAGCCTTGGTTGTAGTGACCATGAGATGGTGGAGTTCAGGATCTCATGTGGCAGGAACAGAATAGCTAGCAGAATCACAACCCTGGACTTCAGTAGGGCCAACTTTGGCCTTTTCAAGCAATTGCTAGGGGAAATCCCATGGGACAGGGTACTAGAAGGTAAGGGGGCCCAAGATAGTTGGTTAGCATTCAAGGACTGCTTCTTCCGAGCTCAAGATTAGAGCATCCCAACAGGTAGGAAGTCAAGAAAGGGTACCAGGAGACCTGCATGGTTAAACAGGGAACTGCTGGGCAAACTCAAGTAGAAGAAGAGAGTGTACAGATCATGGAAGGAGGGGCTGGCCACTTGGGAGGAAGTCTGTTGTCAGAGGATGTAGGGAAGCAACTAGGAAAGCTAAGGCCTCCTTGGAATTAAACCTTGCAAGAGAGGTCAAGGACAACAGAAAGGGCTTCTTCAAATACATTGCAGGTAAAACCAACACTAGAGGCAATGTAGGCCCACTGATGAATGAGGTGGGGGCCCTGGAGACAGAGGATAAAAAGAAGGTGGAGTTACTGAATGCCTTCTTTGCCTCTGTCTATACTGCTGGAGGCTGTCCTGAGGAGCCCCGCACCCCTGAGGCCCCAGAGGAAGTAAGGATAGAGGAGGAGTTTGTCTTGGTTGATGAGGTCTGGGTCAGGGACCAATTAAGCAATATGGACGTCCATAAATCCATGGGCCCTGATGGGATGCATCTGCGGGTGCTGAGGGAGCTGGCGGAAGTCATTGCTAGGCCACTCTCCGTCATCTTTGCTAAGTCGTAGGGAACAGGAGAGGTGCCTGAGGACTGGAGGAAAGCAAATGTCACTCCAGTCTTCAAAAAGGGCAAGAAGGAGGACCTGGGTAACTATGGACCAGTCAGCCTCACCTCCATCCCTGGAAAGGTAATGGAACAACTTGTCCTTGGTGCTGTCTCTAGGCACATCAAGGATAGGAGGATCATTAGGGGCACTCAACATGGCTTCACCAAGGGGAAGTCATGCTTAGCCAACTTGATAGCCTTTTATGAGGATATAACCCAGTGGATAGATGATGGTAAAGCAGTGGATGTGGTCTATCTTGATTTCAGTAAAGCTTTTGACACGGTCTCCCACAGCATCCTCGCAGCTAAACTGAGAAAGTGTGGTCTGGATGATCAGGTAATGAGGTGGATTGTGAACTGGCTGAAGGAAAGAAGCCAGCGAGTGGTGGTCAATGGGACAGAGTCTAGTTGGAGGCCTGTATCTAGTGGAGTCCCTCAAGGGTCGGTACTGGGACCAGTTCTATTCAATATATTCATTAATGACTTGGATGAGGGAATAGAGTGCACTGTCAGCAAGTTCGCTGATGACACAAAACTGGGAGGAGTGGCTGACACACCGGAAGGCTGCGCAGCCATTCAGAGAGACCTGGACAGGCTGGAGAGTTGGGCGGGGAGAAATTTAATGAAATATAACAAGGGCAAGTGTAGAGTCCTGCATCTGGGCAAGAACAACCCCATGTATGAGTATAAGTTGGGGGCAGACCTGTTGGAGAGCAGCGTAGGGGAAAGGGACCTGGGAGTCCTAGTGGACAGCAGGATGACCATGAGCCAGCAATGTGCCCTTGTGTCCAAGAAGGCCAATGGCATCCTGGGGTGTATTAGAAGGGGTGTGGTTAGCAGGTCAAGAGAGGTTCTCCTCCCCCTCTACTCTGCCCTGGTGAGGCCGCATGTGGAATATTGTGTCCAGTTCTGGGCCCCTCAGTTCAAGAAGGACAGGGAACTGCTAGAGAGAGTCCAGCGCAGAGCCACGAAGATGATGAAGGGAGTGGAACATCTCCCTTCTGAGGAGAGGCTGAGGGAGCTGGGTCTCTTTAGCCTGGAGAAGAGGGGTGACCTCATTCATGTTTATAAATATGTAAAGGGCAAGTGTCATGAGGATGGAGCCATGTGTTTAAGAAAAGACTGGACATGGCACTTAGTGCCATAGTCTACTTGACATGGTGGTGTCAGGGCAATGGTTGGACCCGATGAACCCAGAGGTCTCTTCCAACCTGATTGATTCTGTGATTCTTCTCAGTGACATCCATTGACAGGACAAGGGGCAAAGGGTGCAAGCTGGAACACAGGAGGTTCCGCATAAATATGAGGAAAAACTTCTTTACGGTGAGGGTGACCGAACACTGGAACAGGCTGCCCCGAGAGGTTGTGGAGTCTCCTTCTCTGGAGACATTCAAAACCCGCCTGGATGCGTTCCTCTGTGATATGATGTTGGTAATCCTGCTCTGGCAGGGGGATTGGACTAGATGATCTTTCGAGGTCCCTTCCAATCCCTAATGTTCTGTGATTCTGTGAAACCCTGTGACATGTTCCTAACAGAGGAAATACCATATTTCTTGGACTATAGGTCTGCAGTACTTCATCAGAATTTTTAGAGGTCTGTAGCTAAGTTTCTTATATCTCTCTAATTTACAGGTCCTGAGAATAGAATTTACAAGATTTCTCCTCTGTTTTCTTTTACTTCGTTCCCTGGTTTACAGGGTTTTCCTGTAGTTGTGCATTGTGTGTGCTTTTATTACTGTATTTCTGTGTGGAAAAAGTTCTTGGATTGAGTGTTGAAGATCTCAATTCTTTTTTATTGATAATGAATGCCCGTCAGTAACATATTTACTTTAATTTTTGAATGTGACAAATAAGAATTTCTTTATATGGAATAATGCAATACTTAGGTAAATTTTATAAAGCTTTTTCTGGCTGATATATTTTAAGTTGTCCATATAGAGAAAATGTATATGCATAAAGCAGGTCAACTATTCACTATTACAGAGGAAATTGCTTAGTTTGAATTTTTGTTCTCTGGTTATAGATGCATTAATTGCCATTCCGTAGTGTAGGTTTTGATCTTTGGTTTTAGCAGTTTCTTTTGATAAAGTGGGATTGGGGAAAGGAAACGATGACTTATTGTCTTATCAGTTTTTCCATCTCTGTCTTTAGATCAATTGAGGAGGCTTTTGTGGAAGAAGGTTATTGCTTCATTGGGATTTGATCTGTTATTGAAAAGCCCTGAATCAATATTCTGATTACAGGAGCAGACTTCTTTGTGAGGAGGCAGGAGGTTGTATGATACAGGGTGATACAGATGATTTAGCCCTCTCCATTATCATTCGACTTCTGTGTCATGTTCTGTTGTGTCCGTGTTAGGGTATATGGCACATCCCCTTCTTCCCATTGCTTCAGAGGCTGCAGCAGTGCATTGGCTGTGATATGGCCTTCTCTCAGTGTTCAATGAAGGATTCGTTTCTTTCTAGCTTCTTTAAAGCTCACTATCAGCTTTAGGGCCACAGGATTATACTAAAATCTTAAAGGAGTTTGAGGGTATTGTTCTGGTGTGAAAGACTTTCTTCTACCATATTGCAATACCATAGCATTATCATGAGCATTAGGTACTCTGCATATAAGTAACAGTGTATCTTGAAATATTTATTTTAATCTAGTGTTTATCATATTTATATCCCAGGAAATAATACCTTAGTTAATTAAGTACCATAAAAGGCTAACTTCCATTACAGAAATGATAGTGAAAATATACTTACATGCCTGCCTGCTAAGCTACGTAGGTAATCTGTACAAAAACCCACAAGAGTAATTCTGGAGTTATTACTTGATGAGTAAGGCAATAATTATCATATTACTCGTTTATTTGAATTAGAATTACAGAAAAATTAAAAAATTGACACTGAATGGTTTGCTTGTTTGAATTAAGATGCTGTTCTTGTACAGCCACTGTGAAGGGGTGCTGGTATTTCAAGTTACAGTATAAAAGGTAGACATCTTCAAGTAAAAAAATAGATATATATGCATTTTACCCAAGACTTGAATTTTCCAAGTCGGTGCCTACAGGTAGTGATAAGAATTCAGTAGTTAATTACTTATTTTGCAAGACACAGAAGTTACTGGAATATCATTTCAAATTAAAACCTATTTAAAACAAACACAAACTGCACTTGACTTAAGTTGTCTGGACTTCTAACCTGATTTGAGAATTTTTATTTAAAGACACTGCATTTCTCAGTTCCTGGAAAAGGAAATATATCTGTTAGGTTTTTTTTACTCAAACACAAAGTGATTAAAAAAATCTTTTAACAAGGCAGACGTTTCTAAGACATGAATAAAACCAGCATAAGTCTGTAGGTGATGTTTCCTAGACAAATATAAATATGGGAAAGGTAAGTCTGTCCTATCAGCTACTTGCTCAAAGAAAATTTGAGGCCATGATCAGCCTATGTAAGTTACTGAGACATAATGGGATGGCAGGAACATTGATTTATAGTAGTCAATAGATCAGATGCTTGACATTTACATAGATAGGTGCAGCTGGGAATAAATGGTTTCCCATGTGTGCATGTGCACACTGAAAACTAAGAGAGGACAGCAACAAGGTTTACTCTCTCTGTGCCATTGTTTTTATTTGTCTCCTTTCTTTGAAAAGACAAAACTGTCTCTAAAAGTTAAGCTCAGTAACATATTAGTGTCTGTAATATAGCGCAAGACATTACACTTAATTTGCATGGTAATACTGGGGCTTACTGAACTTAGAAAATAGTTATTTTCTGTTTTCATGTGCCAAAAAATGTAGTTTTATTAACAACTTTATGCCACAAGTCCATGTGTTTTATTTCTAGCATTATATTTTGCAAATCACTATAAAATGTGTGTAAATACTAAAGCATAATAGGTGATGTCTTAAACTATTGTACCTTGAATCCTAGTCCAATTAATGCTGGTCTCCTTAATTTCCAGTGTGGGATCTCAACATTGGATGCATGTTCTGGGCTTGCTTAATCTAAATTGAATTAACTCAGTTTCTGACTTTCTGTGACTTGCTTTAAGGGTAAACATCATCTAGTTTGCACAGCCTTCTGTAAGCTAGGATTCTGCAGCCTAACTGCTTGGATTTCCAACTTATTAGTAACTCTGATGAACTTTCTAATGCTACGTTCTAGTAAACGCTGAATTTCACAGTGTTTCGATAGGAGGAACTATTAGATTCTGTTGACTACCTTGTATCTCAAGCCACAGAATATCACCAAGGTGTTCTCATAAAGAGCCAGAAGACTTTAGTTACACTGAGGTTAGTCCCTAGATGATCTTTACGTGCAGCTGTTGAAGAAAAGAGCTAGGAGTGCTTTTACATAACAGGATTCTTGAACATTGGACTCTCTTGGCTGACATTTATATAAATTGTTTGCAATTTTGCAACATGCACAGTATGCAAAATGTATAACATCTGACTAAAATTCAAAATTTTATTGTCAAATTGAAAACAAGTTAAAACAGATGGAGCTATATAAATTGCTTTGCAATATATTAATAATTGGATGAGCTTATTCTGCCTGTCTCCTCAGTTTTTGTCACACTTCCCTTCTCCTCTTCAGGTAAGACTGACAAATTTTTCTGTAAGATTTGGTGGATACTTGGTTTAACATTGTCACTGAGTTAGTTATTTAGTGCTTTGACTTGATTAAATGTTATTCTCTGAGGAGTCAGGGATTGTTTGCCAATCTTATTTAATTTGGTTAGAGCTATTGTACTTACATTTCTCGAATTATAACATTTCCCTCAGCTAAATGAAGAATACAAGTAATTTCTTTTCCTTTTGTTTTCTTTTCTTGAAGCCGGTCAACAACTTATCCTTACACAGAAACCCAGATGTACAGCCAAAACACTGGGGGAAATTATTTTGATACTCAAGGAAGTTCTGCACAGGTGACAACAGTGGTCTCATCTCATAGCATGGTGGGCACTGGAGGGATTCAGATGGGTGTCACAGGAGGACAACTCATTAGCAGCTCAGGAGGGACGTATCTGATTGGCAATTCAATGGAAAATTCTGGTCATTCAGTGACTCATACAACACGGGCCTCCCCAGCAACAGTAAGTATTTCAGACTGATGCAAAATCTTTGAGACTAGTTTCTTAGTCATTCAGATGTTCTTGCAGACAGACACGGATTTTGTGACAGAATGTATAGCAGTATTATGTTGTCAGAATAGTACTTGTAAAATAAGTAATAAATATATATAAAGTAAGATAGAATAGTAAGAATACCGTGAAAACTTGAACATGAAGGCAGACCTTTCCCTTGTCAGCTTGCAAATATTTACATTTCATAGGTTAAATTTTTGCACTCAAGTAATATCAGTGAATGCTTTGGGAATGCTCACATAATAGTTTGTCTAAGCTGAATATTTGTTAGGTTGGGAATGAAAACAGCCTCCTTTAACATTTTGTATTTTTTCTGAAAACAAGAAAACCACGATGTTGTTGAGTATAACTGTGTCACATGTAAATGTTAAATAATGTACAGATACCTACCTATCTGTAACTTCCCTGCATTTATTTGGTTTCTTTGCTCAATATTAGTGTAGGTTTGGTAGCTTATTTCAAAATATTTCCAATTGTTCAGAATACTGAGATACTAGGTTTTAACACTTTGTTCTTACTTACCTATTGTATGTCTCCAAAGTCTGTTCCAGATTAAAAGCTTGTTGTGGAAGTGTCTTACAATGCTATGGGAAGATGCATTCTGTTACAACTGTGATAGATAATATTGTGGACACTTAAACATAAACACAGAGGTTTCCCTTAAGAGTTTACTCAATCAGCCCATACTTCAATTAGGAAAAAGGGTTTATAGCTAGTCTAGCATTGCTGCATAGTCCTAATGAATACTTTTACCTAATTCTTCTGCGTATTCTGGTCTGGATGTGGAGATCTGGAAGTAATGGGGAAGAGAATTGTGAAACATAGAGTAGGAAGAGTTGAAAAATATAGTAAAGGGGATAAAGCATCATTAATAATACATATTCAGCAGTACTCAAAAGGGCAGTGAAATTAGGGGGACTTTATTTTTAGGAACCAATGTAATGAGTAAAAATTAATACTTTATTTGGAATTATGATGAATGTTTACAATAGCATTGGATAATTTAGATGATCTGATAAAATCTCTTATTCTGATTCTTACGGTGGTTGGTATGCATAAATACAAAATTTTTGTACAATGTAAAAAATTATTATTTAATCCAAAAACTGTGTAGTATTATTTTCTGAGAAAAAAAATTGTAGAGAGTCATAAATATCAGTAACATAGTGGGAGCTTTCAGCTAGCAACAGAGAATTTTATATTTGAGTTACAAAAGAAAAAAGAGTGTAGATTAACATTTGCCTATATTTTACATGACTAATAGAAAAACAGTGTTTCTGAAAAAAGCAGAATTCGTATTTCAGATTCGTTTAATTAAAATACTTAAATGGCAATGATATTCCTGTGTTTTCTTAGTTGTTATAAATTGTTCTACAGTTGAATACAAATATTGGCTCTTTTAGATGTCATGCTAGTTTTTTCCCTAATCAAATAAGAACAAATGCATTTTTGTGTTTAGTGTGTCGTGTAAGTTTTGTTTTATTCACTAACAACAGAATTAAGTTGCGTAACTGAATGTGGAATCAAGTGAGCGTTAAATGCATCCAGTAAACACAAATGAAGAGTAGTTACACTTACTTTGAAGTTGGATATCCTAGAATTATTTGAATGATACAAAACACCATGCTATATTTTGCAAATTAAAAACTGATTTGATTTTTTTTTCCAAAATTAGAAGTAAAATTTGCCACATTTAACAAAATCTAAGGTTCATACGTTCAGCAACATCTTTCTCTTGCTTCATGTGTCAATAAAACAGCCTGGTTTTGTTGCTCCAAGTAACTCTGATACTGCTGCATCAACTTGCCTTTAAGAATAGAAAAAAATAATGCTAATTAAATTACAATTATTAAATTGCATTTTTAACATTAAAATATTTTCCTCTTTTTTAAGGTGCTGTTTATTTTGTATAGTATAGACATTAAAATATATTAGAAGTACATTTCTTGCTAAGGAAGTGAGACACAACATGATTTTAGATTTTGTAATTTTAGGCTGTTGGTTGTATGGTTCAGCTGAAATATTCAAGAGTCAATTGAAACACAAAAGGTTCAGCTTAAACTGTAATTTTAAAGCACCAAGTCTGTTTTAATTTTACAAGAGGGCATAATTAAACTGTGCAAAATAGAGCAATGTAATATTTCATTTGCACCTTAGATAGGTAGAGCTTGTGTCACTTGTGATCCTCATTTGATCTTTACCATCATAACTTTTTTCATTCCTGTATAGAGAATGTATTGAAATCATCAAAATAACATGTATTTTATAGCTGGTTTGCTAGTATACTCAGAAAATATTTCCAAATTTTGAATTAGTTTGGAGAATTTTCATAAGGAGTCAAAGGATATAGAAATGAATAAGAATTTGCTTACCAACACATAGTCACAGAATCACAGAATGTTAGGGATTGGAAGGGACCTCGAAAGATCATCTAGTCCAATCTCCCTGCCGGAGCAGGACGAGCTCTCTTTACTTTTGCCATAGAGGTACTAGTTCTGTTTACTCTTTTCAACTGATAACTTCATTTATTTTGTTGTTATTCACTCTCACTTGATCAGATCATTACCATCTGTAACAAGCAAATTAATAGTATTATTCATGTTATCTATTTCTGATGCACCTAGCTTAAGTTAAAAGAAAGAAACAAACAAAAGTTTCATGTTAAAAGTCAAACGTATAAAATTAATCCATTTTATTAACTGTGTATTAGATAAATGAAACTTAAAAATCTAATTTACTTTTCACCAGGTATGCTATTTACTTTATGCAGAATTCAATAAAAGAGACTCAGAGGCTTTTTACTTTAAGTCTATCTTCACTTTATTGTCTTTATGGTTTAATGTAATTCTGAGTTCTGCTTTGGGTTTAATAAAGGGCTAATATTTTGTTTGTAATATTTTAATTAATTTTAATTTCTGTCATTCATACAAGAAAGCTGTCCTGCTTAGGCTGTAGCAGGCAATAGCAGTGGTTTTATAGCCAAAATACTAAGAATTGTGCACTATCGAAACTATTACAGCATATATACAGTAGTAGTTTATGTTAGTATGCATGAAGAACCTTTGCTAGCATTTTCTTTACTCATTTCATTTCCACTGATTTCATTACTTCTTCTAATTTTATCCTTTGCTGGCCTACTAAACTACTTCTCTACCTACTAAAAAGGATTTTTTTCACTAAAACAGAAGGGCATTCAGATTATAAGACCTTCTATATAAGATATTGGGTAGATAAACAGCTTTCCAAAATGACCATTTTCATGTGAATATACGTGGATTGGTAAAGAATAAATAGTGATTTCATTGAACAAGAAGTGATTTACCCTAGCTGGATATCTATTTGAAGTGAATTTGCATGTTGAAATCTGTTTGAAAGAGCCATCTGTTTGGTTTATTGGCAGCTATCACTAAAGAAGGGGCAGCTATATTTAAGAGACTAACTAGAAAATTGGATTGCCATGTTAATAATGAAATCTAAATCACCTTCCAGGTTTTTTTCCTATATGTAAATGTCTAAGGACAGTTCTTGTGAAAAAATAGGATGATCTAATCATATTTCATAATATCACAAGGTTAAAAAATTCATACAGTTTCTAGTAATAAATGTGTTGTTATGCTTGACAGCCAGTGAGAGGCTCCTATCAGTCTTGTTTTCTAACAAGCTTTACGACTGACCTGCAGTTACAGTTGTCATTCATCAGTCATCACCCACCATAAGAGATCTCCACTCATGCTATTGCAGAAATTTATCCCATTTCAGTGAAAATCTAAATGTGCATGAAAATAAAAGCAAAATTAATATGGATATAATGCATCACCACAAATTATTATTTCTGGTAGGAAGCACAGTGTGCAAAATTTGCTCTTAACTTTAAAGGAAGGATGGTACCTACCCAAAATATGCCATAATTAATGGAGGCAGAACAACAAGAAGAACAAGTAAGAAGGCCAAGTATAAATATCATATCCTGATAATATAATTTTAGTGGAAGTATTATAATTATTTTAAGAACAAGAAGTAACAAATGTTTAAATGGTCCATTAAAGGTGGAGGAGTTTCCATTTTGAAAATAGTTTGAGATGAGATTATATTCATAAATCTTTTTCTTGGTAGAGGAACTTCTTCCTCCTCCATTCTTCAAATTCTCTGGTAATTTTTATTTTGCTGGATCCATCTTAGCATAAACCAAACCATTTCTGATCAAATCAAAGATGCACAGATTTTTATGTTACACATGATTATTAGATCATTTGGTCTGACCTCTTATACTGGCAAGACATTTACTTAATGACTTCTTCAACTGAGTACAGTGACATCTTTTGTGAAAAAATGCACCCATTTCCAGATACAAGAAGGCAGATAATAATTTTTTCTTCTTTTAAATGAGTCATAAGAATGGTAGTCACTACTGCTGCTAAAAAACCATTTATGTGGTACAAATTAACTGGAGGGGTGTGAAGTTTAGAGGATTTGTGGATCTTGTGCCTTTATAAACATCTGCTTCCAAGACTTTTCCTCCTGCTTTAGTTTCTCCTTCAGAGCTGTGGAGCATCATGGCTTCTCCCTCTCTCTTCCAGAGGTTTCAGTCTGGCAATGTGCCAAAATAACATGTGTCTCTGCCCCCCTAAAATCGAGATGTACTGTTGTTGGAAGCTCAGTTTATTCCAATGTAGTATTCCAATTACTGATTAAAAATATTGTAAGAAACACAATGGCGTTTTTTTATCATAAGATATTAAAAATAGGTATCTTTGAATCTGTGAGAAGAATTTCTGTTAATTCCTTTTATTTGAAAACGCCTAAGCCACTGATATTCTCATAACAGTCTGATTATCAGTGGCATGGAGGTATCACCTTTCTGAAGGACTAGATTTTTTTTGTTTCTGATTAAATACAATTTGTTCTAAAATGGCCACTCTACCTCTCTCTAAGGTTGTCTGGCTGTAAATGTTTTCAATTCTGATTTTCTGGTATGAGTAATTCTGATGTGTTGCCAGTGTTAGGTGGAATGTTATGTTCTAGAAGTCCTTATAATCAGCTTGACAAGGGATTTTTTTTTTTTTTTTGTTTTCCTTTAAGTGTTTGTACCAAATATGGGGAAAACGACTACAAAGAAAAAAGGGTTAGAATCTGTTTGAAGATGTATATAATGGGATGAGGTATACAAATAACTGGATGATCCATGGGAGAGACGGTGAATTGGTCAGTTTGACCATATGTTTGAGAACTGCCAGTAAGGAAGATAAACATGGGCAGCAATGTTTCATTTGCAAATTTGGGAAGGAGAAAGTAATCTGACCTAAACTCCAAACGTTTTTTATTTTTCCAGCCTGTGGATGTTAGATGTGCTTTTTACCTGCTATGTTGACTCCATATATTCTTTTGTAATCACTAGAGAACGTATTACAATCATTAGTCAGTTTATGCATGTGTTATGTACATGCAGACTACTGGAAGTGTGCATTTGCCACTATTTGTTATGTATATTCAACTTGGATGTTATATTTACAAATTAATCAATTTTAAGGGGAAAAAAAGCTTTTTTTCTAAGTTTTTAAGGTTTAGCAGCATTCATTTCGGGTCAGCATATGTAAAATACCTCACATTTTACAACTTTTTGTGTTCTTCTCTTTCTGCCTATTTACATTTCTTTCATTCCAACACATTTTAAAAAGTATCTTTCTTTTTATCTTCATAGAACTGTTTCATTCTCTTGAGCAAAATTTCATAGAACCTATTTACAGGTGCTGCTAAAGCTTTGTCTATGGTGAGGAATGCAAATCTTTTAAATTTAGTTCTTCCAGCTATAAAGGCTAGACCTGAGTTCTCTCAGGTCATTTTCATTTTCAAGCTTTTCTTTGCTGGACAAGCTTGGCTGCCTAACATGACCCTCTGGCATAAGTTTCAGAAAACAGTACGACATACATGAATAATCTGTCCTGAAACAGAATTGAAAGCTACTGTAAATAATGCATATTTGTGGCATCCTAAAAGAGTAGAAGTGTCACTTTTTCAAAAGCCCTGAGTCCATTTATCCTGTAGCTTCAGGTTAGTTCATGATGTGTGTTCACATATAGGTAGGCACAATTGTCACAAGTACCCAGGACTTAGCTAGCTGTACCAAATTAATCTTTTTTGTACGCATATGATGAATTAGTAATTCCTTCATAATGGAGCATGTGATGAATTTCACTTCCTTTAAAGTCTAAAAGGGCAAACCTTTGGAAGTGGATAAAAGGCATTGTGAATGGGAGGTGCCTGTGGAGGCAGAGACAGGAGCTATCTTTTTTGAACATGATGCAAGTGTATTGAATTTTAAGGTACACCTAAAGTTTCCTGCTTTGCTGCTGGTGGAGAGTGGTTTGCAGATGCAAACAGATAAAGAAAATAAATTGTAGGATGTCCAGATTAATCACAAAACCTCAGGGCTTAAACTTCTGTGGGTTGTTTTCTTTATGTCCTGACCTCCTCAGAACAACTTACTATAAATGCTTCATGTTAATTAGTTAAATAGTTGAATCATGAAAAAGTACTATTTATTTCTGCTTCCTAGGAGGAAGGCAGTTGTTTTCAAAGTGGGTTTGGGATAGGTATTTGCTATGCCTTTGTTATACACATCTGAGACTATTATGCGTATTTTGTTATCTAGTAACATGTTAATGAACACTAAGACATAAACTAGCAAGAACAGTTAATAACTTCCAAATCAGATTCCATTCCAGATCATATAAAGACTGAACACTGTAGGATTCTGGATGCATATACTGAGATCAAACTGTTGAATTTTTTAACCCTGAGGAAATAACCCTCAATCATTAACAACTGTGTCACAGTATAAAGCAGTATTTTATTTGGTAAATAAAGTAAATTGAAGAAGTCTGCAATCATAGTTTTCATAGCTGTCATGCTCTAATTTAGTGTCCACCCGTGTTTATTTTACTATACAAACTGATTATCATTCCTACCAGTAATGTAACATTTAACAGGCTTTAATTGGGAGTTGCAGTGGGAGTGATAGCGTACATTTCAGTTACCAGTTAGAATGTTTTAGTAAATACTGTTAAGAGAAGAAAAGGAGAAAGGTATGACTGGTCACATATTCAAATAAATGAATGTGTAATTCTTGTTGTAATTTAGCATTTCAGATGTATATGTAGTTAGTTGTGCCTGGAATGTCTCACTACTTATTGCTAAAAATGCAAGGGTATCAGTCTTCATCTGTATTTATGCAGAATATAATTTTAAACATTCAAACTATTTTCATATTCTTTCCACAAAATATCATAATGAAACCCACTGCATTACATGTGTAATTAATCTGTGCATGTGCTTAAATGCTGTTTTGAATAGAGATGAAGTTATGTTCAGTTTTTCTAGAACCTAAATAAAAGTCCCTGGCCAAAACTTAGAACTTTAAAGCTTGAAGGAATAGATCCTTCACATAAAAAACTTTTTACTTAGGTAGCTGTTACTCCCTGTATACACAGTACTCTGTGTCACATATATCATCTTGAAAACCCAAAAGCTTGTAATAAGAGAATAGAATAAAATAGAATATTTCAGTTGGAAAGGACCAAGGGACCTACAGCGATCATCTAGCCCAACTGCGTGACCACTTCAGGGCTGACCAAAAAGCATGTTACTAAGGGCATTGTCCAAATGCCTCTTAAACACTGACAGGCTTGGGGCATTGACCACCTCTCTAGGAAGCCTGTTCCAGGGTTTGACCACCCTCTCTGTAAAGAAATGTTTCCTCATGTCCAGTCTGTAAACCTCCCCTGGCGCAGTTTTGAACCATTCCCATGTGTCCTGTCACTGGATCCCAGAGAGAAGACATCAGCACCTCCCTCTCCACCTCCGCTCCTCAGGAAGCAGTAGAGAGCAATGAGGTTGCCCCTCAGCCTCATTGTCTCCAAACTAGACAAGCCCAAAGTCCCCAGCTGCTCCTCACAGGACATGCCTTCCAGCCCTTTCACCAGCTTTGTTTCCCTCCTCTAGACACATTCAAGGACCTGAACATCTTTCTTAAACTGTGAGGCCCAGAACTGCACGCAGTACTCTCGGTGAGGCCACACCAATGCTGAATACAGCTGGATAATCCCCTCTCTTGACCGGCTGGTTCTTCTGTGTTGATACACCCCAGGAAGCCGTTTGCCCCCTTGGCTGCCAGGGCACATTGCTGACTCCTATTGAGCCTCCTGTCAACCAGCACCCCCAGATCCCTTTCTGCAGGGCTGCACTTCAGCCACTCCTCTCCCAATTTATACATGTGCCTGGTGTTACTCTGTCCCAGGTGCAGAATCTGGCATTTCGACTTGTCACTTTTCATGCCACTGATGGTTGCCCAATGCTCCAATCTATCCAAATCCCCATGTAAGGCTTCTCATCCCTCAAGAGAGTCAACAGCACCTCCCAGTTTGGTATCATTAGCAAACTTGCTAATGGTGCATTAAACTCCTGCATCCAGATCAGTGATAAAAATTTTGAACGGAACTGGCCCTAGAGTTGAGCCCTGAACAACACCAATAGAGGAAGTAGCTAGAAATTTTCCGAAAGGGCAAGATGAATGATTTGTGTCTAGAAAATCTGTCTTCAAATTAAACATATTTTATGCTCAAAAATAGTTAAGAAGTGGTTGTATAGCCTACATAGGAAGAAGGTTTCTGTCATTAAAGAGATATGTATCTGTCAGATAAAGCTGAAAGTTCGTTTTATCAAAATTTAGACTAGAAATAATGAACAAAATAATTAGTAGAGAGAACAATTTCTCTTGAGAAGCTTGCCCTAGTAGACTACGATGAATACTCATTTTAAATATAGATCACATATTTTTCTGAGCTTGGTGAAGTAATTAACATATTTTAGTGGTGACTGACAATGCTTGGCTTATGTTATGCAGTAAAAGTGAACACAGATTCATTGTCTTTAATGGCCATACTGGTGAAATCTACTTCTAAAAGAAACTCCACATCAAAAATTCCCCAAATTACAAAAAAGAAACAGTTTCTTTGTTTGGCTCATTGCATAGCACCAAAAGGCATGGAAGCAATATGACAGCGAGGAATGAGTGTCATCTATAACACCACTTCTCTTTTTAAGTGCAATTACTCCTACTTTTTAACAGGTTGCTTCTCTGAACAAACAAGGCCACGAGTTGCAGCAACAAAATGAGAGTAGTGCATAGTGGGAATGAGCAGCAGGAGGTGTAATTTCAGTGCTATAGTACTGCTGTGGACTATGCATTGTGGAACAACTAACCTAAGATGCAGAATTAGGATTTAAATGTGTGTAGGGTCTTCATGGTTTGGTTGTAGTATTATGTTAAGAAGGGAAATTCTATGGCTACAGTATATAGTAAGTTGACTTTACTATGATGATGTTTTAAGCTTGTAGTTTTTATCATGCAGCATGCTTTTAAAATTTGATCTTTCCTGTGTGATTGAAAACTTTGATCTCATAGTATTTTCCACTGAAGGAAGAAGAAATCAGAATATTAAAAAAAAAAATTATTGCCATGTAAGAGTATGTTTTCTTACATAGTAATTGCATAGTATTAATAATGTACTTTTTATAAAAAAGCTTGCATAGCTAATATTAAATAGTTGTAAGAGAAACAAGACTTGATTCCTCACAATTATTACAATAAAATACTTGTCAGTTGCCCTGTAAAAAAGGGAGAAACTAATTTTATATGTACAGTAAATTCAAATATCAGCTGTGGTATTTTAAAGTTTCTGCTATACAGAGAGTGAATTCAGCCAATATTAAGAAATTATGCCACTAAAATTATGGATAGTACTGTGATATTTGAAGTAGGATAGAGAAGGCTCATTTAAAAATGCATACACAGAGAATGATAAGTGTTTTTAAAAGTATAATAGGTGGTTTCCATTGCTTTCATTTTGGCCATTTAATGTAGCTAATTAATTGTATGCCTTTTCTTACTGTGCATCACGTTGTCTCTGTCATTTTCATTGGTTTTTTTGCTCTTCTAGCTCCCCAGTTAAATTACAGTTAGGTTCTAATTTTTTTCTTTAATGCTGTTGTTATGGAACTGATCAAAATATCCATTGATATTAAAAAAGAAAAGAATGGGAATGTATGTGAGAGTATTTGTATGTTTGCATTTGAAGAAATACTACTTTGTATTTTAGTAGTGATGTGTTTTCCTTTCCTTTTAAAAGGCAAAATTATTGTGAACAAATCTGCTTTTCCAAGGGCTGGATCCTGCAGTCTGTAGAACACCTGACTTCCCATTTACTTTGACAGCTGGGTATATTCAAAAGGTGCTGTCGGCAGTAAGGGTGATATCCTGTCCCAGTGAAGCTAATGGTGGAAAACCTGTGAAATTATTTGGGTGTGGGATTTGATTCTGTGATTCCAGAGAGCTAAAGTTTTGTTTCTAATTCAAGTCTTATTGCAAGCTGTGCACGTCTCTTTCTGATATAGTTGGAGGGACAACATATGGAGGCCTTTCTTAAAATTCTCTTTAGGGATTTGTTTATTTTTTTATTTTATTAATGACATTTTTGTTCAATCTGGGTTATTTTTGTTTCAGTGCAGCTCACCAGTAAATCTACTCATTTAATTTCCTGAGCAGGTTGGAAGGTAAAATGGACTTTGAGGCTGCAATCCTGCAGTATATATGCAAGCAAAATGCCTTTCTGACCTCATTGGGGAGGTTTGTGTTCACTGGGACCCTGGAATGAGGCCTTTTAGTAGAACATATGCCCTAGCCAGGAATAAAGCAGGCATTTCTATTGATCTGTAAGCAATCTGTCAAGACTTCTCTGATCAGGCTTTTTTACTATCTCGTCTTGAGTCCTTTTTTTAATGACATCTATTATCAGATTGAAATGGCGATTGAGACACTGCAAAAGTCTGATGGTCTGTCCACTCACAGAAGCTCTCTCCTCAACAGTCATGTAAGTTGTCTCTTCTTCACATACACTCCCTTTTGCTTGTTCTGCATGCTTAGCCTGCCTCTAAATGTTTGGTTTATTTTATTACTACTTTTTGCTCTTAATCTTCTCATCTTAGTTGCTTGTGATCTTCTACTACATCTCCCATGGCTCTATTTTGTCAGATGAAATGTCTTTATGGTATATTGCAGAGTGTTACCTGTTTCCTATGCTCTACGCCTGTGTTAAGACAAGTTATCACATTTGACTGTTTTGCGGATCATAGTGTAATTGTTAAGATAAAGGTCAAATAATTCTTAATTAGCTGGATTTTGACATTTTAAATAAAGTTGTCTACAAAGCAAGTCTGTGTACCCTATGTTAATTTCAGGGCACGTGAAGAGGAAGAGAAGAAACAAACAGCATGCCTAAATAATATCTTTAGATTATTTTTAGGTGTTTCTTCATTTATTCTGAATAGAGAATTTATTATGGAATTACTTACTTAAGAATGCTAAAGATCCTTATGATGACCTGGGAAAAAAATGAAAGCATTATCTTAATTTGAAGTACACAAAGATGTCTTATTCAACTGCCTTATGCTTTGTTCTTACTCTGCAAATCTTACAGTTATGAACTTGCCATGTATGAAGCTAAAAGATATTTGGGTAAAAACGTGATCTCCAAATATAGTGATAAATCCATTATATTTAACTTTAAAATAAAGGAAAAAGGCCCAAAGTTAATTTTAAATGTATATAAATAGGTTTCTGTTAGTTGCTAGTCTTTCTTGAAATGTTGGGTTTTTTTTTTTTCTGTTGATATTTGTGGTTTTGTATTTTGTATTTTTGCCATGTTGATTGTTTTGTATTCCTTTTACTTCTTTTTCCTTCTCAGCTTTACTAATTATATCAATTCAAATTCCTTTATTCTTTTACAGAAGAAATTTCAATTTGGTTTGTGGTTTTTATGCAAGAATATGGTGGTAGAGGCTGCCCCTCAGAAATCAAATTTAAAATGTATGTTTTAGCAGGTTTGGGGTTGGGTTTTGAATTTTTTCTGTAAGGGTCTGGATATGTGAAAGTCAAAACTAGAATTGTTTTCTGGACAGTTTAAGCAAACTTTTTTTTTCTTTAGAAAATGCCAAAATTGAAAGAGGAAAATTGTATTACAAAAAGTTATACAAAATGTTATACAGAAGGACTTTTAGATTCCACCTTGGATGTTTACAAAATAATTGTTTTGAAGACAAGACAGCATCAAAAGTATTATTTAAATAATAATAGATAGTGTTAGACAGATAATATCAAAATTATTATTTAAATATCATTTTTAAAGGGACCATAACTTTTTTTGGCAAAGAGTCAGAAATTTGGTGTTAAGACTTGGAAAACTTCAACTGTTGATAATTTGTCTTTAATCCTATTATGAAATCCAGAATCTTGGTGTAAAACAAGAAGAATTACAAGATAAGCTGCTGTGCCCCAGTAAACTATGTTCTGCTCATTCCTGGTGCAATGCGCTGTTCACAACATGTTCCTAATAATGAGATTCATGTCCAACAGTTAAGTCTTATCATGATATTTCTTTCTTGACTGTGAAGGCTTTTTCAGAATAATTCTGACAGGGATATATCTTTGGCTCTGTGGGAAAAAAAAAAAGATCCCTGTACATATTTTTGTGGCAATTAATCTTTCCTAGCCTTGGTAATTTTGGAAAAAGTTAACAATCTAGATCAAACTTACTGGATGTTTTGCCTATTTTTAAAGCAATGCTTATTGTCTTTAAACTCAAGTAAGGACAGTATGGAGGAAGTTTAAGTACACGTTTAGTGTTTGTCTCTTTAAACTGTTCTTGATTTCAACTTACAATGGTTTGGTTTGGCATTTGTTAAAATAATTGGGTTTAATAATTAACTTTCATTTTGCAGATGATATATTAATTTATGGAAAAATACTAGTTTTGGGATTGGGATTGTCACCCTGTGATTCCTTTTTGAGGTTTTCTAGGATTTTTTTTTTTCCTCTGAATTAATGTATACTCATTTTAAGGACTTTGTAATTTCTCCTCTGTTTTCTTTCCTGATCTATTTCTGCATGAGATTGACTTATTTAATTAATTGATAGTGGAATGTTTTATAAAGATTGCAGCTTAATTGGAGTCACAGTCAGTTTAACAGGTCTGACTCTGTAAATATTTGATACCTTTACCCATCTTACCCATACAGTATGATCTGTGGTACAAATTAAAAAGGCAAGATTCAAACCTGAACAGCTCAGTTTTAGAATTATATTTCATTTTGGTAGAAAAAAGATATTTTAAAGTTGTTTACAATAGTTTTATAATGCTTGGAGATAATTTTCCTTTTAAAATCATATATTAACTGCACTTTTTCTTCCAGGCTATAATCTAGCAAGTAATGACTTCAAGCCTTTGCTACTAAGTAACTCCACCCAGGAGCAAAAATTCTTATATGGCACTTATCTTTTGATTTGTTTTTTTTGCTGTTGAGTAATGCAAGTTATGGTTGAAACAACATCTGTTAGAAAGTCATATCATTAATGAAGTGCACTTAAAGTGATTCATAGTAAGTTAGAAGCCATCTGGAGGAAAATATCTTTAATGCTACATACAAAATTTAATTGGAAAAATCATTATTTTTTGGTTTTCAGTCTTTTGGGATTGACAAAGTTGTTCCCTTTGGCGAAAACAGAAATACTTCACATTCCGTATCTTTTCTCATTAAATGATAGGTTGAATAATATATGACCAATATTATATAAATGTATATAATATAAATATAGATGTAATAATAGATTTTAAATGTAGATAAAATGCAACAGTTGAAAGATATGATTACCTGTGTTTCTAAGCCCAGACAGGCTTATGTCAGGTCATTAGTGAAATAAGTTTGATACATTCAGATAAAAGTTAAAGTTTACGATAATACTTTTTCTTCAGCTTTATTTCAATATGACAGGTGATCAATTTGGAAGCACTTGTGAATATTAAGATTTTTTTAAAATAATGATACGATAACCAACATAAAGATGATGAATTGTACTTTTTCATTTTGTCTATTTGAAATGCAAAATTACCTGCAAACTGAGCTAAAAATTTTATGTCTTGGAAGCATTTACATCTTCTGTATATTTTTCTAGAGCTTGTGTTTAAGAAACACAGAAAAGTTATGGGCATGTTTTCAATAAAAAGCAAATATGGAAATGGTGTTTGAATGGTCTGGAGTAAATTTTGTAGTAATGTTTTTGCATTTGTATTGGTGAATTTCTCACTGTGACTAAAACATAGGTATAAATTCAATATATTTGTTATTATCTGTACTTCAGTACATAACAGCTTTTGATAAAGAGAAGGTCAAGACAAACATTTCATGGCTGTTGCACACTAAAATATTCATGTTCTTTGCGTGATAAATTACACTGAACATTGATGGAACAGAATTTGTGCACTGCTGTAACAGAAAATATTTCTGCAAAGGAATAAGTAACACATAGACCATGTATATCTTATTGTTGCTTAATAATTTGTGTTTTGGTTATACTATTTGGTTATACTATATTACTGTTTTGCTCGACTAAATTGAAAATTATTACACATTTGTGTGAATATCTAGCTTATCAGAGTAAAATCTTGTAGCAAGTCTTGAAGAGACAAAGTCCTCAATTTGCATTTTCACTGGACAATCAAATTAAATCCAGAGTTTTGGTAAGATCACTGATCCTAGCAATCTTGAATATTCATACTGTACTTTTGGTATAAATACTTAGGAGAACAGAGAAATAGAATTCAAACAGAAAATGAAATTTGTAAATCATTCAAGCTATATCTGAAGGAAAATTTCAGGGAACTGAAACCGTGGCAAGTCCTGGGGAAAGATAAGGAAAATGTTAGCATATCAAAACACTAAAACAGTGGAAGTAAAATGCATCCTCAACCTATATTATTTTTGATCTATTTTGTCATTCTCCTATAATGTTAAATCTAGGAGTATTAAATTGACCTTTTTACTTTTTTGTGTATTAATGACAGCTAGAGGTGTTTAATGAGTGTGCACTACTTGGAAAGTCCAATAATGTTACACAAAAAGTCATTTCTTGCATGTATCTAAAATCATCTACCACAATTACATGAAAAAATTAATATTTTTCCAAGAGTCTCATTCTGTTCCTCCTGGAAGTCAAAGGCAAACAGGCTACAACTGAAAGGGATTGTACCCCTAATGCTTTATAGATGTACCAGTTATTTCCAACACTGTCTAGGTTGCTCTTTGACTTATATGCAATAGCTTTCTTTTTTAATGTATCTGAGCATAAAAAATATCCTATTCAGTTAAGTGTCATGATGTTTTTTAACATTAGGCAAAGAAAAACAATATAATATTCCAGGTTTACAAATACATTAGCTAACTATTGTTAGTCCAAGGCATTTTTTTTCTGCAATTTATGTGAATTACATTTATGATTACTTTATTTCTTTGCATTACTAACAGTTTGTCTCCAAAGCATAGATACTTTATCAAGTATTGGTGTGTGTGTGGTACTGAATCAAAAATTTTTTAAGAAGTGGACACTTACCTGAGGTCACAAGTGCAATGAGTTCTGCTATTTCCTGGTAATTTTGAAAACCCTAAAGCACTATGGTATAGTTAGTATTTAAGGAATCACTGAAGAAGGAAGTCATTTTTTAATAGACCTGAAGAGTGGTTTCAAAACTGTCATAAGTTAATGTTGAATGGCTAAGATTATTTTTAATAAAGTAGTAATGATTTTTTTTTTCTGTTTTGTATGTGATATAGCTTCAATGGCTTTTAGACAACTATGAAACTGCAGAAGGGGTGAGCCTTCCAAGAAGTACCCTTTACAACCATTACTTACGACATTGTCAGGAACACAAGTTGGATCCAGTCAATGCTGCCTCCTTTGGAAAACTCATACGATCAATCTTCATGGGATTACGGACCAGAAGACTTGGAACTAGGTTTGTGTTAATGAAATCCTGAACTATAGTAGAAAATACAAGTAATAATTATGAGCAAGAAACTTGTCTGCTAGTCAAAAAATAAATAAAATATATTTAAATATTACAGTGCTTTTCTGTCAGTTCTGTCTCTTCGTGTTAAAGTTTCATGCTTTTCCAGATGTTATACTTTGACTTCTCCTGTTTTTGACTGTTTATGTCTTTACATTTTGATAAATACTCTGCAGATTTTTATCAGTACAAATAAAATGTAGCTGCTTGTTTAGAAATCACTAAGCATTGTGTTTCTCCATAACTAGATAAGTTGTATTTATTTGCATTTTATTTTTCTTACTCAAGTGGATTACAAGTTAAAATGCTGGGTAATATTTGTTTAAGAGAGTGAATTAATTTCCCAAAGGTGGTAAAATAATACCCATGTAAAACAGGTATGAAAGCAGAGTTAGGTCTGATTTGTGGGTATTATTTTCCAGTCTGTGTAAATTGTAAAGTAAATGTAATGTAGATGCATAAAACTAGTGTAACTGTTCATTTAATTCTTGCTCTTTCATAAAGGGGGAACTCCAAATATCATTACTATGGGATTCGTGTCAAGCCAGACTCTCCTCTTAATCGACTACAAGAGGACATGCAATACATGGCTATGAGACAGCAGCCCATGCAGCAGAAACAAAGGTAAAGTGTGAAATGAACATGAGTACTTAATAATATTTGTAGTTCGTAAAGCCTTACTTTTCCTTACATGGAGAAGTTGAAATTCTAATGCATCTTTTGTTCAGCTGCTCTGCTGTGCAAAATAAGTTTGCTAGATATCCAGTTGACGTTACTGAAATTAGGTATCAGTCAACACGAAAGTATATTTATCTAGAAATTGTCATAAATTTGCAAAAAGTAATAATAATAAAGTGAGATATGACATGAACAGACTTTTCTTAACTATCTTGAGTTCTTATCCCACAAGCTGAAGAAAACCAGTAGGAGCTTGAATTTCAAATTTTGCTGTTTGTTTTCATTACTGTATAATTTTGCATATAAACTGCTTACAAGAGAGCTTATGATTCAGTTGAGTTTGGTGTTTATTTCCTCTCGCTGTGAAGAATTAATGTGACCATTATAGTTTGCCTGTAAGTTGATTTAAGTATTTTGCCTCAGATCTGTTGTGCCTGAGGATCACGTGAAAGCTCAGAAGTATTTGAAAGCAGTGGCACAGTGACCTGTGGTCTATGCTGATGGTGAAAGAATGTGTGAATATGCATAGAAAAACTATCTTGAACAGAAAATTTTAGGATAGGAAAAGAAGTGGAAGCCCCTGTCAGCTTTCTGCAATACTGACTGCAGAAAAGGCCACCATGTTATTAGATCTTAATAATAACAATGGCTTTGTTATTAAATCCTTAAAAGTGGCTGTCCCAATATACCTTCCTAGATGAAGCTTTATCTCTTTGCTCAGGGAATTGCATTACTTACCTTCTTGTCTTTTAAGACAAAAGACAGGCTGATGTCTTTCAAATCTTGCGACGTCCAGTTAGGTACCCTAGAAATAGAAGCCTTGTTCGCATAGTCCTGCTGGTGTACTATTCATACGAAGTAGTTCTGAGGATCTTTCTCCTTCCCTTAGTTCAGGGTGCACAGATCTCAGTAAAATATTTTCTGTCTTTCCAAAATCCCAGCATCCTAATAAAATGCAGATATCAAGGACTAACTAGCCAGATTTTGACAATTGCACTGTGAAAAACGTGTATTGTCTCTGCTTTGCCTACCATCGAGCATACTAGCAATACTGACCAGGATATAGAAATTTTCAGAGTGAAGATATTTATCCAACAAAATATAGGATATTTTCATTGAAAATGGAAACTTATGAGGCACTGTGACTTACTTATTCGTACTTATCTAAACCAAAAAACTGCAAAATTTTCTAATAGAAACAGGCATTTTTAAAGCCAAGTGTGATGGTTCCAGAACATTTTTGTAGTTTAAAGCTGGGGTGGCTATTAAACCGATGGCAGACACTCTCTAATAACCCTCTCCACTCCCCAGAAGGAGAAGGAAAAGAGAAAAGGGAGAGAGACTTATGGATTGGAAAGTTAAGACAGTTTTTAATACACTATAATAATGAAAAAGAGTATAATAATAATAATAATAATGGAAATAATTAAATAAAGCCTGTCAGACTGATTGTCAAGACACTTGACCATCCAAACCAGCACTCTTATTTTTATATTTGTCCTTTCTGTACTTTATAAAAGATTCTGAGAATTGACTAGTGAAGAGTTTAGGTTTCCAAGTAGCTTTCTCAGGCCTCCTACACTTACGAGAGAAGTCTGTTGGATTTGAAAAATCTTTCACTATCCTCAGACAGTAGTGTTGTTTTTTCTTAACGTAATGAAACATTATTTTTGAATTACATAATTACTGGGAAGTCAAGCTATTTGGAAAGGGAAAGATTTGATTCCTTTTGGTGTAAATTAGCTGGTCTTATGGTATGATGTTCCTAAGCTATATTCCACAAGAAATTGGTAGTGGTGCTGTAATATCACCTTTTTGAATACTGTAATGCATTGTTAATGCTCTAGCTTCCCTTAGTAATTGTTTCTTCTATTATTTACAAAATAAATAAAAATGTGCAAATTCTTTTGTTACTTTCTCTCAAATATTTATTTTGAGATGAAGAAATCGGAGCGAACATAGATTGTATGATCTTATTTACGAAGAAGTGAACAGAAAGAATAATTTTGTGCTTGATGTATTTGTAGGTATAAGCCTATGCAGAAAGTAGATGGAGTTGCAGATGGCTTCACAGGAAGTGGTCAACAGACAGGCACATCTGTTGAACAAACTGTAATTGCCCAAAGTCAACATCATCAACAGTTTTTAGGTATGAAAGCAAGTTGTGTACTGCTGTATAATTAAGATGAACTTCATTATCACCGTGAATATCAGGTCACACACATTGCTTCTAAAGTTATCATGCCCTCTTTAAAATTCTTACAACAGAACAAAAAGGCACTTAAATTACATGTTCTGTGTTGTGAGCTTTATGTAATATTTAATGTGCATCATGTAAATATAAAAGGAAAAAATATGCAAATCCTGTATTTGTGTGACATTTAATATTATATAAATCACAATGCAGTTGCGGTGCAAAGGTGTATTAGAAATGCATATTGAAATTTCTGCGGTGAAAGTTGTTCCCTGCATGTGCGTTACAGTGCATTTTATTTTATAAAAGGAGGGGCGGTGGCGCTGCATTATTGTGGCAGGTTAGCCATCCAGTAGGCTGTTTTGAAAGAGTGCTCTAGTATTATAAGTGGAAAGAGCCAAATAGTTTCAACTAGCACCCCAAAGTTCATGTTTAAAAATGTCCAAGTTGTGGATTCATTCATTCAAGTTGTGGATTCATTCATTCATCCAGAGAAGCACGTATTCCCAGTAATGGAAACAAATGGTAATTTAGTCATTTGTTTATGCAGAAAGACTCTTTGGCTGTGTTATTGCAGAAGGCATAGCTTGTTTGGTTGGGATTTTCGAGCACCAAATCCTTTGACCTAATTTCACTGTTATTGAAATCATTGCGAACATAAGGGTAGCGTTAAAATGTTTTGGATCTTCTTTTCCAGGTACCTTTCAGTCCAGCATTTTTCTCTTACATCAGCTTGTCTCTTGGAAATGTTTACAACAAATAGTAAAAGCATATATTAGCTCTACTTGGAAGTCTAGTAAATTTCAAATAAAAATGTATATTGAGTCTACTAAGCCCCATCATACTGGCTGCGTAGAAACTCTTCAGTTGAACAAGAAAAAAAGTATCCAAGGATTAATCTTTCATACACTGACATAGATATTTTCCTTGATCCTGTAAAACATGTGTTAGCTTTTCTATATAGGTGTAGTATGTACATGACATCTTTTTAATGTCTTCAAGAATAATTTTGTATTTCTTTTTGATTAAAATGCTGGCTGAATTTGTTTACAATTTAACATACAACAGGTATGAAAGACTCTTCTCTTTCAACATTATGACCTTTTGGAATTTATTTCTTTGTATCATCCTTAATTTTTTTCTTAATCATGCTGTAACTGGCACTGTTCATAATAGCCCTCTTTCATTATGTTGTCATGGGAACAGATGCATCTCGAGTACTTCCAGAGTTTGGAGAAGTTGAAATATCTTCTCTACCAGATGGTACTACCTTTGAGGACATCAAATCACTGCAGAGTCTTTATCGAGAGCACTGTGAGGTATTTTCTATAAACCGTTAATTTTTTCAAGTTCATGACTTCTAGTGAAGGTAATGCCAAATATACTTCAGCTGTGTTAGTGGTATCTGACTTTCCCCCAGGATACTTTGCTTATTTCATTGGAAAGGACATTAGTAAAAAGGTTTTTCTGCAGGGTCCCCTTTACAGGGGAAAAAAATAATACATAATAGATGCTGAGAATGAAATATAGTTATGTGTATATTTTCAGAATGTTAGAGAACCTAGACTTCAGATTGTACATGCAGATCTTTGGTTTAGTCAATAGGAAATGTAAATCAGATTAAATCATAATTTTTTTTTACATTACAGTAGTAACTTTTTTCTCATTTTAAAGAAACATCAAGATGTTTAAGCCACATTTGATACTGAACAATGTCTTTTAAAATTATTTTTGAAGGTGCTTTCAAGCCTATACTGAATTATGAAAATGAATAAAATGGCAGGCTTCCTTTGTGTTTGCAGTATCATTAAATATTTTCTTTGGGTGAATTCCTCTGATCTGTTTACACAGGCCAAGCTCGTTTCTGCAGGCTTCCGTGCATGTGCACTTGGGCTTACTCAAGTCTGTGCACACCAGTTTATAGTGCTGGATCATTTATGGATATCAAAGATATTAAAACAGATATTATTTATAACTTGAGAAATGTACAGTTTGCCTTTCTTCCACTACATGATGAAGGAAAAAAGCTATAGATCTAGCTGGAGTTGGGAGTGGGGGGATGCTGGGTAGAAGACAATCTATACTTGTGTTTTATTTTCTCAGGCAATACTGGATGTGGTTGTGAATCTTCAGTTCAGCCTGATAGAAAAATTGTGGCAAACTTTCTGGCGCTATTCTCCCTCTGCTCCACCTGATGGCACTACTATTACTGAACCAAGGTCAGTAAATGTTTCTCTTTGCTTACTGCTTCTCATGATAATATAATACAAGTGTCAAATAAAAAAAAAACTTACTGGTTTTACCCGCAGAGTAATAATTTTTTTTACATGGTAATTTTTCAAATTAAATTTATGTTGTCTGACATTTTAGTATAGGCTGAGTGTATACCAAAGTGCAGTCTTGAAACTATTGTCATCCATTTTTTTCTTTGCTTGGATAACTACAGTAAAGGTGTATTTTCCCAGTATTCTATTGAATTCTTTTAAGCCAAAAGGATCATTCATACCTCTGCATAATTTATGGGCTGTAGCAGAGTTATGGAGGCATTTTTAAAATCCATTTCCATGTGACGCAATGTGTAAAGAATCACAGAATCACAGAATGTTAGGGATTGGAAGGGACCTCGAAAGATCATCTAGTCCAATCCCCCTGCCAGAGCAGGATTACCTAGACCATATCACACAGGAACGCGTCCAGGCGGGTTTTGAATGTCTCCAGAGAAGGAGACTCCACAACCTCTCGGGGCAGCCTGTTCCAGTGTTCGGTCACCCTCACCGTAAAGAAGTTTTTCCTCATGTTTATGCGGAACCTCCTGTGCTCCAGCTTGCACCCATTGCCCCTTGTCCTGTCAAGGGATGTCACTGAGAAGAGCCTGGCTCCATCCTCATGACACTTGCCCTTTACATATTTATAACCATTAATGAGGTCACCCCTCAGTCTCCTCTTCTCTAAGCTAAAGAGACCCAGCTCCCTCAGCCTCTCCTCATAAGGGAGATGTTCCACTCCCTTCATCATCTTTGTGGCTCTGCGCTGGACTCTCTCTAGCAGTTCCCTGTCCTTCTTGAACTGAGGTGCCCAGAACTGGACACAATATTCCAGATGCGGCCTCAGCAGGGCAGAGTAGAGGGGGAGGAGAACCTCTCTTGACCTGCTAACCACACCCCTTCTAATACACCCCAGGATGCCACTGGCCTTCTTGGACACAAGGGCACACTGCTGGCTCATGGTCATCCTGCTGTCCACTAGGACCCCCAGGTCCCTTTCCCCTACACTGCTCTCCAACAGGTCTGCCCCCAACTTGTGCTCATACATGGGGTTGTTCTTGCCCAAATGCAGGACTCTACACTTGCCCTTGTTATATTTCATTAAGTTTCTCCCCGCCCAACTCTCCAGCCTGTCTAGGTGTCTCTGAATGGCTGCGCAGCCTTCCGGTGTGTCAGCCACTCCTCCCAGTTTTGTGTCATCAGCAAACTTGCTGACAGTGCACTCTATTCCCTCATCCAAGTCATTAATTAAAGAAATAAATTAATTAAAGACTTAATTAATTAATTAAAGAAGTTCTCTTGGGTGTAGTTGAGACATCTATTACATCTTTATAAAATAATACATTTTAACACTCATTATAGGTTTTTACCTGGTGTAAATACATTATCATTTATTCGCTTGCTACATTTTTTCACACCAGCAATCTGAGTGAAATAGAAAGTCGACTTCCAAAAGCAAAGCTGATTACTCTGTGCAAGAATGAGTCTATTCTGAAATGGATGTGTAACTGTGACCATGTCATGTACCAGGCTTTGGTGGAGATTCTCATTCCTGATGTCCTTAGACCTATTCCTAGTAAGTTGAACACCTGAAACATTTTATAAGAATTTTTATGCATGCATATGTATATGGTGGTGGTGGTGTTCTTGTGCCTCACGGAGCAGCTTTAGGAATAAATTTCAAAGTTAGAAAGGTAGTGCATATCATTTATCCTTAATTTTGTTGTGTAGGAAGTTGTGCTGAGAGTTGATGTATGCCTTGTATTTTAGAAGTAAATGAATATTTTAGTGCAGTCGGAAGATGTAGTTTTCAAGATATATTTTCATATTAAAGGTACTTCTTTCTCTGTCTGTTTTATTTTCAGATAAAAATGTTTTCCTTTTACCCTGGCTCTAGACTCCCTGATAGACTTATTCATAAGTCCTGTGGCCCTGAGCCAATGTGCACTTATGCCAGTCAGTCAGTCGTTCCACTAAATTCAGTAGTCTTTAGTTTAAACACTACATATTAATCTTTGATTAGTCTGAAAAAAAAAAGTGTATTATCTTTGTGATTCCATTTTTGGACAATTAGTCTTTGTTCCTTATCAGTGGCTGCTGAAATCAATTTTAATGACTGTTGAGGCAACGAAAAATTAACTCAGAAATTTTTAGTCCAGTTCATTATTCCTGTCTACTGTTCTTTCTTTTATACATCCTGCATGAAAGAGTCAGTAACTGTCCGGCCATTCAACCATTACAAGGAGTACAGCTTTCTTTTTTTTTGACTATCAGACTTCTTGATGCAAACACATCATCTGATCCCAGGACAAATTCATCCTAAGAGAATTCTGCCTCTATTTTGTGAACAGTCCAGTGGTTTTCTGCTCAGAAGACCATCCACTGAGCTACCTTTGGAAGACAGCTAATGTATTTTCTTATTTTATCTTTAGGACCAGCTAACTAAATGGCTTTTTCTAGTCAGCTTTCCTGTAATGATGTTCCATCCAAATTCTCTCTTCACTGTTAAATATTTAAAATATTATTAGTGTTTTAACTCCTGCTTTTGAATTGAAATATATCCAGCCATTACAAGAGACCAAAAGGAAGGCTTAAGGTTGTGCTTAATGGTTGACTATGACAATAATGGAGCTATGTGAAGTAGACAAATTCATAATCTTCTGTGGGAAAATAGCAGTTTATAGGAAAGTTTGGACTCTGTAGAGGAAAGGGAACTGTAAATGCTTCATCAAAGGCATGTTTATGATTTTTTTTTCTGAATAAATGGAAAGATATCAACAGCAGCTGCTTTAAATAGGAAAAAATATTAATTTGGAAAGTGCTTGAAGTAAGCATATGATTTTTTAAGGTGTATCTTTTTTCATGTCTGGATTTTCAGTGTTTTTCTTTTAGAAACGTCTTGCTGTGCTACTCAACTGTGTGATACATATTACTGGAGTAGAAAAAAAAATTACCATTGTGGAAAAAAACGTTTTATTTTTAACCTCTGTGTTAAATTTGCCAGCTGAAATGTTTAGTACCCACAGAATGAATGAAGAATTGCTGTGTATAAAACGGCAAAATTCCTTTTCGTAAGAAAAGTGAAATCTGTCCATTTGAGTCAGCAATAAAGACCATAATTATCTAATGTCTTTGGCAATAGACCAGAGCTATTATGTTTTAGAATGGACTTTTTTGCACCTTCACAAGTGACAGAATGCCCAGTAACAAACTTGCCTGTGAGTTAGTTTCTATCATAGATGGAGAACTGTATTACACAATTCCAGGCAGACAAAAATTGAAAGTACTGGAAAGAGTGTAAAGCCTTGTTTTTATGAGATTTGCACGTCAGAGGGTTTTCAGCTGAGAACTCAAGCTTTTTAGGTGCTTACCCAAATCAAATTTTCTATCAGTGACTGCCGTTACAACATCATCTAGTATGTGTCTAGTAACATTTAACTGACTCAGGCCATTTACTTTGCACCATACTCGTCATGTCTTTCTTTGAAAGGGTTTTCTTGTTTTTCTATGTTAGCCTGATGAACTTAAAAGAAGGCTTTGAGGATATATGTACTTACGGTTTTGGTAGTGGCTAGATGTGTACTTAAGGATGGAGTATCAGAAAAATTCTGTATTTAATATGATCTCTCCAAAGCTCATTAGAAATTCGTGGTTGTTCTATACGATACTGATGCCTGATTATCTACTTTAGCTATTTTATTTCTTCAGAACTTAGAATTCCTTTCATTTGCTCCTCTTTCTTCCTAGTTAAAGGCCTTTGTTAAGGCCTGAGCTGCTTTTCCATATTTATTTTTAAAGGACATCAGCATTACAGTGATGCAAATAATTTTGTAATATATGGTTGGGTGAAAAAGAGTAATAAGCAAATTAGAAGTGAAAAAGCAGTAATATTTTCCTTAAATGTCTTAAGTGTCATTCATACAGTATTTACATTATTCCTTCCACTTTCCATTTTCTTGTTGTATAGGTAAGAAAATGTGAGTGAATACACAGTTAATTAATAAGTGCACAGAAATAATTTGCAGAGCAGCACAAGTGAGCTAGGTGATTGACAGGATTGAAGAAAAAAGCTTGTTCTTCATGTGGAAACCTCAAGGGAGGAAAAAAACCTGTTACCATAGAGTGTTCAGCTAATACAGATACTTTGTAAGATCAAATTGTGCTCAGCTAATACAGATACTTTGTAAGATCAAATTGTGTTCAGCTAAGCATCCAAGTGTGTGGTCAGTTACATAAATTACTCATATGGATTCTACTGCTTATCACTGCAAATTTGAAGACGTGAAAAACATGTCATGAAGAATACATTTTTTTTTTTTAGTAAATTTACTTTGCTAGTAGAAAGCTGTGTTAAAAAAGAGATCATCAGTAATGCAAACAGTAAAAGAGCATGTCTCAAAGAGAAATTCTATCCATGTTAATTTCTTACTCTACGAGAGTATTCAGCCGTATAAACAGAATCCAGTCAATCTTTATTTGGATTGTTTCTTCTCACATGTAGCTAAAATAGTTTGAAAATAAATACGATTTCCTCTTTCTAGTTTTTTCCTCTTCACTTCTGTAGTTGGATTCATCCTCTACTAGTCTTTAGACACATGTAGATTTTTTGTTTTGTCTCCTCTTTTCTGCAGCCATTTGAGTGGATCCTATTATGTCAATGAGCAAGTGATAGGTATAGGAAGGCGAGGTTTCTACTTCTCAGGAGATATGATTTTCTTTTTTCCAGGCACAGTTCCTTGGGAAAATACTTCCTGTCCTCCTCCTTTGAAAAATTAAAACTTGTATTTTGAGTAGTACATATTGCTGTAAGCGCTTCTTCAATTTCTGCCTAAATCTCTGGCAGCCACTCAGCAGTTCTGTGGGTGCTATAGTAAAGAAAAAAAAAATGCACACAGATTCCACAGCTATTTGAATAATCTCACTTTCTGTCAGTGAAACACACTCCTATATCTTGCTTATTGATGATATCCTTAAGCACTGCATGTTGGATTTTGTTCTTTAAGATTGAAGTAAGCAGCACCATGACATGGCTTATTTGAGGAAACTGCAGTATTCCAATAACTGGAGTTTTTTCCAGACCTTTGCTCTTTAAAAGCAGTGCTTAGATGAAATGGAAAGCTGAAAGTTCGTGATGGAAATTTCTATCACAATACCTGCTGTAATTACTGATGTTATAGGAGTGCCCAAAACAATACTGTTGGTTACAAACTTCTTGAAAGATTCTTAGGTGAGGAATTCAGAACTGCTTATTAAACCAAAACTAAAACCATTATTGCATAATCTGTATCTGAACAAGGCATTTTGAACCTAGACTGGATTTGTCTTTCAGTAAGTAAAAGCAGTGGACCTGAACATCAAGTAAGTACTGGAGATGAAAAACATTTCAAGACAGGTACATTGCTTTCTTTTCATTCTGTTTTTATTCTTTAATGCACAGGTGCCTTGACCCAAGCCATTCGCAATTTTGCAAAAAGCCTTGAAGGTTGGCTTTCAAATGCCATGAACAATATTCCACAGAGGATGATACAAACCAAGGTAGGCAAAACTGTTGCAATGTTATTTTTGCAATGGCAAACCAAGTGGGCAGTAGCATCTAAAAGCAGTAGCATTTTAACTTTGCTGCTAAATTTCATGTTTTGCATCAAATAATGGGAGAGGAAATAATTTAGTTTTGTCAAAAAATTATAAGGAAAACATTATTTGATTTACTACATGGACATAATTCACATATGAGGGCTCATTAATATAGAATATTAAAATGAAAGTAAAGACTCAATCTGTAGAATTAACCTACAGATAGAGTACAATATTTTAAAATAAATTAATTTCTTCATAGGTTGCCGCTGTAAGTGCCTTTGCCCAGACTCTGCGAAGATACACATCTCTTAATCACCTGGCTCAAGCAGCTCGTGCTGTACTTCAAAATACTTCTCAAATCAACCAGATGCTCAGTGATCTTAACCGTGTTGATTTTGCCAATGTTCAGGTAAAATTTAGCTTTAAATAACAGGCTTTTTTTTTAAACAAAAAAACTGGTATTTCCTCTATGATTTTGAACTTTGTTGTTGGCTGTCGTTATTCTGGCAAGAAAGTGAAGTGAGAACATTTTGCTGATTCGTATAGGCAGTGATTCAGTCCAAATGTGACAGCTTACACTTTAGGAAAGTAAATGCTCAGAACCATTATCTGTTTCCATTTACTGTCTTGAAGTGCACATATTCTTCCAACTTCTATGCAAATGTAGAGCAAATACATTTGTAGAATGGGTACCATGAATGATGTCTTAGCAATAGTATAAATGATACTGTAGAATTAGATCTCAGATAGTAGCATAGCTTCTGAATGTCTCTAAAAGCTATTAAATGCACCACATTGCTTTTACTAGATACTGTTTCATTAGTTCAAAACCAATACCATTAGCATACTTTATCTAAGTGCCTATGCTTAAATTTACAAGATCTCCTTGTCACCGAAATTGGGAATAAAACTCCTTAATGCTGGGTTTAGCATTAACAATCAGACATTACTTTATTTGGCTGAGGGACATGGGGGATTGCTCCACCTAACATGTCCACTGAGAGACAGAAGCACACTCATTATATACGTTATAGAAAAATGAATATAGAAAAGCCCTCCTATTCCAAGAAACCTTATGCATATGCTAATAAATTCTGAAATGTCTTTGCACATGCGTACTAAATTGGGGAAAGGGTCTCGGGTGGCCATAATCCCCCCATAGTGATGCTGGCTGCTGTATGACCCCGCTTCTGTGCAAGCATGGTTGATGCCTTCCTGTTGACACGTGCAGGTGTCTCCAAGGAAAAGATCCTGTTCTGGTTCTCACAGGATTTCTCTCTTCTCCCGGCACCAGAGCTGTGAATTGAGTCATTTAAGACACTACAAAGATGTTGTTCGCAGTCTTGTTTATCTTTGGCCCTTCTTTGTAATTAGTGAGGAATTGAACTGGGACCTTGGTTCCTCTAAGAATAAGCACAAGCAAGAGTCAGTGATAGATATCGTTATAGATATCTAGATAAGCGTTATCTAGATAAGACAGTTCAAGCGTTATCAGTCCTAGAAGCAGACACTGTCTGCAAAACATGCAGTTAGTTTCAGAAAGTGCAGTTATTTTAGCTGGAAGGGAAATTACGGAAAGGAAAATTGGTTCTGTTTAAAGGTTACACAAAGTAGGCATTTTAGGGCCTACTTTGGGGCCTACTTTTACTAAACCGTCTGGTATCATCCTGAGTAATTGATTGTATCAGTACAGATTAGAACTAGTTTCCAGTTAGCTATAGAATGTAAGTTTGTATTTTCACTAAGCTTAATTTCTCCACATGCTTTTGCTCCTCTGAGGAAAAGTAGTTTTTTCCTTTTGCCCAGCAAAGTGAAATGGTAGCTTCTATATTTGTCTCTTTAACTTGTGAACGAGTTGTTAATAATCTTAACAAAAGTCAAGAGTACTTGACCAAAGATACAGTATATTCAGTATTGTAATAGGTTAACATGGATGCAGAGTCTGTGAATGTTGAGGTGTTAACTTGGTACATGATAGCTAGAGTTTAAGGACATGGCCTGCAGTTAGTGAGTCTTCATTTCTGTCTCAGTTTCTGAATTGACCAGCTAGCCTTATTTAAACTTGATAACACTGACTAAATTGCTTATTATTGTATGCAGAGTATGTTTCTCTGTTTGCATACAGTTTATGTTGTACTTTAAGTAAAGTGTAATCTGTTACTGCCTACAGTCAGCAAACAAAAAAAATCCTTGTTTACATACAAAACTTCCTTTTATAAGATGATATAACAGAAATTATCTTTAAGCTTAACTTCTTCAGAATGAAAGGAACCTTGCACTTGATTTCTTGCTACTTCTTTTATTACTTTAGCCCCCCATTTAACTGTTCTTCCTGCTTGCCCTGCCTGTAGTCTCAGAAAAAATTGACAAATCCCAAATATTTCATAAGAAAAATGATGAATGAGGAAGGTAGAAGCCTTTTTTGAAAATGAATGTGGAAAACTTGTGTCATTTCCATTGTTTGTTCTCATTTCTTTATTTGCTCTTATATGTTATGCTTTTCACACTCATTTGCTTTCAACAAAATTATGATAGACATAAAAATAAAAACCGCTTCTTAGTTTGTCTAGTAAGTGGGTTTTGTCCTTTTCATCCATTGAATTGCTTAATCCTTGAGAAAGAATTACATTCTGTGCTTTGGCTTATATATTGTCAATTCAAGAGTTCACAGAATCACAGAATTGCAGAATCAACCAGGTTGGAAGAGACCTCAGGGATCATCGAGTCCAACCGTTGCCCTGACACCACCCTGTCAACTAGACCATGGCACTAAGTGCCATGTCCAGTCTTTTCTTAAACACATCCAGAGATGGCGACTCCACCACCTCCCTGGGCAGCCCATTCCAATGTCTAATGACCCTTTCTGAAAAGAAATTCTTCCTAATGTCCAACCTGAACCTCCCCTGGCGAAGCTTGAGGCTGTCCTCTTGTCCTATCGCTAGTTGCCCGGGAGAAGAGGCCAACTCCCACTTCACTACAACCTCCCTTCAGGTAGTTGTAGACTGCACTAAGGTCACCTCAGAGCCTCCTCTTCTCCAGGCTAAACAACCCCAGCTCCCTCAGCCGTTCCTCGGAGGTCAGACCCTCCAGACCCTTCACCAGCTTGGTCGCCCTCCACTGGACTCGCTCCAACACCTCAACATCTTTCTTGAAGTGCGGGGCCCTGAACTGGACACAGTATTCAAGGGGCGGCCCCACCAGTGCCGAGTACAGAGGGACGATCACTTCCCTAGACCGGCCGGCTACACTATTCCTAATAGAGGCCAGGATGCCATTGGCCTTCTTGGCCACCTGGGCACACTGCTGGCTCATGTTTAGCCGGCTGTCGATCAGCACCCCCAGGTCTCTTTCCACCGGGCCGCTTTCTAACCACTCTTCCCCCAGCCTGTAGAGCTGCATGGGGTTGTTGTGGCCGAAGTGTAAGACCCGGCACTTGTTCTTGTTGAACCTCATGCCATTGGTCTCGGCCCATCTATCTAACCTGTCCAGATCCCTCTGTAGGGCCTTCCTACCCTCCAGCAGATCGACACTCCCACCCAGATTGGTGTCATCTGCAAATTTACTGAGGGTGCACTCAATCCCTACGTCTAGATCATCTATAAAGATATGGAACAGCACCGGCCCCAGAACTGAGCCCTGGGGAACACCGCTAGTGACTGTCCGCCACCTGGACTTTGCCCCATTCACCACCACTCTCTGGGCTCGGCCATCCAGCCAGTTTTTAACCCATTTAAGAGTCCACCCATCCAAGCCCCGGGCAGCCAGTTTGTCCAGGAGGATGCTGTGGGAGACAGTGTCGAATGCCTTACTGAAGTGTAGATAGATTACATCCACAGCCCTGCCCTCATCTACTAAGCGGGTCACTTTGTCATAGAAGGAGACCAGGTTGGTTGAGCAGGACCTGCCTTTCATGAACCCATGTTGGCTGGCCCCGATGCCCCGATTGTCCTGCATGTGCCGTGTAATGGCACTCAGGATGATCTGTTCCATCACCTTGCCTGTCACTGAGGTCAGGCTGACAGGCCTGTAGTTCCCTGGATCGTCCTTCCGACCCTTCTTGTAGATGGGCGTTACGTTTGCTAATTTCCAGTCAGCTGGAACTTCTCCAGTTAACCAGGACTGCCAGTAGATAATCGAGAGTGGTTTGGCAAGTTCATTTGTCAGTTCCTTCATTACTCTGGGGTGAATCCCATCCGGGCCCATAGCCTTGTGGGTGTCCAACTGGCACAGCAGGTCACTAACCGTCTCCTCCTGGATCATGGGAGGTTCACACAGCCCCCCCGTCCCTAACTCAGGCTCTGGGGGCCGAGTCTCCTGAGGACAACCGATCTTGACATTAAAGACCAAGGCAAAGAAGGCATTGAGCACCTCTGCCTTTTCCTCATCCCCTGACACTACACTACCCTCCTCATTCAGCAAGTGGTGGAGGCTCTCCTTGACCCTCCTTTTGCTGTTAATGTATTTGTAAAAGCTTTTTTTGTTGTCTTTGACTGTAGCAGCCAAATCGAGCTCTAATTGAGCTTTGGCCCTTCTAATCTTCTCCCTACACGACCTGGCCACGTCCCTATAGACCTCCCAAGTTACCCGACCCTTCTTCCAGAGCAAGTAGGCTCTCTTTTTTTCCTTAAGTTCTAGCCTAAGTTCTCTGTTAAACCAGGCCGGTCTTTTTACCCGACGGCTTGCCTTCCTACAGACTGGGACAGCCTGCTCCTGAATATTTAGCAATTCCCTTTTGAAGCATGTCCAGCCTTCCTGGACTCCTTTGCCCTCCAGGACCGACTCCCAACGGACTCTGTCTACCAGCCTCTTAAACAGGCTAAAGTCAGCCCGCCGGAAATCTAAGGCAGAAGTTCTGCTCTTGCCCCTCCTTACTTCCCCCACTATCGAAAACCCTAACATTTCGTGGTCGCTATTCCCAAGACGGCCACCGACCCTCACATCTCCCACTAGTCCTTCTCTGTTCACAAACAACAGGTCAAGCAGGGCCCCTCCTCTAGTGGGCTCATTTACCACTTGCATGAGGAAGTTGTCTTCCACACATTCTAGGAACCTCCTAGATTGCTTCCTCTCTGCCATGTTGTATTTCCAGCAGACATCCGGCAAGTTGAATTCGCCCACGAGTACAAGGGCCAGCGACCGGGCGGCTTCTGACAGCCGCTTGTAAAACACCTGCTCATTCTGGTTGGGTGGTCTATAACAGACTCCCACAGTAATGTCCGTCCTGCCGACCTTCCCCCTGATCTTCACCCATAAACATTCAACCTTGTCATCCTCACCATCTTCCTCAATTTCAACACAGTCCAAGCACTCCCTAACATATAGCGCTACCCCACCGCCTCTCCTGCTTCGCCTGTCCCTCTTAAAGAGCTTATAGCCATCCATAGTTGCACTCCAGTCATGAGAGTCATCCCACCACGTTTCTGTGATGGCAACCACATCATAACCTTCCTGCTGTGCAGTGGCTTCTAGCTCTTCCTGTTAGTTGCCCATACTGTGTGCATTGGTGTAAACACACTTCAGCTGGGCCAGCAGCCTTGCCCCTGACGCAGGCCTGTCACCCCTAGGTTTATTTGTGGCTGCCCTGGCCTTATCCCCCTCCCCCATCGAACCTAGTTTGAAGACCTTTTAACCAGCCCTGCCAACTTCTGGGCCATAACCCTTTTCCCCTTCTGACTCAGCGGTTCCCCATCCAGCATAAGCAGGCCCGGTGCCATGAAAGCTGCCCCATGGTCAACAAACCCAAAATCCCACCTACGGCACCAGTCTCTTAGCCACATATTAATCTGTTGTACTTTCATAGTCTCTTTCCTATTTTCACCATATGCTGTAACCAGTTGCCATATGCTGTAACAGGAACAGGCTTCCTGGGTGTGCCAGTGTGATGACAACATGGTTCAGAGACTAGAAACAGATTTCAAGATGACTCTTCAACAGCAGAGCACTCTGGAGCAGTGGGCTGCCTGGCTTGATAATGTAATGATGCAAGCATTGAAACCATATGAAGGAAGACCCAGCTTTCCTAAAGCAGCACGGCAATTTCTGTTAAAATGGTCTTTCTACAGGTAGTATTTAATAGACTTCTAAAACGCTCTAACTATTCTATTATTTGCTGAATTGTTCACTGTAGTAACGTTGACAGATGTAATATCAAACAGTGGCTCGCTAAGTTGTGAAAAATATGTGGGGTTTTTTGCAGAAAATTGTTGTTGTTAACCTTGAACTCAGGGCTACTTGCAAATCAGCAGGAACTTAAGTGATCCTTGTTTCTTGTTTTAAAGGCTATGTGCAAATAAATGCAGGTGGAATTTTGTCCTGAGTTAGAAACGCAGTATGAAATTCTTTGAGATTAATAACTACACAATTCTTAAGCTGCTATTTTTAATATTGTTTATTAAACCACTGTGATATCTATGTTTATTAGATAAGGAAGACAAAACTTGTTTTTACTGTGTAAAAAGAACATTAAGACAAGCATTCCATGTTAGCTGCTTATTGAAACAGTTATCAGAGTAAACCTCTTTCTTTGCAAATAACTGTAGCAATGATTTGCTGAAGATATCAGAATTTGTCAATATAATATGTACACACAAGCCTATCTTTTTGTAACTTTAAGTTTCAAAGTTTTAAAATCATGGCAATTAAAACCTCTGTACTGGGCAAGTGGACAACAGACTTATTTAAGCATTACTTTAAAACCAAGTAGTTTTCATACCATTTTAGTTGTTTATGTTTTCAACAAAGTTTTCTTTCAAGTTAGGTCTTACACATGCTCAATATTGGTAGTTATGCATATATCAAAACCAAGAAAAACTGAAAACAAAACAACCAGGTTATTTCTTACATAATGTGGTGTCCAACAATACCTTTAAAGAAAGGAGAGAAGCAAATGATTGCCTTTCCTGGACATCTCTTTCTCTAGGCACCATAAATCAGACATTTGTGGATAACGTTACTTTTGAGAATATTGGTTTTGAAGTGAAATGTCTACATAGATAAGTGTTAAAATGACTATGACATATAATACATAAATATATATATTTTTCTATTTTTGAATAGCTCAATGGTGATTCGAGATTTAACCTTGCGCAGTGCTGCTAGCTTTGGCTCTTTTCATCTGATCCGCTTGCTTTACGATGAATACATGTTTTACTTAGTAGAACATCGCGTTGCTCAGGCAACAGGAGAGACACCTATTGCAGTTATGGGAGAGGTAAGAAAATAAGTAAGAGACTAGACTGATAGATTTAGTGATGAATTCTGGTATGTGTCTGCAAATTTTTTAAACATTTATGTGGAGCTGTAGGATGTTCTGCAATGTAACAGTAGATTGGGTTACAAATACATACAACAGTTTCAAACTTGTTTCGTTGGTTGATTGTCAGAGTACTAAAATCACATTGAATTCTAACAAACAGTTATTTCCAGATGAGCTTGCTCTTTTACAAATCTGCATACACATTCATGTGCACAGTTTGAAAAATGTTGATCAATGTACAACCTTTTTCCAGTTTTTGAGAACTGAATATTTTATGTGAAAATAAAAAAAGAACAGAGTAATAGGAAAGTGTTGCTTACATGGATTTATTTACATATATTTGCACACGTTTTGAATTCCTACACAGATGTTAAGAGAAGTGAGCTGAGTACCCCCATTGGCTTGAGAAGGATGGCTTACATGCAGAATTTTGGCTTGTACAGTACTGTTCACATGCATGTAATAAAACCAGTGCAGACATACATAGAGGTTTGCTACACAGTTGATTTTCATATGTGTGTTTCCAAGATTGTTCATTTAAAAAAAAAACAGAACAAGAGTCTCAATTCTTAACCAGTTTTTTATACTCATCTATGGCACCTACAAAGCAAAGTTTCTTTCATCCCTCTTTTTTCCAGTAGTTCATCTAACCTTGTCTTTTGCGTGTGATGACAAGGAATGCATTAATTGTCATCAAAGAATTGCACTTCAAAAGTGCTGGAAAATGGATATATTTGAAAATATGCTACAGAGTTAATGGGACATATTTGTAACATTTTTACACTTGGAAGTCACTGTATCATATTCTATGTTACTGATAAATTGCAAGTCATTTTGCGAGTTTATTTGGCATCAGGTATCGTTCTTCTCTCAAGATATGTTGATAGGCTCATTAAATACTATAAATAGATGCTATACTTTCAAGAGAAATTGGAAATGTCTCGGCTTTATTTGTCAAATGATTTTATATCATGTGCCGTGACATGTTTCAGAATAACAACGTTTCTGCTTAGTGACGCACCAATAGTATATTTGCTTAATCTCTGCATTATATGTGCAGTAAGGTACTACACAAGTGTACAGTTACTACATTCTTGTCTTCTTAACAGACATTGTATATGTTAGACATAAATGTAGTGTAGGGTCTTCTAAAAAGTTTATGTAGACTGAAGCTGGAGATACTATGAGGAAGTAAGTAACCCAAAACTTTTGGAGGTGAGAGGGGCAGAATAGAAGTAGTAAATACTCATTAAATACGTGTCTTTTTATGTTCCTGTGTATTCAATGACTGTGACTGAATAGAATCATAGAATCACAGAATCATTTTGGTTGGAAAGGACCTTTAAGATCATTGAGTCCAACTGTAAATCTAACACTACCAAGTCCACCACTAAACCATATCCCTAAGCACCACATCTACTCATCTTTTAAATCCCTCCAGGGATGGTGACTCAACCACTTCCCTGGGCAGCCTCTTCCACTGCTTGATAACCCTTTCAATGAAGAAATTTTTCCTGATATCCAATCTAAACCTCTCCTGGCGCAACTTGAGGCTGTTTCCTCTCATCCTATCACTTGTTACCTGGGAGAAGAGACCAACACCCACCTCGCTACAACCTCCTTTCAGGTAGTTGTAGAGAGCAGTAAGGTCTCCCCTCAGCCTCCTTTTCTCCAGACTAAACAACACTAGTTCCCTCAGCCACTCCTCATAAGACTTGTGTTCTAGACCCTTCACCAGCTTCATTGCCCTTCTTTGGACTGAAAAACACTGAAAGAACACAGAAAACTGAAAGACAGTATAAACTGGACTTGCAGCTGAGAAAAACATTCTCATTTTTTTCCCTTTCCCTTCTCCCACCTTTGGGCACAGGTATTGGCAAAATTCTTCTGAAAAAGACTGGTATCATAATTTATGGTTAAATATGTAGTTATCTAAATAATGTACTCCTTTCATTTGAGATTCATTGATGGCATTTTGCTCTGCCAATTCTTATTTAAGAGAAACTTAGAGGATTCAGGGAAGGAAAGGGAGGAAGGTTGTACATCGAGCTTGTGAGCAACTCTTTTGAAAAGGTCTTTTTTTGATGTAAGTAAATCAGTTACCAGATTGTAAACCCTTTCTCAGCAGTGCCTTTCATTTATGTTACAGGTAGATTTGCAACACTGTGACACACCTTCATTTTTATTCCAGAAATTTTAAAAAGAGCTTTTTGTTAAAATATTGGCAGTTCAGAATGGATATCCATCATAATTTATGGCTTTGTACAACACAGAAATAGCTCACTTCAAGCAGCAAAGGCCCTGATGTAGTAATCTTATAAAAGTTTGTACTTCCCCATTTTAATTTTTGAGGGTTTACTTAGTGATAATTGTCTTAATAAGCACAAGACTAGGATGGAATGGAAAATGAATTGCTGTACTATGGATGTGGCTGCAGCCACAATCATGCATTTGAATGCTAGCCTCAAACCAGTGGAGCACAGATCTGCTCCACCACAGATACTCTTAAGTTCCTGTTTGCTTAAGACTGTGGCCATTTTTTTTATTGTTTATTTTGCAGTTTGGTGATATAAATGCTGTGTCCCCTGGAAATATGGATAAAGGTAAGCATTTTAATCTGTCCAGTGTATAATTCTGTATAGAGTTAATGTGTCTCTTTGAGCAACATAAGTCCTTATGTTTTAAGAGTAAAACAGAATTTAGAGCTATATCATGCTTTAAATGCATGTATATGTTATATGGATACATTAATACATTATATGGATATCATAAGCTATCTATGTAATATGCAGCATATAATAGTGACTAGAATAGCGTAGGTTTGTTTTAAAATAAGAATATATTTTAAAGATGTTTATTATTGACACAAGAAATATTCCAATTTTTACACAGAATTTAGTTGTATCTGATGGGATAGAGGAAGGTAACAGCTGTGGGAAGAAAGACAAGAGTATGCTTATGTATCTTTATCTGTAGTAAATGTTTTGCTAAGTGAAGAAGGCAGAATTGCATGGAATTAGTTGTTAGATAGCTTGTCAGTCAAGAGGACAGAAAGAAATTAGTTCCTTATAACCTCTTCATGACATATTTTGACATACACTCTTAAACTGATTAATTGAGTGATTTGGGGTGACTTGACCCCAGATCATTCAACTAGTGAGTATAAGAATGTATGTTAAAATTTGGGGTCAAGCCACCGTGAATTCACCTCAGTTTTCCTATCTGTAACTAAGAGTAACAACTCTTGTTCATTGTGTCTTAGAGATGAGAGGCATTTTGCAATATGAAGTTAACATTGTTTGTTGGAGATTGTTTTTGAGATTGCAACTGTTTTTTCCACATGCTGTGTCCGCAGTGTGTAACTCAAGTGATCAAAGCTGAGAGTCTGTTTACCTATTTCAGATAATAATTGACTTCTTCCATTAAAATCTAAAATTTTCACTTTGTGCTTTATCAGATTGCTAGTCTTCCCTGTATTTTTGTATTTCAACTGTTATTTGCAAAATAAGGGCCCTTGAATTAGAAGTTTTTCCCTTCTTGCTAGTTTCATGGTGGTTTGTTTGTGCAGATGAGGGCAGCGAAGCTGAGAGTGAAATAGATGAAGAGCTGGATGAAAATGGTGAGCCACAAGCCAAGAGACAGAAAACAGAGCTAAACCAGGCATTCCAGGTGGGCTGCATGCAGCCAGGGCTTGAGAGTGGAGTACAGCAGAACCTCCTGAACCCCATTCATAATGAGCACATTGTTGCAACTACTCAGACTATCAGACAATGCAGTGCTACTGGAAATACATATACTGCAGTCTAATATGAAACCTGCCCCTCCGACACACACCCCATTAGATTAGCCCTTTTGGCTTACTATGAAAAAAAAATAAACATAAGAAGTCTGAAGGTTGACTGTTGTCAAATTTTAGCTGTGCTGAGCATTATTTTATTGGAGTTGTTAAATGGAATGGGTGTATGTATTTTGCCAGATCTGTTTAAAAAAAAAAGAGATTCTTTTTGTAAACAGAATCATTTTACATTGACCGCTCAATATGAAGAGTTTTCTTAGTATCAAATGCAAGGAAGATTTTTGCAAAGCTTAATGTTAATGTTTTTGTCCTCTTATAATAATTTAAATTTTTTCATAGTTTTAAAAAAATATTTTAATGTTAATTATTAGTTATTATGATGATGACATATACATAGGTTTTTAATTAGATGCACTTCTGTGAAATATCAAAAGAACTATTTTCTTTGATTTACACTGGGGGCATACTTATTTGACAGCAGATGTATCAAATTTGTTATAAAAGGTGCTTTTCATTGGACAACTCGAAGACACTATTTTGATAAAATTGTGAGCATTCAAGGGGATTTTTTGTAATAATGCTGGAGGGTTGGGAAGATCTAGTTTCTTTCTGTGAGAAAGAAGCGAGTTTAAATGACAGAATTGTAACACAAGGTGGTAACATCATAAACATACCTAATTATCTGACCATCATGTAAACAATGCAAGCTTCCTTTAAAATCAACAGTTCCAGATATTATTTGCATACCAGTTCCTCTGTTTTGAAGACTACTGATTCTATATGTTGGGCCACTGAACAGCTGCTTTTGGCTGTTGAGTAGTACTGTAGTTGTTAGAAACTGAAGCTAAAAAAGAAGTTACTTGATTATTGTTAATTTTAAGTGTACATGCTACTTATGCTGAACTGGACATACAGGAAAACATTCCATTTGGATGACTTTCTTCTATTCCAGCTCTTTTCCTACTAGTGGTTCAATCTGCTGTTCTTAGAAAAGATGATTTATAGAATGCAAGGAATGTAGCAAGCTGCATCATTTTCCTTTCAAAAATATTTCCTTGTTGTTAAAGTGGATTTAAATTTTTACAAAAATTAGATAAGGCAGTGTAACTGGCACACCTCACTTGTACTTACTCCCAATTGTGTAGAATTTGAATAGGTGGCTAGACGGACCATTGCCATTTAAGAATGTACATCAGGGATCATTGTACCTCGGCTATTACATGGTGCCTTAAACAGAACTGAAGCTAAGACTTAGTACTTTTTGTTAATCTTAACTCTTAAATTAATTCAACAAGGTGTGCCTGTCATTTCCAAATTCCCTCAGAAGTAAGGACAGGTTACACAGCCTTCAAAAGAATAAAAGGATTTTTTATTATTAAATGATTTTAATATCCCTCTTAGAATGACAATAAACCTATTTTTTCTCATTTCTAGCTGGATTTCACTTTATTACAAATAAAATTTGCTTGGGAATTTGGAACTCAAAACTAGCTTTAATACCAACTTCAAATGTCAAAATAGATTCACTATAGTCCCAAGCATGATTATATATTTTCTAAACCCTTGCCTACTTTTAATTTTAAAAAATAAAAAGAAATAAATGAGCAGGTACATAATTCAGTGCATGTTTTCAATTTCTATATTTTGTGGGGTATCAACCAGATATTACATTTTAACAGTTAAATAATGACAGTTCATAGAGACCATATTAGTTGATGTTAAACAACTCAAATTTTTCTTCTTAAACATGAAACATTCTTTCATTATGCAGACACATGAATTTGCTACACTAAAACAGTGGAATTAAATAAGCAAAAAAACCCCCAAAAAATAAAGGAGAGCACAAAAAGATCAACTTTACAGAAAAGACTGTGTTAAGAAAATTAGGGCTTCTTTTATTTTGGTTTATCTAGTGTGTCTGAAAATGACTTTAAAGTCATATATACCAAATGGGAGAAGAGCATGTAAAATAAACAGCATATTTACAGCAAACAAGTTTGTTGCTAGAGTTTACATATGCTCCAAATACAGTTGCACATCAACTAAAATGTCCTAATATTATTGATGTACAAAATTAAATTTTAATTCCTTTTCAGAATTGGGAGGTGAACCCATCCTCCTCATTCTATGTAAGCAGAATTCCTACTAAGGTCAGTGGATGGCTTTTGCCTCAGTAAAAAGTGAAAGTGAGGTCTATATTCATTATTTCTAAACTAATAAATGCACTGAATCTCATTATAGATTTTGTTCTCACATATATCGCTCAGTGTGCCCTGATTTTTCCTTGGAAATCAGCACATCTGTACCCTTCACCAAAAATGCTAAAACTAAGCTGTGATAAATATTTACTCCCCTTCATTGTGCATTATAAGATGTTTACAAGTAAAATAAAGTGAAATAATTCAACATTTTTTTTTCATTTTCAGCTTTTTTTAATACTGTACTTGTTTCAGTTTTTGTGTTGACGGACCTATAATGGTTTCTTATTATTGTCCCTTCTTGGATTAATGTTGGATTTGTTGTTGCTGAGAAAGAGTACGATTGTAATAGTTAATCTAGATTGCTAAAAGAGGTGGGACCTGAGTATCTTTCATTATTTAGCTCCCCACCCCACTTAGCTGATCACTGTTCACAAAGTGCAAAACAAAACCCAACAAAAATCTGAATACAAAAATGGAATGTATTTCATAGCTTCTAAAAACAATGAGTTATCAAGACAAATTGGAACTATCCCAGGTTCAGAAAATTGAATGGAGTCTGTATTCCTATGCTTAAATTCTAAAGATTTTACCAGATTTTTTTTAGATAATCTATGTTACTGTAAGCTGCGTTGTATACTTACAGGTTAGGGGTCTCCTGTTTTGTTTTTACATTTATGGAAATTTTAATCAAACACTTAGATAAAACATTTTGCACACACTTGCTATTTAAGAATTGTGTTTTAGTAATCATTAAACTACAGAGATACAAATACCTCAGTCCATATTCTATAATGTGTAGCATGTGGTTGCATTGCCATACCAGCTCTGAAGTCTAGTGTTAGTACTCTGGAGAGGTGTAGCATGTATCCACAGGGTAGACATTAGGAGAGTTGATATGGTTGATGTGTTTTATCTAATCTTGACATGGAATCCAAAATAATTATTTTAGAGGCTTTTCCCCCGAGCACAAATAACACAGTAAACAGCATGGGGGAATGGGTATTGTTGAACTACCTTTTCAAAACACAGGGCCCAATTTTCAAAAGTTTTATATTTATTAAAATTTGTTGGTACAGTTTCATCTTTCTCATGGTAAATCACTTTTAAAGCTTTTTTTTCCTGTTTTCAGTTATTATTTCTATGTTTTGATCTTGTACTGTAGCATGCTCTAAGCACTTTCGTTTTAAAAAAGTTCCATAAAAATTTGGAAAATAGATTTTAAATGATTTACCTGTAAAATGATAATTTACAGCATTACTGCCTTTAGTTCAAAAATAAGAAAATAGATAATGTTCTGTCATTCAGGAATGTGTAGGTCTATATAAATTTAATTTAACACTTCTTTTGTTCACCTTGTTTTCCTTAGGAGAAATATTCTGATATCTTTGTCATTCTCACTAGCTGACATCTGCACTGTTTAGAAAAAAATTTGCATTAGAGATGCACTGCAATCCAATTGAGTTCAGAATATTTTTACAAAATAGAAACAACCATTAATAGCCATAAAAGTGCTGATGAAAAATAGATTAGTAATACAACAATAATTTCAGAGTTTAAAACATTCATGTGAGAGAGCAGTATGAATTTCTGAAAATTGGGCCCTTGTCTCTCTAACAGGACATCCTCTTTGTATATGGTTTAAAACAAATCAATAAATGGAATTCTAGTATCTCTGCTAATTTGTTTGGTGATTTAAGACAAACAAACAATAAAAACCGGAATAGAAGCATGAACACACAGTGCTTAGTTCTAATATTAGAAAATTAATTTGATATAATGCCTTGCATTAACCCTTTGAGCATTGTAAGTAACATGATGGGAACAGAACTTTTTAGATACTTTAATTAGGCCATTGAGCATATACTTTGAAATAGCTGATAGTGTTGTAGAATTTTTTAAAATTATTTCTAAAGTAAATACTTGCATACTATATGGGAATGCTTTTGTTATAGGAGGATCAATAGTTGTAGGTAAAATATTCACTGCCATTCATGTGTACTGTCTAATAGAAAACAGTACTTCAGCTCCCTTATTTTCATAATTGCATAAATGTATAAAGAAAATCAAAGATGTTTCTACAGATAAGAAGTTGCTGTCTACTTTAAGATGCCTTCAGAAGACAAAGGTTTAGAAATATATTCAGACTATTTTGAATATCTCTTGAGGTAGGTTAGTATTGGAATACTCTGGTACTATAAAAGAGAATCTTTAAGATTAAAAGAAGGCTTAGTGAAGAAGAATAAATTTTGCAGAATATTTGGTATGTTTTCATTGAAATTTTTGGCAGTGTTTTTGATAAACAAGAATAAAAGTGCATGATTATATTGATATTCCTTCTAAAACTCAGTCACTGCAATAATGACTAGCTAAAAGATGAAGGTATTTTATTCATCTTCATCTACAGGGGTACAGTTTGGATGGCCCTTACTGAATGTCAGAATTTTAAAAGAAACCTAGAAATTGCACAAGCCTTTTGCCATTTTAAAAAGCCCCTTTGTTCTTATAAATACTGCTTACAAGAACAAGGGAGCAAGTGTAGTAGCAAGTAGAGATTCTTTGAATTTACAGATAGAAATGCCACCTTACTAAGTGAGAGTACAATACATTTTCTACTGATTTCTTGCAATATCAGTCAGTCAGAAAACACTAAGTGCAGCTGTACTTATTTAAGTCAAGCTGAGGGCAAAAAAAGTTCTCATTTTAAGTTATTTGATGGAATTGCGTCAGTAGTATAGTGCAAGTAAGTTGTAAACATTTTTAGACAGTTAATGCAAATTCATGCATAATTAATTACATAAATGCAATACTCAAAGGGTTTTAATTTAACAACTTTTTTTATTCATAATTTACTGTAAATGCTTCTGAGTTTGCATGCCTTGATCATTGCTGCTAGTGATTTTATGTGCCAGTAGACCTGAGTTTAATTTATCAGTTTAACTAAGAAATAGTAAAAGCCACTTACAAAGTGACTGCCTAGTGTTTGTTTGAAGTAAAATATGCCTTAGTTTGAAAATGATCATTTTAACTTGTTTTACTCTGATTTTTTTTTCCTTTTCCTGTTGAAAAAAATAAATTAGCATTTTGGGATTGGAAGCCCTGAGTAGTTAAATATTTGGTAAGAATTTTTCTTGTAGGTTGCTTGTTAAGGCTGAAATTCATGGTAAAAAAAGAAGGCCCAGAACAAGCCTATGAGCATCAAATGAGCCTCATTTAAATTTAAATCAGGAAAATGTTCTTTGTATGTTCTTAAGCACTTTCTTGATTATGGTGCAAACACCTTACAGGAGTTTTCAGTTCTGGATGAATTTTACTCTGAAATAATAAATGTCTTTGTCAGAGGAATTTAGACTTCGGAGGAACAACCGCGCATGGATTGGTATTTACCAGGAACTCAGTTCAATTCTTTTTGACTCACTGATACCAGCAAGAGCTTTTTACACAAAAAATACTTAAAGGGTTCCCCAAGTAAAGTTTCCTTCAATTCCTTCAATACAATATTAAAGTGATTGCCTTGTATTTAAACATTAAATACCCATCTTAAAGTAACACAATTAAGCAATTTAAAATATCCTAGGAAAATATCACTTTGTACCAAAGCAAGTTGCCCATCTTCACTCATCTTCACTGAAAATTTGGATTTACAGTTAATAACCAATGAGGCTGTTAAAGAAACTTTGAGTGCCTTTCAAAAACTTGGAAAATTGTGCCTGAGGTGGTAAACTTTAATTAGGTTAATTCTAGAGCTACCAATCAGTAATTTTATCATCACTCAGGGCTTTCTTACCTTCTAGGAAACTTCCTTTGTTGCGTTTATTTTATACTGTATTTTTTTTAAGTGCCATCATTTAAATTTCACTTAGTAAGTGGCAGATTACATTATTCAGTCCCACAGCACAGAAACATCATAACACTAGGACATGTTCAAACTTTTATTTTCCAGTTGACTGAATATATTATGTAAATGAGGTAAGCAACTTTTTGTAGCTTGTATGTGCGAGATAATGTAATGTTCTTTTCCAGTTTTTGGACTACAGTTGAATATACTTTTTAATTATTTAAAGAAGACATCTTTACAGAATAACGTGATGGTTTTTTTGTATAATGTATTTGATTTTGTAAATATGTATTTCCTGATGTGATTTTTGTGAGAAATGCTAAATCTTTTAGTATATCATGTCCTCTCAAAACTGGCAGGAGCTAAATAATAGTTTGTGGGCAATTTGTATTGTGTACTGTACAATAACTGGGGAACTTTTATAATTATAAAAATATATATTAACTTTTAGTGTGTTGTTTAAAAAAATGACTGGAACATACTAAAGACAGTAGGATTTTTCTGAATATTTCAGACTTGAACTCAGGCTAGCTTTCTTGTGTTTTTCAAAACAAAATTGTGTCTTGTCTTTTAAAATCAATAAATTTGTTTTCTTGTTACAAACATATCTGAATTGCTTCAGTTTCTATATAGCTATATATTTTGGATTGTGGTACTATTGATTTTGAGAGAAAAATTATTTCAACTTATGCCTTTTAAATATGACCTCAATTTTTTATTTAGTAGCAACAGAACTAAGTAACAACTGTGTCTCAGACTGCAAAAGAAACTAATATTTTGAAGTGTCAATTCAATTAAGTAGCTGTCATGTTCCCAGTAAATACAGATAGTAATATACTTATTAATTTCAATATTAACAATAATTTACCATTACAGATTTAGCTAGTTAACAGCTATCAGTGAGGGGACATGCAGACTTTGGCCTCCAGGAATTAGTGGTGTCAGCTCATTGCCAGCAGAACCTACTTCTGCAAATTTTGCTCTAAATATTCTGCAGTATGCTAATGCATTGGATGTTTTGGCAGTTTCACAAAACATAGACAAAGGCCTAATCTTTTTGGGTCATATATCTTATAGGTCTCTAGTACGTGTTGCGGGCACTCTTTCATATAAAGAAATGCAGAATGTTGTTTTAACTGGGGAGCACCCAGCAAGTAATAAATGCTAGAATATCAAAATGACTATTGGATACCAAGATTAAAACAGCTATTTCACGCAAAAAATGTGGTAAAGATAGAAAAACTGCATCCTAAAGCTTATTTTTCTCAGGAAGTTCAGCTCAAAGTTATGGTCCAGTCATTGCCTATCCTTTAATTTCAAATAAAGACCAAAAGCTTAGCAGAATACAATACTGGTCCTGCAATGCATCCTACCAAACAAGACTATAAATTTTCCACACCAGTGACCAGGCACACCTATGTTTACAGAATACTCCTAATTGGTTTGCTAATCAAGACTAAGGCTTCATTTCCTAGCTGGTCCCTTGCTGAGACTAAACAGGTCTTGCTCCAGCATACATGCACAAGAAAACAATCTGTAGAGGGGAATCTCCCTTTAGCAGGATCTCACACCAACTAACAGTTGATAGAGCCAACAGGCTACATTACTCAGTTCTTTTCCACTGACAGTGTTACCAGGAGGACCCTGCAGAATTCAACCTCTGCTGCTGTTGATGTTAATTAAAGTGGTTTAATTAGTTAACCAGTGGCAGGTTAGTTCAGCATCCCAAAGTACTATGATCCAGACCTCAAAGCATGAGGTCTGGATAGCTGAAATATAGGAGAAATTCGGAAATATTGGGTACTGTAAGAAAACACGAGCGTTAAGACGGGTTATAAGTGAAGCTTATTTTTATTACTTCTGTAAGGTCATTTCTGCACAATGTTAATGATATCAAATAAGTAAGATACATTCTATATCAAGTTATTTTAAATACATTTGACTTATCTAAAGCATTCACTTCAGTTATGTAAAATGTTGCACAGCCTATAGGAATCCAGTGTGCATCAGTCAAGGACTATGCCAGAAGCCACCTGAAATATAAGCCAGTTTTTTTTCCACAAAGGTATCTGACCAAGGCAAGGAAGAAATCTTGATCCATTTTTCATAGAATCACAGAATCACAGAATAGTTTGGGTTGGAAGGGACCTTTGAAGGTCATCTAGTCCAACCCCCCTTCAGTGAGCAGGGACACCTTCAATTAGTTCAGGTTGCTCAGAGGCTCATTCAACCTGACCCTGAATGTTAATTTTTGGCACTGTTAACAGTATACTAGAGCGAGTTTTATTCTGATTTGATTCTGCTGATCTCATTCCAAACTTTGCTAAATCCCATTGTATATGTTCTTCCCCAATACCTGAATTAACCTAACCAGCAGGACTTTTCAAAAAACAAAACAACCCCTCATTGACCACAGTGTGCTGCTGCTGACAGTTTATTCTAAGCAATTTTATAAGCAGAACTATTCTAGTAAGCATCACTCTGCATACAGACATTTTCCACTGGCACACTGTGCACAAAATCTGGTGCTGCTTTCATTATCAGAGTTTAGAACAGACATAGTAGGTCAGTACTTATTTAGTAACTAGTAGTTAATCAGATATACTTTTGGAGATATAGCTGGAAATGGTATAAAAAATTTGCTGCCTCAACCGGTTCTCTCTTTGCAGCTGGGTATTACCTTTCCCTGCAATGGAGCCACACAAATGGTGTCCTGACACAGTTGTGGTTTAGCCACCTTTGCTCAAACTGCTGCTAAAAGTGGTCTGTACTAATGTCTCCACTGCTGGAGACATTTGTTGGTTAAAAAGCCCTGACAACTTCCTGAATGCACAAGAGTGCTCAGATTCTTTGTTTTCATTCACGAAGTATTACTGGCAGAAGCATATTTAAAATACTTGAGTTGTTAAAGCCCAGTTTAAGAGAGCTACCGGTAGTAGTATTGTGAACAGGAGTATCTGAATACCCTTTAGTATGCCCTTTAGAAGACTGGTTCATGAACTGGTCCTTTTCAGAAGCTGTAATTTGAGGTTGTATTATCTGCCACCAGTACTGAAAGACTGCAGAAACAGCTGAAGAAGCTGCTGTAACACCACATTGACTGAAGTTAGGGTCACAAAGAATTGTGTATAAAGCAGCTTTTGTTAGTAGTTGCAACACAGGCATTGAATTTACTGGCCCACATGAGTGACAAGGTGACTTTTGCTCAGAAAAGTAGCAATCACTTTATCCTTTTATTTCCCTGGTTTTCAACTGTTTCTGCTGCCTAAGAAAAGTTTAGACTCCCGTTCTTCCTCCAGTTTCACCCAAGAAAGCCAAACAGCCAAAATCACATGGTGCAGTAAGTAACATAGCAAGGAAATGGGACAGCCCTCGCCTGGAAAGCCCACCTTCTCCAAACAAAGGGAGGCTTGGAGCTAAAGTAGCATGGCATGCTCCCCAGGCTCTTGATGGATCTTTTCACTGGCTTCAGGGTCACAGAAGAAAGACTTCTGTCTGAGATCCACCAGTGACCAGCATGATATCAGCCATTTCAGGTTGATAGCATGACATAGCAAGTAGAAAAGCTGTCACTTTGGTGTTGCTCAACTGTTGGAATAATGCTCCCACGTAGCTCGTGGATCTCATCTCTGCATGAAAGAGCTGTCCCCAAACGCTGCTTGTTTTAGAGCTCAGACAGAGCTGCATGACGCTTTCTCTCACATTTGTTAGGCACAGCTGTCTCCTTGCTATGGGGTCAAGGCAGACTTCTCTGAAAGGACTTTGAGAGTGTGTGAGTATTATGGTCACAGATGTGACACACAATAGCTTTTGGGACCATACTTCTCCTCAAAGCTTTCAAAGGTGCATTTTTTCCACAGGAAGGAAACGCTGAATAGTTCTGAAGTTACTTTGGCTGTCTGTGTGATCTACAAAAATGCTTTATCCATAAATATTGTTAATCATCACCACATAAAATGTATCATTCCCTTCTGTGGACTTCTGGTAGAGGGTCCATTTATTTGTCTTTGGAAAACATCATCTCCTATCTGTACACTTTTCCTCCATCCACTTATTTTGGCAAATCCAAATCAAATTCATGCTTCTACTACACCATCTGTTTTACAGGTAGACAAGAAAATGTCTTGTTATAGGACGTTTCTGCTGACAAACTTGCCAAAATATCTAACTATAGCTATGCTGAATAATGTACCACAGTTAAGCTTTTTTATACTTTTCCTATTAAAGTAAATTTAATTGATTTAAAATTCCTGAAAGTTTGGGTGGACTTTTCTTTTTTAAAAAATAAAAAAAAGTGGTCAAGTAGCTAATCCATTATAGACAAAGCTTATTTCAATGTCTGGAAGAGAAAGAACTTTTCTCATTCAACACCACCAGATCCTCTGCCTTTAAACCCACTAAGGAGGATCGTAAGTGCAGTTGCTCTTTAAAAGAAATGAGGTTTTGCAGACACAGCAGTCCAACTGGAAAAGACCGTGAAATTCAAACCTAGTTCTGTGTTACAGCACTTGTCGCATTCTGAGGTGGTTTTTGTAATCACAATTCATGTAGCTGGCAAATGGACAGGGTATGCCTGTGGAATGAATGCTGGTTGATCACACAGAATCACAGAACGTTAGGGATTGGAAGGGACCTTGAAAGATCATCTAGTCCAATCCCCCTGCCAGAGCAGGATTACCTAGATCACATCACACGGGAATGTGTCCAGGCGGGTTTTGAATGTCTCCAGAGAAGGAGACTCCACAACCTCTCTGGGCAGCCTGTTCCAGTGTTCAGTTACCCTCACCGTAAAGAAGTTTTTCCTCATATTTATGTGGAACCTCCTGTGTTCCAGCTTGCACCCGTTGCCCCTTGTCCTGTCAATGGATGTCACTGAGAAGAGCCTGGCTCCATCCTCATGACACTTGCCCTTTACATATTTATAACCATTAATGAGGTTAATTAATTTATAACCATTAATGAGGAGCCCTCAGTCTCCTCTTCTCCAAGCTAAAGAGACCCAGCTCCCTCAGCCTCTCCTCATAAGGGAGATGTTCCACTCCCTTCATCATCTTTGTGGCTCTGCGCTGGACTCTCTCTAGCAGTTCCCTGTCCTTCTTGAACTGAGGGGCCCAGAACTGGACACAATATTCCAGATGCGGCCTCACCAGGGCAGAGCAGAGGGGGAGGAGAACCTCTCTTGACCTACTAAGCACACCCCTTCTAATACACCCCAGGATGCCATTGGCCTTCTTGGACACAAGGGCACATTGCTAGCTCATGGTCATCCTGCTGTCCACTAGGACCCCCAGGTCCCTTTCCCCTACGCTGCTCTCCAACAGGTGTGTCCCCAACTTGTACTCATACATGGGTTGTTCTTGCCCAGGTGAAGGACTCTACACTTGCCCTTGTTATATTTCATTAAATTTCTCCCCGCCCAACTCTCCAGCCTGTCTAGGTCTCTCCGAATGGCAGCACAGCCTTCCAGTGTGTCAGCCACTCCTCACCTTCACCCTCATCTGTTCCTCACCTTCAATGTCAAAGGAGAAGCTTAACAATAATATTTAATAGAATATATTGTCACACCACAAGACTTATGTTTGGTTCAGATTTCTAAGTATAAAATACATGCTTTAGCAAGAGATACTGAAAACTTAGTGTTTTTACTGTTAGTGAAGAACTAGTTGGTAGCATAAATTTCATACCTGCTGATATTGTGGCCTTTGTTGATAGCCAATGAAAGACAAAACTGGATTAAAAATTGTTTTCCTATTACTTCCACGGATTAACTTTGAAACAAAAATGGTGCATTCTACACAATAAAGCATTCACAGTGAGGGAGCAGTTTCAGCCAAGCAACATCTTGGCTAGTGTTCCCAGTCAAATTTTGGTGGAATTCACCACATGAGCGATATAGGAGTACATGGTTTGAGCTATAACCCTTTAAGTTATTTCCTCAGATTCTTGAATAATGTCATAGTTTAAAGAGATTGATGGAAATCTGGATAGGAAAGTGATTAGAAAGTACAAAAGCAGAACATAGTTGAAAGTTTGTTCTTTGCTGATTCGCATAACAATTCAAGATGTGCATTAAAGGCTAAAAGGAATAATCAAAATTCCCTGTCTTCTGTAGTCCCAGCTCACACTAGCTGTTATCACTCAAACTTTTAGGAATACAGGGCTTTTTTCAGATACATTGTCCTGTTGTTGGGCTTGATAATTGAAATTACTTTATGCCTTCAGAAAATATATTTGCCATGTATATGTTTGGCAAAGGGCTGTAAAGCAGAAATTATCTCAGATGTCTTCTCACATGCCCCCCTACCCCTCCCCCCCCCAAAAAAAGGACATGTATTTGGTTCAGGGAGCAACCTTGCTACAACGCACTCACTGTTGCAGCCAAAAACTACTGTACTGGAGCCACAGCCATGTGGCTATTCAGTGGTTTAGTGGTAGTGCCTGAAGCTAAAAAGGAAGCAAGGCTGCAAGTTGAAAGCAAGGTGGTAAATGCAGCAATAACAGGCCTCTTCTGTGGGACACTGTTTACCCCTCATGGGTGTGGGAAGTAGTAATGCTGCTGAGGTGGTCAATGGCACACCTCTACTGAGGTGAGGTAGTAATCCAGTAAAGATACTGGTATAAAAAAGATACTCTTCTGTGAAAAAAAATTACCCCTCCAAACTACCCTTGCCACCTTCTTTTTCAGAGCATTGTGAACAACAGCAACAACCTGCCTGTTGCTCCATTTTATTACTGGTGTGTCATCAGGCTCTCACATCTAGGAGAGGCAGAATCTATCTGTGTGACACTGGACTGCTACAACTCTTAAGACTGGCATTTGCCCTACATTTCAGCTACCTACAGATATTTTCTTCTGGGCTCAACAAACGCAGTCTTGCCTTACTTGTATTTCTTCAGCCTTTCACTGCAGTGATGAATTTAACAGCCCAGAAATCCCCATTCTTTGGCCTAGAGGTTAGTTAAGTGGCTGTGGAGTTAGCTTTGGGTATAAGCAATCCAGCTGAGTGCCAAAGCACTTACTGTGTGCAGTAAGCTATGCACAAACATGTGATGGCACATGGCAGACTGCCTTATTCCTCCTTCATATAGGGGTAAATCAAATTCCTTCACAGGAGAATCAAGAGGTGATACCTCATTTTTGTTCTCAGAAGGGGTAATGAAATCCAGGCAGAGAACTGTGCTATTGCAGTGACAGAATTGTGTTGTCTTTATAGACAAGTTGTCCTGGTCAGTAGTGCAAACACAGCTCCAGCAATCTGCGTGCCACTTCAGTACATTTTGTGGCTTGAGTGGCTCAGAGGAACAAGTCTCAGTGTAGCTGAGAGATCATCTCTTTGTACAAGACAGTCCTTTTAACACAGTTGGGTTGGGTACTTTCGCTTCCTTTCCAGCCAGCTAGACAGGATAGCCCACGTCACCATTTGAGTCCAGAGAGCATTACTGACATACATACTGCAATAACGTCTGGAAGCTCAATGAGCTGAGGTCTGTTTATACAGTACTTTGAAACTCAGAGCACTTCTCAAATATTAATTAACCTTCACAGTGTCTCTTTGATGCAGAGGCATACAAACAAAAGTAACCGGCGTGTTGTTTTGTGGGTTTTTTTTCCTTTTACGGGGTGGGGGGGGGGGGGGGGGGGGGGGACTGCAAAAAAAAACAAACTAACCCCAACAAAAAACAACTAACTAAAACCACCAGGGAAAACTTTTATAGCAAAATAGCGATGCGTACTGCTGAATATTACAGTTACACCCTTATGCTTTTAGAAAATAAAACAAAGGGGGAAACACCAGGGAGGGAAAAGCCAAATTATCTGGGGTTTAGTGAACCTTCTCCTTAAATCTCTGCTACAAACTTCTAGTCCCGACGCCAACACGAGAGCTGCACGCAAACACAGGCGCACGGCCCTTCCCCACCAGCCGCGTCAGCGCCCCGGGCCTCTCCGCCAGCCGCCGCGGGCGGTGAGCAGGGGCCAGGCGGCAGCAGGGAGTGTGTCACGGTGTCACGGCGCCACCGCTCCCACGCCACGCGTGCCCCTGTGCCTTCCCAGCCCGGCAGCGGGGCTGCGCCACGGCCGCTGCCGCAGCCAGGGAGGCGTCGCTGCGGCCGGGAGGTGTCGCTGCCCGGCGGCGCCGCCGCCGCCCGACCGTGCTCGGCGCAGTTGAGTGGCGGAGGAGCTCTGTGGAGGCGGGGGTGAGGCTGCGGTGCAGATGCCGCGGGAGGCGTCTGAGCCGTGGCAGTGGTCTGTCAGCGAAGCCCCTCAGCACGTCTCCCTCCGCCGCATCCGCCTTCCTCCGGGCTGGCAGGAGGAGGCGGGGGCGGCAGCAACCGCGCCGGAGCGCGACGCGTCGGGCGGTAGCCGCTCAGTTGCAGAGGGGGGCGGTGGGATCATGGCCGCTCCGTCTCCGCAGACACAGCAGCTGCTGCGGTGCAGCGTGAAGCTGCTCCTCGCCAGAGAGGAGCTGCCGGCGGGGCTGCAGCTCGCCAGCCCCAGCCAGAAAGCCCTGCAGCTGGAGGTGCTGCCGGGAGAGGAGGACGCGGACGTGACTGTAACAGACGGTTAAGTACCGAGCGCCGCCGCGCCGCTGCCGACCGCCCCCCTCGGCTTTCTCCGCGCGGGGGGGACGTCGACTTCGCCGCCCAGGGAGGCCTCCGCTTTCCCCCTCTGCCGGGAACCGCTGGCCCTGGAGGAGGCCGGGCACTTCTCGTTGGCGGCTCGGGGTGGGAAGCGGCCCCGTGGCGCGCCGGGCCGTCAGCGCCGAAAGTAACTCCGGCGCGGTGCGGGGGGGCTGCCGCCGCTTTCCTTCGGCGCTCCCCGCGCCCTCGCGGCCAGCTGCCGGTGGCGGCCGGACGGCGCGTACCGGGCCGTTAGCGGCCGGGCTGTGGCGCCGCCGCGGTGCGAGCTGGTGCCGGCGGGGCCGCGTCTCTCCGGTGTGGATCGGGCGGGGGGCTCGGCAGCAGCAGCCCTGGCCCTGTCGGGGTCAGTTTAGCTCCTGGAGCAGGCGGCTGCTCTAGGTGCTTTTCTGGGGCTTGCCGGGCTGTGTGGTGGACGTGGGAATGAAACGATGGTGAGGAGCGAGGCTGAACTCCAGGCGAGTGTCACGCACGCAGCTAGCGGGAACTGGGCTCGTCTGCGCGGCCCTGCAAATCGCTGCCCCGTGTACAGCTTTCCCTGCTGCTGGTACAAGACTGACGGTAGCAAACTGCCTCTCGGCAATAAGGAATTGCTTTGTCACGGAAAGGTTCAAACTGGCATGTCAGGGCTGGTTTTCCTCTCTGCTCTTGAGCGTTGTTGAGTTTGTAACTTTAGCCGTCGATGGTCAGAAGAGGTCTTTTCCCCCTATCTGAAGGACAAGGTCTTGAATTCTTCCAATGGAGCCAAATGGAAGAGACAAAATAACAAAACCGGAAAGGCAAGGAGGTAAAGAAGCCACTCTGTATCAACAGAACTACGCTAGTTTTTCTTCCGCTGCTGCCAGTTGGGCAGCTGTGCTGAGAGGGCAGTGGAGCACAGCAGTGTCTTGGGATACACTGTGCAGCTGGGAAGATCAAAACTGGTCCAGAAGGGCAGCGCTTAGCCATGAAGGAATTCTCTCTGGCTCTGCTACTTGTAGATAGGCTGCCTTAAGATGCACAGGTGATGTCTGCATGCACACGCTTTACTGACTTCCTTGAAAGCAATCATTCTTTCGGATTTATGTCTTTACAGGCTAGTAGCAGAGTTGACATTTTAAAACAAACTTATTGAATCTGGGTGGCAGGAAGACTAGGAAAAAACTGAAATTGCTGTATGTATAGAAACTAACTAGAAATGCTCTCAGTGAGGTGAGTGAATAAGACCAGTCCTGAGCAGGTCTAGACACACAATACCTCTTGTGGCTTTGATTTTTTCAAAAGTGATCTCAGTAACTTCTGAAAGGATTGCTGGAGTAAGTGGATTACAGTCATGTTTGGTTTTCAGTCAGCAGTGTAAATAAATCTATTTATATGCCAGTTGATACTGGATATTTGCTTCTGCTGTCAGTCATTTAACATGTCATTTAAGAATGCATGAGTGACAAAACCTGACCACTAATCACAGCTGAGACATGTTTCTGTCTAGCATGGTATTAATTTGAAGACTGGTCTGTAGTTACCGTTCTCTCAGACTTTTATTTCATACGCACTCATTCGTGCATGCATGTGAATGAAAGACCTACTGGAAGCAGAGTGAAATTCAAAGTTATCAGTTTGGGGTTTTTTTATTGGAAGGGCTCACATGGGACACAACTGAAAACTTTGAAGATATAGAGGGGTTTGTTTTTTTTTTAATGCTCAACAATGCTGCAGTGTAGTTTACTGCAGACTTTGATAATTTATGAATAAGGGTGCATCAGCCGGCATCAGTATATTGTTGTTGCTAAAAGAGGGGAACTTTGCAAACCTGTTTTGAGGTGCAGGCTGTCTTCTTTCATCTTTTTCTTTTCGTGTGAAGATGTTCAAGCTGTGCCCTATGAGACCCTATGCATAACACATCTTTTTTAGTGGTATTTGGGAGTTCAGTAACTTGATGCTTGAATACTTTGTGTATTAGGTGAGAGAAAAAGTCTGCAAACAGCTAGATGACATACCCCGTTATTAGGACTGCCAATGTAATGTGTTTTTCTAGCATTAGTATCTGCTCATTTAAATGATCTTACTATTATTAATGTTGTCTCACCTAGGATGGACAATTTTTCTGTGAAAACAAAAACTGTTTTCTTACAGGCTTGAATAGAATTGATCATGCTGTGGGGCCTTTTGTTTGTGGTGGTGAGATACAGGTTATTTCAGCAATAAAAGCAATTGGCATAATTTGAAGTGTTGACTTCTTTTTTTTTTTTTCCTCCATACTTCACATTGAAGTGATGAAAATTACTTTCTTTTCAAACTTTCTGCCTGAATACATCTCCCAAAGCTGTGTATTGGATTGTAGTTATTGTGATTCTTTGAACACATCTTGAAGGGGGGGGGGGTTGCTGTTTCTTTTCCGATTGTTTTAAAAAAAAACAAAACACCAGAACAAAAAAAAAACCCTCCAGTTCTAGTGTAGCATACCATCTGCTTTCATCACTGGTAAGGGAATATTTGTCAGAAAATATTTTCGTGGAGAATGAAGCATGCACTTTTTGTGTGTATTTTAAAGTGACAAAATAACCCTGGTCAAACTGGTCAAAAATTACTCTGACTGCAGATCTGTGATTAGACTGTCCATCAGGACTGCATCTTACCCTTGTTACAGCATTCAGTTTATCTGTAGTTTTAATACTTCACCTATCACTGCTGTATTTGTCTGAACCTCTTCTGTTATTGTCTGGAATGTAATGATGGTGATTGAGTATAGAGCTAAGTAAGAATGTAGGCTACATTGCATAGCGTAGTGTATAGTATATAGTATATTGCTGGTACTCAGAGTGATTTGAAAGTCAAACGTGTGAGTGGGTTCTGCGGTTGTTGATCGGCTGCTGGAGTTCACACTCCTTACTGGCAGCGTCAGTAAGAATTCCACCAGCTCAAGCCTTAATGTTTCCCTTTCATGTGGATGCACATTGGGACAATACAGTGTCTAAAGTCAAGGGATATCAATACAGCCAGTCTGTTCCCCAGAAGGGAGCCTGAAGCAGTAGAATTTCTCTGGAACAACTGGTTATGATCCTGAGATATGCAGAAACTGACAAATAAATACAGGTTGTTAAAACAAGGAAGAATGAAGGATTATGCTTTATCAGGCAATGGATCTGTTTCAGCTGTGGGACAGGAGAAAGCAAGAGTCTCCACAATGCAGTATTAATATATGTAGAGTGGGAAGAAACACTGGACTTTCTAAAGTACAGGTGCTAAAGGCAGCAGGTGAGTATACTTCTGAGTGCTGTGCAGTGGGACCAGTGCTGAGCTGAAGCTACAACCGTTTGAGAGAAGTGTCCATCAGGGAGACAGTGGTTTCTGGTGAGCTGTGAACCCAAGGAGAGCTGGAGACTGATGCTTCTTGTGGAGCGAAGGTGTTGTCAATAAGATAGATGATCACCTGGTCCTGCTGATTTTCTGTGACAGTTCTTCACCACTGCTTTGGAAATGAAAAAGTAGTCTGCAAAACTACTCTTGAAAGGTAGCCTGCTGCTGCTGAGAGAACTCTGGCCTTGGGTCAAAATATTTTTGAGGGTGTTGAACAGAAGAAGAAACCCTGTTGACTGACATAGTGCATTGCTTTGGGAGGACAGGATATTAAAGATTTAATTTATAGCTGGTTTGTGGATTGATCATAACAGAATTGCAAAAGTTATGGTGTAAATAGTGCGAACTTCTGGGAAGAAAATAGAAAATTGGTTTCCAGGAAGTGTTCCCAGGAGACCAAGAGAAAATCCAGAGCTTCAACCTGCTTTGATCAAAGGAAGCTTAAGAGCACATGGCCAAGTGTCATAAGATGCAAAAGTAGCACTGTGGTGGCTTCTCCAGGGCTGGGAGACCTTTTGGATTCCCTTTCCTGTGAAAATGGCTGTGTAAACAGGTGGTGATCTTAACTGAGGCCAGTGAAGTTCTAATTGAAGGCTTCAAAATTTGGCTGTGTCTGGAGGTTTCTCCTAGCCACAGCAGCTCTGCTTTAATTCTGTTATGTTCTTGTTTAGTTGCTCTGGAAGACCATTAGCTACTGTTTCTCTGAAGTATTTTTTTCTGCACTTCTTCTGACAGCTCTTTAGGCAATTAAAGGAAGCTTCCTTGAATACTTGTAAAAAGATGGTGTAAAGTCCTTGAAATCTTGTTTGATTCCTTCTGTTGATGTATTACTGTACTTTTTTGTCCATTACAAGTATCAAGGATATGAACACAGACAGTATTTAAGCTTCCAAAGAAAAAAACACATCTGTCTCCCCCGTACCTTATGGAAGCAGATAGCACATTGTGCTTGGTCATGGTTGCTTTTAATATGAAACAAGTTTAGAGCTATTGAAGCTGAGAGCAGGAACCTGGCAGCTAGGAGCTGCACCATCCATGTCTTTCTGCATTAAAGTGCAAGTTCTGTAGAAGCGCATATTATATCAGCTCTTCACTCATTAATTTGTTTTACCTGAGGTTACCAGGAAAAACAAAATCTCCAGTATCTCTTTAGGAAAGGGTTATTGGCTGTACCTCATAGTTTAGAGTGAGTGAGGGAGTAACCTGGTCTAGTGGAAAGGTGTCCCTGCCTGTGGCAGGGGGGTTGGAACTAGATGATCTTTAAGGTCCCTTCCAACCCAAACCATTCTATGATTCTATGATAGAGAGAGAATAAATTAAAGACTGATTCAGGAAGTTCAATAGCTAGCCTGAAAGAGACGACAGTGTATACTGGATAGCTTGGTTGGTTTGTGGTGGTGGTGGTTTAGGGGGTTGGTTGGTTGGTTGGTTTTGCTTCTGCTTTCTTGTATCTTATCTAACTCTCCCTGTGCTCTTATATTGTACCGTGTGCTCTTGTATTGTACCGTTGCATTGCATGTAGTGAGTAACAAATGTGGTGCTCTGGCTATGGATGCAAGTACGAGATTTGAGAGACCTGGTTTCAGTTATGTGTTTTCCCATAAAGTGTCTGTATCAATAATACCACTAATTTTTCTGTAAAATGCGGTGATACCACTTCTTGACCCATCAGCTGTATGGTAAACCTAAATATTTTAAAGTTGTGAGGTGCTTGGAAACTGTGATGAAACCATCTATAGATGGATTGAAATAGCTTTATAGTGGCTGGTTGCTGGTATTGGAAGCATCAGGCAAAGAGTAAAGTCAGGACCCTGAACTTCAGGAAAGCAAAATTCCAGCTGTTCAAGGAGCTAGTCAATGGGACCCCCTGGGAAAGTGCCCTCAGGGACAAGCGAACAGAACGGAGCGGGGAGATCTTTAAGGATGCTTTCCATAGAGTGCAAGACCTCTTGATCCCCAGGTGTAAGAAATCAGACAGGGCAAGAGACTGGCATGGCTGAGTCGAGACCTGCTGGTCAAACTAAAGGGCAAGAAGGAAATGCACAGGCAGTGGAAGCAGCGACAAGTATCCTGGGAAGCGTGTAGGAATGCTGCCCTGTTGTGTAGGGATGGGGTCAGGAAGGCCGAGGCACGGCTGAAGCTGAACTTGGCAAGGGAGGCAAAGAATAATAAGACGGGCTTCTACAGGTATGTCAGCTAGAAAAGGAAGGTCAAAGAACATGTACCCGCCACGATGAGCAAGACTGGCAAACTGGTAACAACAGACGAAGAGAAGGCAGAGGTACTCAACACCTTTTTTGCCTCAGTTTTCACTAGCAGCCTCTCTTCCGACACCTCTCGAGTGGATGGATTGCAAGGCAGGGACTGGGGGAGCAAAGTCCCTCCCACTGTAAGAGAAGATCAAGTTCGAGACCACCTGATGAACCTGAACATACCTAAGTCTATGGGACCTGGCAAGATGCATCCCAGAGTCCCAAGGGAATTGGCTGATGTAGTTGCCAAGCCACTGTCCTTGATATTTGAAAAGTCATGGCAGTCAGGTGAAGTCCTCAGTGACTGGAAAAAGGGAAACATTGCACCCATTTTGTAAAAAGGTAGAAAGGAGGATCCTGGGGACAACCAACCTGTCAGCCTCACCTCTGTGCCTGGGAAGATCATGGAACAGATCCTCCTGTAAGCTATGCTAAGGCACATCGAGGACAGGGAGGCGATTTGAGACAGCCAGCATGGCTTCAGCAAGGGCAAGTCTTGCCTGATCAACCTAGTGGCCTTCTATGATGGAGTGACTACATCAGTGGACAAGGGAAGAGCTACAGACGTCATCTATATGGACTTCTGTGAGGCCTTTGACACGGTCCCCCACAACATCCTTTCCTCTAAACTGGAGAGATAGGGATTTGATGGATGGACCATTCAGTGGATAAGGAATTGGTTGGATGGTCGCATCCAGAGGGTAGTGGTCAATGGCTCAATGTCCGGATGGAGACCAGTGATGAGGGGTGTCTCTCAGGGTTCTGTCTGGGATGAGTACTGTTTAATATCTTTATCAATGACATAGACAGTGGGATCGAATGCACCCTCAGCAAGTTTGCAGATGACTCCAAGCTGAGCAGTGCGGTTGACATGCCTGAGGGATGGGATGCCATTCAGAGGGACCAGGACAAGCTTGAGAAGTGGGCCCATGTGATCCTCATGAGGTTCAACAAGGCAAGGGCAAGGTCCTGTACCTGGGTTGGGGCAACCCCCGATACCAATACCAGCTGGGCGATGAAGGGATTGAGAAGGACTTGAGGGTACTGGTGGATGAAAAGCTGGACGTGAGCCGGCAATGTGCGCTTGCAGCCCAGAAAGCCAACTGTATCCTGAGCTGCATAAAACAAAGCGTGGCCAGCAGGCTGAGGGAGGTGATTCTGTCCCTCTGCTCCACTCTGGTGACACCCCACCTGGAGTACCGCATCCAGCTCTGGGGTCCCCAGCACAAGAAAGACATGGATCTGTTGGAGCGGGTCCAGAGGAGGGCCACAAAAATGGTCAGAGAGCTGGAACATCTCTCCTATGAGAAAAGGCTGAGAGAGTTGGGGTTGTTCACCCTGGAGAAGAGAAGGCTCCAGAGAGACCTTATTGCAGCCTTTCAATACTTAAAGGGGACTCATAAGAAAGATGGGGACAAACTTTTTAGTAGGCCCTGTAGCGATAGGACAAGAGGTAATGGTTTTAAACTAAAAGAGGGTAAATAGAAGGAAGATATTTTTTATGATGAGGGTGGTGAAACACTGGCACAGGTTGCCGGAGAGGTTGTGAATGCCCCATTCCTGGAAACATTCAAGCTCAGATTGGATGGGGCTGTGAGCAACCCGATCTAGTTGAAGATGCCCCTGCTCATTGCAGGGATTTGGACTAGATGACCTTTAAAGGTCCCTTGCAACCCAAACCGTTCTATGGTTTGCCTGGGCTTATCATCCTTTCCCTGTGTTTGTCCTCTGAACCAGTTCCTTCTCTTGTACTAATTAATTTGGAGTTTTAAGGTGAAGTTTGTTGGCCCTTGTACTGTTACTGGTAGTATAGCTTTCTAGGAAGAATTTCAGCCAATTTTCCTTGGCTGATTTGCAAAGGTTTAAAGACTTCTTGAGTGAGTTTATAAGATGACTTCATCTCTTTCTGAACTTAAACTTTGAATAAGGGCCTTGAAGAAAGAGTGTAAAAATTCTCAATCCTAAATGTGTGCCAGTAAAATGAAACTTCTGGACATTTTCTTTTCACAGCAATAAATTAAGAATCCTAAATGAACCAGAAACATTAAATGCTTTGCTGAATAAAGATACTTTTGGATTTTGTTACTTCTGCTGCAGCTTGATCTGAACTAAATTAGGACTTTGAACATCCAGCACTTATGTCAAGAAGAGATACTGTGGATGGAAATTGGTATAATGGAAAACAATGCATGATTTTCCATTTTTATATGCTTTTTCTTTTTTTTTTCCCCTCACTTTCTACATAGGCAACATACATCAATGAAAATACCTGCTTAAGCTTGTACGTATTTGCTTTTAAATGTTTTGCAGTGCCGCCCAGCTACTGTTAATAAAAGCGGTTGTTTCTTAAGGAGTTCTCAGCCTAACTAGAGCATAGAGATGAATTAGAGAAGAAAGAAGAATCATCATCTTTGGTTTTTAGATCACAAAGGAAGAGGACGCTACCAGAAAGTTTTTAAATCTAGGAATCAGCCAGTGAGTGCCACAGTAAATATTTAGATTGAGTTTATTGTATGTTTTTAATTGAAGGAGGAGAAAGTACTGCCCTCTGAACTAGGTTTACTTTTCTTGGGTTGTTTTGAGGGAGAGAAGGGAGGTTTTTCAGGTTTGTAGGGGCGTGGGATTATTTTGCTGAATTACCTAACTTGCACGCACAGAGAAAATGAGTGGATAGATGCCAAGAGAGTTTTATTTAAAGGCCGCTGATATTAGTGGAAAGGTTCTTAATGACTTCAGAGGAGCCTGGATCAGCTCCTGTCTGTCCCTTTTCTCCAGCCAAAGCCAATTAAAGGGATAAATGTACGGTAATGGCAACTGAAAACTAGGATCACAGATGTGTTCGTAGCTGGCAGGAGTTGTACTCAGCAATGTATTTAGTGCAATGGACTTCTGTTTCTTGTACCCCAAAAGCCACTACTATTTAGTTCTGTGTACTACAGATGACTGAATTAGTTTTTTAATACATGGAAGGATTTCTTTATAGTAGTAGTGTCATAATCCTACTCTCACAGGACTTGCACATGTTTGTGTTAACATAGTAAGAGTCCCATTTCTAGCTCTGTCCGTTTTATGATCTTTTCCTGTTCTATCTTGAATTTTCTGTGGTGAATTTTAATTTATTTAATCTGCAGGGGAAACGCAAGCTGTGTGTAAACATATTTCAATCTGGAGGTAAGTAAATCAAAACATAAATTATTTTCTCTTTTCAATAATCTTACATGCTATCTATAAATTAATTAAGGTCTCTGCATCTGAAAGTGTAACTTGCAAATCTTGTATCCATTTATGTTTAGCTGTATAATTTTGAGTGAGTCAGGCACAAATCCTTATCCTGCAAAAATATGTACTAGTAATTTTGCCTCTATGATTTATTGCCATTGACTTCAGTTGGCAACATTCCTGGAAGTAGCATGGGTGGCATTACATCTGCATGTGTTTGTAGGATCAGGTACTTTTTATCAAGAAAACAAATTGCAACTGTTTAATAATAGACATGTGGAAAGCAAACCGTCTGCACTGAGGTCGTGATGGCCTGATCATTTCAGTGCCAGCTACTTGTATGCCAGGTTCTTCTGGCATCTAAGGAGTGTGCTCTAGGGAGAGGCTTTCCATTCATTTCACACTGTCACACATATGGAATGTTCCAAATATGCCCTGGACCCTACAGTGGCTTCCAAAACTGTAGCAGAAATGCTGTATTAGGAACTTAGTTTTCCTAAAGGCAGGTCTGCTTATTTGATTTCCGAAGTAGCACGATATAAAACAAGTGCAAGGCAGTGTTGGTTCAGACAGAGTGATAACGTGCAAACATATGCAGGGTATAGTTAAAGGAAAGACATTCCATTTTTTTTTGTCTGAATCTAGAATTCTTCAATCTTTATTATTAGTTACTATGTTCTGGGTTTAATAGTTTGTCACTCTACCACACACAGTGGCTGTGCATTTCTGAGTAGAAAGGAAGTAAGAATGTTGTCTGGTTAAATGTTTTGCAAATATGTTAAAAACTTCTGTGAAGCAAAAAAAAAAGCATTCCTGAAGTGGGAAAACTACTCCAAATATATCAGGTATAATTAAAATATAATGAATTAATAAAATAAGATATTTCTGCTGTTTTGGAAGCAGCAGCAGGAGATGGCTGAAAATTACAGACTGAGTGGCTAACTATAGGGTACTGAGGTAAGGTGGTAAAGATTAGTGATGACTGAAGATTTGTCTGCATCTTTTGATTCTTTCTTCCCTGCTCCTTCTCACCACTGCTTGAAAAGATAAAATACACCTGACTTGTTGATTAAAATGTAACAAATCTTATATATGTATTGGTCAGTGACTACAAATTTCTTAATTTTCCTATTTTAAAAGTGTCACTTAGAAGGCTAGTTTCTTTAGATATCCATGGATAAGAGATTCTTAATTTACTGCTCTCCTCCTTTTCTTTCTCATTATTAAAAGTTTATGTTTTCAGGAAACAAACTTTATTTTTTAAATTTACATTTGATGGTGCTTTGCATTAGCTGCTAAGTATTTAGACATTAGATTTAACATGTGTGTTTAGTACTCAGTGCAAAATGAAAGAAGCTTGTATCTCAAAGTGATACAGATTAATTGCTGCTGGCATTTTGTGCTGTGCTGCACTCACCAATTCTTTATAAAAAAACACTGCTGCTGAATATATTGGGCTTTTCAATGCAGAGGATATTGTGCTTTTCAGTATTTTTTTTGTTATAGTTTAGATACAAATGGTTAAAAGTCATGTATCATCACAACTTTTCCCTGATAGTTTTATGGCAGCTTATTCTTTTTAAGTCTTATTTATGTAAAACTATAGTTGAAATGTAATGATGCTCTCAGAAATGTGTGGACAATAAGGTAAAAGCAAATATATACTGTAATTAGAAAAGAAAAGGAGTTGCAAAGTGAGAATACAAGTGTGGCCTTCTGTTTCTGCAAATGTGGTAACTTTACACCAGGCCCTTCCTCTCCAAGGTGTTTTTGTATAAAGAAGGAGATGCACTGACTCATTAAATGTCAAGCTGAGTAGACACCAGCAGTGTGAATCAGTTTACGACTAACAGTATGAGGTATTATGAAATGCTGTTCTTGATTTTCTTACTCTAAGTCCTCTAAAAGTACAAGGAAGTAGCTCATACACTGCCATTGTATTCTTTGTATCCTATCTTACTTCAAAGCCCAGTGCTTTATTGCTGCAGTGTCTCTAAACTGCAGTGACTTACCACAGTAGTCTGAGATTAATACTCTCTGATTTGAAGTTAATTAAACTGTGCCTGTTTATAGTAGAAAAGAGACTCTGTAATACTTTTAGAGATACTAATGTATAATTGAGAAATAAATTTCTCAGACTCACAACACTTCTAGTTTAATATCTATCTAAATAAATTTTTTTTTTAAAGTATCTGATTTCTCTAAAGGTTGCTGTAGTATGATTAAAGTATATCTCCTGTTCTGTACATCAAATCACACTCCCAAGGTGGTTATTTCAGAATATTTGCTTGGGGTCTGACAGCCTTACAAACTACATCCAAGACAGACAGGATACCAAGAGGGCAGTTGTCCTAAATTGTCACCATTGTGAATCTGTCACAGAGATTTTTACACCTTCTGGGTGCCAGTTTTAGTCATGTATGAGGCTTTAAATGGTGCCAGTTAATACTTAGAGGAAGTATCACTAGTGAGATTACAGGCAGAGGTGGGTGTTCAGATGAGGTGGTTTGTGTATCAGAAAAATATTAGAGGTCATGATTGTAAATACCAACTTGTCCTCCTGTCTCAAGGTTTTTTTTATAAACTTGAGTTATGCTTTTGAAACTTGTATGTGTCAGTTACACCAGTAATTAGAAGAGGTAAGTTGTTCCAGTCTCTTGTTGTTATTGCAACATGACACTTAATCTTCTTGAGGCTGACCAAATAAATAGGAATACTGTTTTAAAATCGGCACTAACTGTTCTTTACCACAGTATTCTTTTTACACCGCTTGCAGTTGGTGACTCGATCTGCTTGTGATTACATGTTTTATTCATTAAGCTGCATGACTACAGATAAAGGCAGAACTCTGTTTTGAGGTTGACAGACCAGCACCCTGACAGGTGCACGGTAAAAACGAGCTATGTCTTCAAAGGTCAGGTTACATATTAACTCAAGACTGTGTTGCCTGTAGATAACTTCCAGACTTGAGTCAGTGTCTTGGGAAGATGTCTTTTGCTGTGTGAGTGTACCAGCTTCAGTTAACTGTTACTGGGGGATGTTTATATTGCACATTACATCCCGAGCCTTTATTGCATTTGCTTGCTATGTTTCATAAATTCAATAAATTAGTTATATGTTGTATGGAACATTGTTTCAGCTGTTGTAATTTCGTTTAAACAAGCGTATGTCTGAGTCTTGAAGGATTTTTGCCATTGAAATAATAGTAGTCTAAGAAAAAGGAAATCCGTAGTGTGGGGTTTTTTTCCTGATGTGAACCTAATAACTTTTTAAACTTTTAAGCTTTTAATCAAGTATAGTATTTCAAAGCTTATACAGTAAATGCCGTAAATCACACAAAGAAAAGGAGTTTCTTTCCATGTAGAGGAGAGAAGGAGCTTTGTACACTTTTGTGAGAAAAGATGATACAATAATGCTGTCTGTTTCTGATTTACCATATCACTGTTGAGCTTGCTTGGAAATCTAGGTGCCTCGCATTTGTTTTCCACCGTAAAGTCTAGGCTGATAAGAAGAGAGATGCCCGGGAAGGGGAGGATGCCACTGAAATGAAGGAAATTCTTGTAATCAAAATCTGACGTAATGAAAAGTTCTTACACGTTTTGCCCTGCTAGACTGTTTTCTCTTTCTGTAAACGAAGTGGAAAGAGTCAAGAGGGAAAACTTGTCGTTCTGGCACCTGGGCTCTTGCAGCTAGCCAATCTGCAAGGCAGTGTTCACACAGTCCTAAGAGTATCCTGAAATGAGAGAGTGAACATAGGGCCCGTGGGGAAAGTAGGCCTCATTTTTTCAGTGGTGCATAAACCTTGAGGACATGCTCCACACAAAATGGATATGAAATTATTTTAAAAGTCCGGCTGAGGAAATGGAGGTTATCACAGAGAATCTCTGGCATCTCCAAGTAGAAAAGCAGTGCTATCAGTATGTCCTTGTCCACCTCAATGCAATAACAACCTATCAGTCCTATTAAAGTCTTCTGTAGTTGTTGACTGTTGCAGCCATGCAGTGAGCTGTCATATTCAGTGCAATGCAAAAGCAACAAAATGAAGTGGTATTGATTGCGTGTACTGAGTTTGAAGTGTATTATTTTCTTTTTCCATTTTAACTGAGGGAAAAAAAAAGTATTTCCCTTGCCTTTCAAATGTTTCTGCAGGGTATGACATCAGCTGCCATCTTTATTGCCTTGAGTCCTGATACCAAAGTACAGAGTCTGGTGCTTTTCTGTCTTTTGTTGTTCTGAAATAACACAGCATTATGCTGCCTGTCTGTCAAGGTGAAGAAAGATCTGTACAGATCTGTACATGGCAAATACATTTTTACTGATGCTGTTGTACTATATAGTTTACATGCCGTCAGGAGGAAAGATGCCAGCATCTGGGTGTTTGCCCTCTGTTGCCTACAGGTCAGAAAATATGTGGGGAATGTCCACAGGAGCTCCAGTGATAATGTAGAATACTCCATGTTAGCAGGCAATTGTTTTCACTATACTTAGGGCTTAACCATGACATATTAATTGTAACTGGCAACTGATACATGGCAGAAGACACGATGAGTGACAGACGGAATGAACTGTTCGTTGAGTTGATTCTAAAATGGCCATTAGCTCAGTCAGTGTAAATGTGGATATGTAGGAATATTTAAGTAACAGCTAGAAGTCAAAATTTCTGAGTGCCATATTCCGTTCTCTTAACATGCACCTAAAATTGGAGTAATCCTTAATTTTTTTTTGCCTAATACTGCTGTGAGTAGTACTTCAAGATTAGTCAGTGTTAAAACTACACATATTTTTGTACCTACTTTGAGATATGCTTAGATTTGAACTTTAGACCAATACGATTGTAGTCTTTCCACAACACAGTCACTTATTAGGCGGGATTGGACTGTCCCTATCTAGTTACACTCCATTGCTGCATTTGAGAAAAATGTGAACGTTTATCCCAAAATTTGATCTGGAAAAATAATATTTTAAGTAACTTTTTGACAAAATGTTTGCTACATGATAGTTCCTGAATTACAGCTCACAGTAAAAAAAAAAAAAGGTAATTTTTAAGTGAAGGACCACCCTTTCAAATGATAAAATAGCCTTCACAAGTTGTAATGAACACTTGTTAGAACATTTCAGTGAGCCCTTCCCATGACACCTCCAAGGGGAATAGGCTACCGTAAGTACACAGCAGCTCCATGTTAAAGTACAGCACAGAAAGACATAGATCTGTTAGAGTGGGTCTAGAGGAGGACCACAAAAATGGTCGGAGGAATGGAACACTTCTTCTATAAGGGCAGGCTGAGAGAGCTGGGCTTGTTCAGCCTGGAGAAGAGAAGGCTCTGGGGAGACCTTATAGCAGCTTTCCAGTACCTGAAGGGGGCCTACAGGAAAGTGGGAGAGGGGCTTTCTGTAATGGTATGTAGTGACAGGATGAGGGGTAATGGTTTTTTTAAACTGAAAGAGGGCAGATTTAGATTAGATACTAGGAAGAAATTCTTTACTGTGAGGGTGGTGAGACAAGTTGTGACTGCCCCCTCCCTGGGAGTGTTCCAAGGCCAGGTTGGATGGGGCTTTGAGCAACCTGGTCTAGTGGAATAATATTGCTGCCCACAGCCTGGGAGTTGAAGCTAGATGATTTTTAAAGGTCCCTTCCAACCCAAACCATTCTGTGATTTTATGGTACTTTGGAATGGTGTATTTACTGTTCAGAGTAGCTGATAACTGGCTGTACAAGCCTAGTTATAGTCATCAATTTACACTGAAAATAAAATGGAAGTAAGACCGGATAACAGGAAGGTAGTTGTATGTCAGCATAAGTTTCTGGTAAGGGTGCCCTGTAATTACTGTACACTAATCACCCTCTGTGTGAATAAACTTCTAAATGTGATGATTGACTGCTTTGGTAGTGGTAATGACATGCTCTGGAGGCAAGTACTTTTATCCAGAAGAGGGTAGGTTGAATGATTCAGAATATGTTTTCCTAATGCCTAACAGGTTATGCAATATGGACAGCCACTGCATCTGTTGTGTTTCCTATATTAGATTCTGAGCAAACTAGCACTTTTTTGGGGGGTAATAAGTTTATTTCTTGGCCGTACATTTTTTTAAGCAACTTACAGTAAGTGCATTTGTTTTCCAAAAGTGTTTTGTGGGTGAGAAAGAAGCTCTCACTGTGTGCAGGACTCATGCTGCATGGCTTTAAGCATATGGCTTTGTGGCTTTCTGCAGGAGACTCTTTTGCCATTATTTGAGAAAATTTAGGGTCCTGAACATATAAACTCAGAATCAGTAAAGCAAGTGATCTTAAAGTAAACTGAAGTAGATATCATGTAAATACCTTTCTCTTGCAATGAAGTTTTGATTTGTTAGTTGTGATTTAGGTCTATTCTTTGTCCTGTTGCAGAATTTCGAGGGGGGAGCAGGAAGATTTCAGGCTGTCTTCATGGCACAACATCACCTGATGTAATGAATGCAGAGGAACACTATGAGACTTAGTTCACGCATTATTATAAAGCCTGTTGAGACGCTCTCTTGGATGGCATCTCTAAATAAAACAAATTATTCCATGAACGGCAGAACTAACGAAGCCTGGTTTTCCTTCAGCTGCTTTACTTTGTTCGCATCTATCCTAGCATCTTCCTCATCCTTTCCCACCGTCACTTCAGAGCTTCCTCCTTCTCTCTGTCCCAACCCTTTCTATGATTGCTTGAAGTTACTCCACTGCTATGCATGATTATGAATCCTCCATCTCCTGCTCATGTACCACCAGCAGCAGTTGACTGGAGTTGACTCGTGCAGGAGCTCAGAAGAAAATGTTGCTATTAAGCATGTCTCATCATTTCCTTCAGCAAGAATGGCACACTGGGCCTCTCATGTTTTACTTGACCACCCTTTTTATGCAAATTGCAGGAACACCATGGTTTTGGCATGTTGGCCAACTTTGATTTTAATCTGCTGAAGAGTTCAAAAATGAGGAGAGATGGGATTGCTGAGCAGCACAGCTGCATAAACCATGGGTCTCCAGAAATGGTACTGGAATAGGGGCTGGCTAGGAAAGCCAGATGTGAATCTATTTAAGTAAATGCTGCTGTATTCTTTGAAAAATGCCACATCACGCTATCCGAGTTTTGTAGTATTTAAAACCTTTTCCTTGGTTATTGGTTAAACAGAGTACCCATTGGTCAATAAATTTAAGTGAAAGAATACAATTTCTATGCCCTCCTCTCTGCCCCTCAAGATACGGCTGACCTTTCACCCTCTTGTATTCTTGTTTGTGAATGGATTTCTTGCAAACTTCAGTCATTTAGGTTCGTGGTGTTTAAATTTTGATGGAGTCACTTCAGTCTATGTTCACTAAGTCTGTTTTGCTTAGACAAATTTTCTCTTTACTATTAGTATCTATCAGATGAAATGTTAGCCATATGCTTGTTTTTCTTCTGGGCAGCTATTCTTGTTTTTTTTTAAAAAGCTTTTTGTAGTGTTCTGTATGCAGTAGACCGTGACATAGAAGACGTGCCTGCTTGTTCTTTAGACTTGAAAACCTTGATTTTCCTTGAGAGGAATTGTTCAGAAACATCTGTGCCCTTGAACACTAGGTAGTCAAAGGTGCAAAAGCTGTGATGGATTTATTATCTGTTGTTTGAATATTAGTTATTATGAGGACCTTTTTTTTTTTAAAAAAAAAAAAGGCAACAAGTACCAAGGGTGGGGTTTTTTTGTTTCTGAAGGCAAAGCAGTTTTTGCTTTTCCATTTAATTTTTTAAAATTCTTTCTTAAACCCTGCTAAGACAACCTGTATGATTCCACAGATTTTGAGATTATATACATTCATGACACATTTCTCATAAATCCATTTCAGTTGTAAGGTTGTATCTATATGCATGACAGCATAGTAGGAAGAAGCGAAAAGAGAGTCCTTGTAGTAACCTCTAGTAAAATCTTTCACATGTTGAATAAACATAAAGACTTTCAGAATGGAACTAATTTCTCTCACCAACAGAGAAGGTGCTGTTTGTGGCCTGTTCCCATAGGCTTAGTAGAGAATAGTTATTTAAATTTTTATTTATTTTATTTAAATTTTTTTTTAATGCTGACTTTTAATGCTGAACAAGGGTAAAGGAAATGTCCTTGGGACTCTCCTCTATTAGCCGGTTTGTGTTGTAAGTAAAATAAAATATATCCTGGGACATGGTATTCATGGTCTGGGGTCTTATTTTGAGGAGCTGTACTGAAGAATAGAGTGTTACTGCCTTATATTTTGGGCCACTGTACCACTGTCCTAGGTATAAACCATGCATATTGTAGTTTATGAATTTCATCTTTGTTTATGAATTGCAATCTTTTGGCTTACCCTCAGCTCTCTTAGAAAACGGTTGTTAGGGTTTTGTTTTTAAAGATAATATAGTAGCAGAAGCTCTTTCTGTTATCCTTGACATCCCTTGCTAGTTTCAAGTCTAGCTGAACTTTGGCTTTCCAAATACCAGCCCTTCATGGCTGGATAGAGAGATTCATTATTCATGTTTTTGCTTTTTTGGCAATAAACATGTGAAATCTATGAAATGCTTTGACGAACTGTAGTAAGCTCAGATAGTTAGGGAACTGCAGCACATGGTGTACAAAAAGAGTACACAGCAGAGGCGCTTGGTCTTTTCAGCCCTGGGAATAGAAGGCTGAGTGTGCCTTCCATTAAAGAGGCAATGGTGACAGATTGTAGCAAGCCCAGTTGTCTGCCTTCAGTTTGTTCACAAGCCTAAATAATGGAAGAGGCTACAAACACAAATGAGCGTGCACATGTAAAAGTGTGCCAGTCCAGGTGGGACCTATCCCCTTTCTTGACAATTTTTTTTACCTGATCAAACTTTGCTTGGCCTGTGGAACATCATCTTTCTCTCTGTTCTGTTCACTTCTCTTCGCAGCAGATGCTGTGAAGTGTACGGCTTAAAAAAAATGCCCTGGATGCATGGTGTGTGTCTATATATGCCTTCTCACTCTGGTCCTTCAAATGTTGCTAGCAGAATAACATAGCTCAGAAGTGTATAATTAGCTTTCTACTGAGCTTTTAATAATGATTTATTTATTATGTCTTTTGCTTTTCAAGATGTGTATTTTCTTCCCCTTCATTCTGGCTTTCCTTCAGTTTTTTTCTTGCACATTTTTTAGTATATTGCAGTGTATCACTTCTCTGTGTTACTGCCAATTTGTGAACTTCTGCTTTAGTTCTCTTTTTATTTCTGTTTTGCCTTAAACCTTTTACTTTTTCTAGTTCTGGTGGGGTTTTTTTGTTTTGTTTTATCATTTATCTCCAGACGGATCAAATGTGCATGGGAGAAGCATAATAAACACTTGTTGTCAGCAAATTGGACTAAAATGCATGAAAGAATGGTTCAGGGACATTAAGTCCTGGAGCTTTGCTGCTTGAATGACTAAGTATATAACTCAAACCCCCCATAATTTAAAAGCTTTACCTCTTGTAGCCCATGTCCATAGCTGCCATTTGCATGAAGTTCCCTTTCAGGTTTCTGAAAGTGATAATGTGCGTCTTGCTTGATGTGCTCACACAGTTGCCTCCTGACAGATGCGAGGCTGATAATAGTGAGACAGCATGTACTGATGTACTGCACCACTTAAGCCTCTGATATTGGATCCGCCTCCCCAAGGAGCACAGTACACACACTTGCCCTCTGCTGCTCCTGTTCCTAGCTCTGAAGTACTTACGTGTTCTTCATTGTCTGAAAAATTGCATTATTTTTTCTCACATGGTAGGTTTATTGATAGTCATCATACATAGTGGGTATGTACTCTGTGTTTACTGAAAAAAGCTAGTTTACTTGTCCTTGTTTAGTCAATGTAATTGATCCCTGACTTTTTACCCTGGCATTTCATTTGCCAGAGCAGCATCTCAAGAGGTTATCAGGACATCACCACATAGGACTACAGAAGCGAAAGAAGCAGAAAAAAAAGTTAATTTAGACTTTGTGAGGATCCAGGTAAAAATTAATTTAGGCAGCTCTCTTTCTTTCTTCTGAAGGCAGGGCAACTTCAAGAAACTACGGCTCATAAGTGGGATGCAAGCTGTAGGTCACTGGAAAATTGGCTTAAGAAACATGTTAGAGAAAGTATATTTTCGCCAAGTTGTATACTTCCAATACATGCTTATGTATATTGTTAATCAAAAGAAACATCTAGTTGTTTATATGATTTTGTTTTTAACTGCTGAAAGTTTTATAAAGTATTTTTTTCCCTTCAGCTGATGGAGTCTGTGTGTTAAAATGCGTGGTTAACAGAGACACTGAATACTGTCGCGTGGGAAAACAGTCTGTGTTAATTACGCTGGGATACAACAGTGCCTTGCTCCAGTTCAAGTCACAAGCTGGTAAGTACATCTTGCATTTGTGAGTGTCTTCTCCTTCCTGCCAGGCTACTGTATTGGTAAAGTTCGCTTTAAAGTATGTTGTCTTCTAACTCTGTTTCATGTTGTCTATTTAAATATTACATTTTGTTATGATGATTTGTGCAATGTCATTTGCCTCTAACCGACTCCAGCTGCCTTTTGTGGAGTATGGGTCATTCACATAATGGACATAACATTTTTGCAAAATAACTGAGGTTAATTTTCTGAAGAAAGCAAATGCAGATAATACATTCATATGACAACTTCATAAACTCTAATAACTGATAAATGTAATGCTTTGTGTGGGCAATCTGCCACTTGTTGCTTCCCATTCAGAAATTGCCTTGCAGATCTTTTTGTCTGTATAGTTAATTGAGGTAGTTCAACATACACGTGCAGTTCTTAGGATGGATATTTTGTGTGTAGTGATGCTGAAAAAGAAACTCACTTTGTTGTAGAAACATGACTGTATTTTAGTAGAATGTTGAGATCTGTATTTTTATACTTCAGCAGCTCAGACTTTTTAATATGTACTATCCTCATGTCCTTATACTGGCTTTTGGAAAAGCATTCTTAGTTTTTGTGCAAGGAAATTCAGAAGGCTGCTTATTTATTCTGAGTAGTGTGCAGCATGGCCACAACTCATTTTGAAATTGTGTAACTATAGGTAACATACAGCTTCCTCTTTAGCAGTAACAAGTTCCTATATAGCAGCCTGCATTGGTCGGCCTGATGATTTCCAGGAGGCCATTATAGTTATTTCCATTTTATATTGCATGGAAATTGAGGCACAGAGCAATTAGATTTTATTTTTGGCAGCTTATTTAAAGACACATACATGTTTCAAAGCATCAAGGGCTGAGAATTTGGATGTTGAAGGGTTTGTTTGTGTAATAAGTTTCTAGTCCTGTGTCATGTAGACACAATATATGAACTCTTGAGTCCCACTCTACTAGAAAATAGAGTTTTTAGACTAGCCTGATTTTTTCAGTTGGGTACCAAATCTTGGTGGCCTTTGAAGTCCTGCCTGGTTACAGCCTTTCATCTGTATCCATCAAGAAAAACTATTCACATTTTCAACCTCTTACCTTACTAAAACAATATGAATGTAAGCTAAGAATAGCTGTGTCTGTTGTTTTTTTAATCTATGTATCTGAATGTTACAATTCAGTATTGTGCTTCCATTATTTCTCTTGAGACTGCAATACAATACTGTCTCTTACAGAGACCCACATCATAATTAAAGCGATAATTGAGATTAGGTTGTTTAGCGATTTATTAGCTCACTGCTGAGATAATTAATAACTAATAATCAAGGAGTCAGGCAAGTTTTTCGGTACTCTCTGGTCTGCAGTCTCTACTATGTCTTGTCTACCTAGGAAGGTTCTGATTCCAAAAGGCACTGGTAGTTTGGGATCCCAAGGCAAAAGAAGTTTCTCTTAGTGCTTTTCCCCACCTTTACAAACAAATATTTGAAAAAAATCCAGCTAATTTCTGTACAGTTTGGTATTTTTCCTGAGAGGAGTGCCTTGAAGATAAGTGATAAATTCAGTCCTCTCTTTAGCTATATTCTTTGGTGATTTGTGTTTAGTTTATTTATATAGCTACATATTGTGAAATAGATAAGAACAGTATAGAAAAGTCTCTCAGTTTATTACTTCTGATTGCTTGTTAACATGACAAAATTGAGTGTTTCCTATATTTTTTCCATCTTTAAAACTCAAGGGACAATAAATAGAAATGGCGTGTTAGTTCATGCAACAACTCATTGATAAAATGACAGGAATATAATGGATTGGTCAAAATAAAGTCTGTTCAGATTATATGACAAGCCTGTTGATATCAAATGGAATGTGTTGGTTGCTGCGTTAAGCTGAAAGTTACTTGTAGGATATTATTTCCCCATGCCATAGGAGTAGCTTGCTGGTACCTTCTTCTACATATTGAGTGTCTCAAATACCACCTAGTCTTGAGAAAGTTATGTGTTTTTACAAAGAAGTCAAGGCTATAGAGCAGAAGCTAACCTTTTGTTGTTTGCTGTGTACAAGTGTAGGTGTTACTCTCAGTTTTATGTATTTGCAAATGTATATAATAATACAATGTGTTTATAATAAATAAAAATAATGCTGTTATTAAAAAATGGACTGAAAACTCCTTTTTCATATGTTAAAAGTCTTAGTTATGAAAATGCGCTATAAAAGTCTTAGGTTTTTTAAGTTCTCTGTCTTTTAGGAAGGTAGAGGAAGATGAGGAGTGAGGAATGGGGGGAAAGGGAAATTCTGCCTCTGCCCACACAGAGAATTGCTGTTCTGGTTCCAGCATTTAGACAGTCATAAATCATAGACCGCATCTTTTATTTGCTGCTGAACATATGTTGAACATCTGAGTAGGATCAGGTAGGCAATAAAAATGAAAGTTAGTAGCCTACAGGCTTTTCTTTCAAAAACAAAGATCATTTATCTGTAACAGACCAACCAACCAGTCTGTAACTCATCTGTGGCAGACTTGGTGTGTGTCTCTCTACTCCTTGGTGGAAATGGCCTGCTTAATTTAGCACAGAATTAGTTCATGAGCATAGGATGAATTGTTCTTTTGGGATTGTGGTAGAATGCGTGTTCCTTTATTATCTTTCAAACCTCATAACCGTGGTCTCCAGCCACATTCACAGTGCGTCCAGGCATTGGACATGCCAATAATTGGTGTCTGTAGATGTTGTTTTACTGGCACAACTCACCTTGAAAGTTGTCTGCGAGCTCTAATAGCTGTGCCACTTACATAGAAGCACAATACAAGTGGGAAAAAAAAGTGTTATTTACAGTTTTCAGTTATTTATAGCATATAGTACTTGTGGATCTCCACATACAGAACTGAGCTGGAGCCATATGAGTGTGTGTGTCTGTAGAGAGAGAGATATATGTGTGAAATATATTAAAGGCATACATTGAATTTTATATGTGTATATGTACATGCAGTTACTGCGGTATAATTCAAGCAAAGGAAGATGGTATGTCTTACGCTGATTCTTTTTCCCAAAATTATTATTTCATGTAGTGGCATATGGATCTAATGAGCTATGATTCCATTAGCAAGTCACACAGTCCAGAAGGAACAAATTTGTAGAACAGAACAGTTGGTGCTGGGGCCCTGGTATGCAAATTATACTCATTTGGGAAGGAGGCAAGAATGGAGGTATGTTTACTTTGAACTAGATCTAGTCTGGACACATAGACTAAATGACCATTGTTGAAGTTTATTCCTGGAGTGCATATTTGGTTTAATTTCATCCAGAAGGATTCCAGTTAGTGTGTACTGAGATCACTCAGTCATGCAAATGAAACCACTGTAAGTGGGGACAACTAATCAATATGCTTTAAGACCCACAGGTTGCAAGGGAGCTGTTCAGCAGTTTAAATCTAAGACTTTTTGTCAAATAATAAGTTCTGTGAAGTAAAGGACCAAATGACTCTGTGGTTGCTTGCTAGTTTCGGTCTAAAGTAGTGATTCTGTTTTTCAGAAAAGAAAAAAAAATAAGAGTTTGGTTGCCTGAATCTTGTTTTATTTGAGTTAATTTTGAAAGCAGTTAAATTCACAAATGTCCTTATCTTGCAGCTTGAAACTCTTGCAGAGTTTTATTGCGTAAACAATGAGATGCAACTTGTTGAGAGAACTTATTCAATGTGTTGACTGTAAATGCACCTTTGCAATTCACAATGATCATGAAGTCCAGCATTTGCTAGTCTCAAAAGAGTGGTAGGAGGTTCTACTACTGGAATGGCTTAAAAAAACAGAAAGGTTTTGACCTTTTAAGCCATACTATGTGCACAATTGTAATCCCTAACTTCTCACCTCTGGGGCAGAAACCTTGGTTCTGTGTCATACTCCAGTTTCTAAATTACTCTACTGCCACAAAGTGGCTCTCAGCTTTGTAGGTGATTTCCTTTGAGGTAATTCCTTTATGTGGCTGTTCCAAACACTGGGTGGACTTTGGGAGTATGCAGCAATCTCTTTGACTTGTTCAACTTCAGTGGAATTAAGTGCCTGATACTAATCCTCCAGGTTGTATTTGCAGCTGGGGACTGTGGTGTGCAAGAGCAAATATCGATGATGTGATTTTGGAGACTGCTGGTCTGCTTGCAAATCTTTAACAGAGAAGGCTGCAACCCACCATGTCTTCTGCCTTGTCTGTATCAGCTAGTCTCGCTGTTCAAACCTCTGGGTTTGCCATTGTCTCACTCTGTGGTTTTCTATGCCATTGCGTTCTCGAACCAGTTAGAGGCAGCCATTGACAAGTTTTGTGGTGTTTTGAGCTGACTCACTGAGTGTGTTCAGGGTGGTAGGATCTAAAGGGAAGCTCGAGACCTAATCACTTATGACACTATTTTCAGTACTTTTTCTTTCTCCAGGCTTTCCTTGAACATTTCTGTGGGAATTATTTTAGCACTTGTTTTTTAAAGTATTGATTGATTCTGATTCCTGGGAGGATGAAATAAAGGGGATTGGAAAAACATGATTCACTTCTCCCCGGTTCTTGAGTAACTCATAACATTCTGGTATTTTCATTGGAATTACTGGAATTATTCTGGGCTGTTTTCTTGCTAATTAGTATTAGTGTTTGGCTTTCCAGATATGTCCTGATAATTTTTTTTCTTTTCTTCTAGAGGCGAGTAATTTAGCATTATTTCCCCACAGTTTTAGAAAAAAATTACCATATGAAAGATTTTAAATTTCTAGACTTTTTACTCCTGTCTGCTAGATCTGAGTACTGCCACATCTGCCTGCCTGTAAATTACAATATTGCAGTGGCAGTTCTGTGTTGAAGGTGGCAACATGCTTGTATTAGGAATTTGTCCAACCATTCAGAGTGTTTAAAAATTCATTTAGTTCTAATGTCTTGTGTTCTGGTAAGAGTGGAAGAGATTGAGCATGGGTGGGTGGATAGACAGTACTTCATTCCAGTGAGGCAAGGTATGTTTTAGAAAATATTGGCAGTATTTTGAAAATTAATAGCCACTAATTCAGTGCTACCGGATAGTGCTTTCATGTGAGGCACATCTGTGGCCACCAGCTCACAAGAAGCTCTTGCTAAGCGCTGCTGGACTTTTTATGTATGAAGACTTTCAGCATTTTGGCTATTTAAAACTAGAAGACACAAGTGAACCGCCTGCATCAACCATATCTGTCTCAATATTTCCATTTCATCCAATTATATGGTACTGAGCCAAATAATCTTCCTTCATTGAAGTGTAATTTGTATTCAGAGGAAGCTTGTTTACATAAAAATCATCCATTCTTTGAGGAAGAATAAAAAAAAGGTTCTATTACTTCTTAGTTTAATAGTTCCCAAAGTATAGTTTAACTTCAAAAGTTCTGCAATATCACAATAATTTGTACAACCTTTATGTAAATTTGACAACTTAAAAACCCATTTCTCTCTCTGTTGTCTAATACAACTCTAATGGCTGTTCTAAAGAAAGGGAAACATTTATATTTAGATACTTTATACTGTCATTTTTACAAATTATGACTATTCTTTTGGTAACGTTTTTAGTGTGAGATTGACACAGTGGGCGAAACTTTCGTATCTGCTAGTTCACATTGCTTTGTAGTGTGGTTGCAGCTTGAAATTAAAGGTAGTCCATTAATATTCTTCTTGATGATAACCGACTGTTTTATCAGCTTGGCTTCATTTTTGTTTTATATCAGTGTGAATCACTTACTAATGGGTAGAATGTTCTAGTAGAAGAAAATTGATTTTAGTTAGGATGTTTAGCTTGGAGGTGATAAAGTATTTTGCTTCCTGGTTACCAAAGAAAGCATATATTACTGGTGCTAAAAACAGAGAGGTTTTTGCCTTGGGGAAAGTATGACTTAGGAAACTTAATAATGAGATTTGGAACATGTGGCATCGAGTTCCTGATGTGGAATGACACGAGACCATCAGTCATGTTTCCTGTAAAAAGGCACAACTGATTGAGTCCCCTGTGTGCTGATGAAGTGCTTACTGACTGAATTTCTAAGTGCATCTAGTTCTTCTATGCTGACACTTGAAGTGATTCACCCACTAGTGTGTTTGGGACAAAATAATTCCCATTGCACAAATCCAGACTCATTAAAAAAGTTTGAAAGAAGGCTGCAGAAATTCACTTACAAAGTAGCATGGTGGTAAGTGACCTAGTCTGCAAATTGTGATTTAATATTCAGTATTGTTCACAACAAAATGATCTGCAGCTTGATATATTAGTAAATGAGTTGTTAAAATGAACAGAATCCCATTAGTCTGATCTGCTGTGTTTATGGCAATGAAAAGCTGTATAATTGGTTGAAAGGTAGAACATAAAGAGAAAAATATTTTGGATAAATATTGTGAAACTAGTGTAAACCCAAGGATTTCTGGGAGCTTTTTCTTTTGAGACTGTGTGGTGAATGCTGTTGGAATTTTACTAGGGTACTTGTAATAGGTGTCACTGTGAATTTCTGAAGTCTTAATACTTGCAACTGAATAGAAGCAAGAAGATTTTCTTCCGCATTTGGAAATAATACTCCAACCTCAGACATCTTGGATAGTAATCTAGCCTTGATGAGCTTACTATATTTTACTGCATGTTTCACTTTTTTGCAAAGTAGGCATTATGTTATTTGGGTATGTTGCAATTCAGTTGTTCCAAATGGAAAACTGTGTCCCACTTGTTAACAGGAGACAGGCTGATCTGTCTGATAATTTGTTGTAGTCTTGTGATAAGTTATGGACTTACTTCCATTAATTTTTTCAAATGTGATTAAAGTTATGACTGTACGCCTCTCATCAGTTATAGGGCAAATTTACTGCTTCATGTAGGTACTGCATTTTAATAGTAGCCTGCAGCAGATAATGCAAATAATGTGGGAGTAGTGCTTCTCCATGACTGTTATGCTAACCCTTAGATCAGAAAATCTAACAGTTGTTGGTAAAATATATTTATTTAATGATGTATTGCAAGTAGCATTGTTTTGGATTGCTGCTGTGTGGAATTTGTGGGGTTTATTCCATTTTGAGTTTTCTTTCCCTTATTCTGTGTATGTTTGTTTGAGTTTTTTTCCCTTTCTCCCCCAACAACCATCCAGGTTTATTCCTAGAGCCTTTTTTTTTTTTTTTGTTCCTTCTCCATCCTCTTCCCCTTTGCAGTAGTGAGAGACTCCATCTGTTTTGAACAGATGGGTGAGGTGCACTGTTAGTAGCTTGTGTTTGTGTGTCTCCTGCTGTGAGAATAAGCATTTTGTAAAGAGAAATCAGTACAGCCATTCTGCTTATGCAGAGTACAAACATTTGAGTGACAATTTACCAGGAATGGAATATAAATGTGCTTGCGGGAAGTGCTACCGGGGCCTGGGGCTTCTGCTCTCCTTGTTGGGAAGGGAGTAGTGCAAAAGAGACTCCAGAAGCAGGGCTCTTTGGAAGGATGTTCCTGTTATCTTTGATCATAGGAATCAGTTTTAGCTGACCTTTATTCACTTTCTACACAGTTCAGTTTTTAGGCTATCAGTGCAGTAATATCTGCAGAATATCTCTGACAAGTTATCAAACTGTGTAATTGATTAGCATGGGTTTAATGTCCAACAGCAAATGTTAATTAGCTGAGATGCGTAGGTAGTCAAAACTTTACAGCCAAATGCCTCAGTTTTTCAGCAAGATACAGCTTTCGGTCAAGGTAAAAGTTTCCAAATGGATTTCTGTTTTCAGATTTTAATTGGGAAAAAAAAAGGGTGGGAAATGAGAAATAAAAATGCTAACAAGCTTGGCTTTCAAAGAAAATGTCTGAGAGTTACATTTTTTATGTTATTTGAAATTATTTGTGGGTGAATTTTTTTTTTTAATTTCCTTAACAAGGTCATTGTGAAAGCACTTCAGCCCACAGGAGTGGGAGTTTTCCTTGCCTTCTCAATGGCTAAGAAAAAAGGAGAAACTGACACTTTTCTTCTGAAAGCTAATAGTTCATTCTGTAAGATAAGTTTTGCTCCAAAGAAGTGTTTATTTCGGAGTACACTAGAATATGAACTAGGCTTTTTTTGCTGTTTCCTGGTAGCTGCCTGCATGAATGTTTTTATCACATGATGTACAATAAATGTTAGGAAGCATAACCGTTGCTGAAAGGAAATTTAGTTGTGAAGTAAGAGCTTGCACATAGGCAAGAGTGCCTAATTAATTTAAATCATTTTCCAAGTTTCTTTTTTACTTTTAAAACAGAGACACTTTGACTTGCTGGATTTAATTTTTTTCTGTGTTATGGACCATAGAATACAAGCTTCAGTTCACATAGAAGAGTTTAAAGAGGATTTTTGATCCAGTTAAAAATACACGTGTTTTAAAAACAGTTTATTTCAGAAAGTAAATTGCACAGATTTAAGTAAGTGCTGTGTTGTACTTGCTGCAGTGATTGCAGGTCCTTTAGCTGCACCCAGCACTTGGGCAACTTTTGCAGCCTATTCCACTGTTCTGGAAATAAACTAGTGTCCGGATTAGCTAATATAAACTAGATTAGGCTGCATACTCATAGTGGTCTTCATTCCAATATTTTTCATTAATTTCTGAACAACATCCAGATGAGGCTCCTTGAAAGAGAAACACCTGTGTTTTTTTGGGGAGTTTTGAGTTGGGCAGGGTTTTGAGGTACTGAAAAGGTATAGATGAAAAGGCAATAAATATGTCTGCCTACCTCTGTCCTCAAGAACATCAGGTCATTCTTGTTGGAGTAGTTATTGGAGGTCTTACAATGCATGGAAAAGAGTAAATACACTGTTATAGTTACATTTTAAAGCCTTGATTCATTAATTTGCCACTCTTGGAACATGTCTATAACTCTTAAAGTTTTGAGTTTTTTTCAACCTGCTAGTGGAAAACTTTAGATTGATTTAAGTGATTGGGGCGGTGGGGGCACAAGTCAGTTTTTCAGTCAGTGAAAACTGTAAGTTATTTCTCTGAAGACAGCCAAAACCATTCAAGGAGAGTCACGGCCATCTTCCCAATTTGCAGTTTTTTGCAGAGAATAAAGCAAAAGAAAGAGTTTTGAGGGTGAAAGAAGATGGCTGTGCATAGTGTAAAGAAGCACCTCTTCAAGAAGCACTTGTGCTCTCCCTCCCCCACCCAAGCACATTAATTTTGGATTTTACAGAATAGATTAATTTTTGTTTAAGTATAACCCCTGATAACCCAGAAAATTTTGTAAGCAAGCAGGACCTTTTTCTTTATAGATGAACAAACGGGCAGAAAGCCTTCGTGACTTGTTCAAGGTAATAGAAGGAATCTCTCAGGACTGGATAGAAAACTCTTGAAGGGGTGACATTTGAAACACTACACTCAGATTACTAGGCAACACCCTTCAGTAAAAAAACATTATACTTGAGTTTGCTTTTGAAAAGATTATAGAAGATCTGAAGAGCCTACCTGATTGTTCCCTGAGATGAGAAAATAAATTCCTTACAGCATCAAAGGAAAAGATACATACAGTGCTAGAACCTCAATGAAGAATATAGAGCTGAGGATTAACAAAAAATATTCATTGGCTGTTCTTGAAAAAATATTTTACTGACTTTCAATTCTGTATGGTTGACTCCTGGTTGCAAAATAAAGAGTTCCAAAGTACGTGACTCACTAGTATTCTAGCCTGTCAGTGAGCCAAACTGGTTTTGGTGTAGATCCTTTTCTGGTCCCGTTACTTTAAATAAAGAAGAAAATCCGGTTTTCATAAAAGCCAAGATCAGTTCTGGATATATTTCTACATATGACAGATTAAGTTCCCAAATTCTTAGGAAGATCAAAATTAATTTTAAGGACCTTGATCAATATGCAGATAAAGCCATATTTCATATCACAAGCAGGATGAGGTATTGGCTAATAAGAAGAAAAGTTCCTTTACAGAAAATATAGAAAGAAAACAGCTTAGTTTATTTGCATGCAGAAGCAAATGGAGAGAAGACAGGGTATAGTAAATTGTTGTTGGATATAGAAAATAGACTTTCTGGATAAAGAAAAAGGACTTGAGATAAACTCTTTCTTCTAGGACAGTCTACAAAAGGAAGAAACATGGTGTTCCTTGTCCATGCTAAAGAAAGACAAACCTGTTTCTCTTCACTATAGTTGCGTGTCCTTATTTGGGAGAATTTCTTAAAGCTTCAACATGTCTTACTCTTGAATTTATTTCTTGTGTCTGTGTCATGTGCAGAGTCTTCATAATAATTCAATTTTTCTATGTTAGATGCTAAAGATTTATTATTTGGCACTTTGCCCTGTCACATAAATGAATGTGTATCTGAACTCTCAGACAATATTTGAAACTGGTAGCAATTGTTATGAATAGTTTCTAGGCAATTTGCATTCCCTAAGAGATTTCGCTTTAGAATCCTTTGACTGTTTGCATTCAAAAGAAAAGCAAAATCCCAAATTCACATCTGCAACAGTAATTCCTTCCTTACAACCTGATCTTTAGTTTGTAGTTATTCAGATATAATTTCCCTCAAACAGTAAGTAGAAGCAACTAAAAGATTTTTGGTGAATATTTTATTTATAAATGTTGAGGATAAGCTAACATCCACTGAACAGATGAGAAAAAGAAAAGAGGAGCAAATTCATGCTGTAAGGGGACTTTTCGCAGTATATTTATTCCGTCAGTGTAGGATCGGACAAGGCTATGAGGATTTCTCAAAGGTGGAATCATTAAGTTTTCATGGATAAGTTGTAAACCAGTGCTCTTGGTTGCTGTTGCTTTTTTCACTAGAGTGTATTTTTCACTTCCCATCGAACAACAGGACAATATATATAGAAATCTGTATTTCTGTTTTTATGCTTTGATGTTTTTTCTCACAGTGTTAGCCACTGATGAATGTGTTGAATGTGGAGTTGGGATTTAAAGTTTGTGAAAACATTGAGATGTATTAGATCTAATGCTGTTCCTGTTTTTATTGCTGAATCTTTACTGTCATCGAATAGAAAAGATTTTAATTCTGTATTTTTCTTGAGGTTGATGAATGAAATGAGACACTTTTCTCCTATGGTCTGCCAGAGCCTCTTGTGGTCTTGCAGGTACTCTTATGAAAACTTTAAGGGCATCTGAGGTCCATTATGAAAGATTGTGGAGGAACTCAATCAACCTCTTGTTCGTTCTTTCTTTATATTTTCATGTACCCTTTAACTCAGTGAGTACTAGTTTTGTAATTTGCTGGCACTCTGGGGAGCTTCAGCAACAAACATCTTATTTGTATATAAAGAAGTACTGTATCAGAAGGAAATCATACTTTTTTTCGTAGAATCAAAGAATAATTCAATTGGAAGAGAACTCATGTGGTCATCTGATCAAGCCTCCTTTGCAAAGCAGGTTCAGCCCCAGGTTGCTCAGAGCTTTGTATAGTTATGTTTTGAAAACTTTGAAGGATAAAAACTTCTACGACATAACCTCTCTAGGCAAGTTTTTCCCGTTTTTCTTACAGTGTTGTGGTTGTGAAATCCATTCTCATTCCTGGATGCCAAAAACACGAAAGATATTCTGAGCTACCAAAAAGTCTCTGCAGAGGTATGAAAATAATGTGTGAAGGGTGACTAGAAAAGAAAGGAGCCAAGCATGTCACTGAATCTGTAGCATCTTCTTTTACCTTCAGATAGACAAAAAAAATGGGAGAATCTTAAGACAATGGGTGATTGCCTGGAAAAAAGTCTCCACTGTCCAGTGTCAGACTTTTTTCTGGTGTTGTCTCTTCATGCAGAGAAAGAACGGAGGGACTGATATGTTTTAAGCTGATTTCTACATCTTCCAGCAGAAAATAAACATTGTCTGTAATTTGGGCCACTCTTCATTGTCATGATCCAATCGCTTACTGGTTCATTCTGACCATCATCCCCTGTGGGGGAGTGAAAAAGGCATGTTGATGGCATTTGTACATTTTCATGGTAATTTACAATTACTTCTGGAACAATTAAATTATTTTGAGAGCCCCATATCACCCCAAATTCAAATGTTGAATGTGGAATCTTCTTCGCACTGGAGCTGACAAGCCAGAAGTAACAAAGTGAGACTTTCTCCCACGTGGAAATTACATGAAAATATTCCACAGAGTGGCAACAGATCAGCTCTCTAGCAGATTTCCTGAGCAGGTGAAGTGCATTTGAATAAGCTGGTGACTTGTGTTTTACAATTTCTACCACCCTTACAGTCTTCTGCTAGAGTCAGGTTAAACGACCTGTACGTTCACAGCAAACTAATGCTGTGATGCTTCTTAGAGCTATAGTTCCAGACTTTCAACAAAATTATTTCATTGCTTACATTGGACTGCTCATAATTTCCACTGAGAGAAATGGCTTGAATTCTGGACGCTTACAAGTGGACTTAGTTATGTGGGGTAGCCCAGAGGTTCAAGGGGCTGTGCCCTCAACTGATTTGGACTTCTCTGAGGAAGTATGGCCCATGTGTCACATTTTTGGTGTGAAATTCTTAAGGTGAAACAATATATGACTGCCCCAAAGATGGAGCTTTTTCCATCCAGTTCTCCAGTTTTAATGATTTCTAGCCGTATAAAGACTGGAAAGGTTAGATAACTGTAATAGCAATTTGTGATGCTTTTGCTGAATTCTGTGCTGTCTTTATTATACACTTTTCCCAAGAATTTAAAATTTTCTACTCAGGATCTCTCTCTCAAGACCCTACTCAAAAATACTTTTTTGGCCCATTAAAGATAACTTCCCAGCAACTGTCCTTATGTTGGGTTGTGTAAACAAGGGCCTTTGTTTTCATTCCCAAACAGCCTGACATTGAGCTTGTCCTAATTTCCAAAGCTAAAGGGAAAGTCACTTGCTATCTTTTACATCTCTTCCCTTTGGAATATGCCAGCTTTCTGCAGTGGAAAAGGATCAGTGCAACCAAATCACTGTTTTGAGGATTTCAAAATTTCCTGAAATGATGAGGGAAATTCTCCTTGGTTACTGTATTGAGGAGTTTATCAATTATCTGTTTCTGTTATCTTCAGACCCCTTGTTTCAAAGGCCATTCAAAGTATTGAATTATCTCCAAATGATTAGAGCACTTAGCATGTACTTTCCAGTGCACAGTTACATGCTTCAGGCAATTGCTATTTGTATTTGAAAATTTGTGAACTGTTGTAGGAGTTTCCTGTCTCTCTGGTTTAGCAAATTATGAATGTGGTGTGGTCTGATGTCCCCTCCCTGGAAGTGTTCAAGGCCAGGTTGAATGGGGCCAGGTTGAATGGTCTAGTGGAAGGTGTCCCTGCCTGTGTCAGGGGGGTTGGAACTAGATGATCTTTAAGGTCCCTTCTAACCCAAACCATTTTATGATTCTATTCTATTATTTCTCTGTCTTCTCTTGGCTTTGTATGAACAGAAGATGCAAGACTTCCATCCCTGATTTTATTGTCATCTGTGCTTCCCCCCGACAATCTTTCCGTACGGTGCCTTTTCTAGTTACTTTCTCCACTTACTGGCATGTGCCTTTCTTTTGAACATCAAGGAATTACTTTATGCTTGGGGGGGTTGGTTTGATCTTAAAAGATGAAGACAAAAGCCCTTGTGTGAACTGGTTATTTGGTTTTTAGGTCCACATGATTTTTCCTGTTACTTACCTAATATCGGAAGTGATCTTGTCCACAGAAGCCAAAGGGCTATAACTCTGAGATTTTTAGCTAGACTGCTTCTAAGGTAAGATACATGGTCCTCAGCCTGGCTTTTTAGGCCAATTAAATTTGAGTGTTTTATTCTAGGTTGTAAACCTCTTCACTCAAATTCATGCCTTTCAGAATAACCCTAGGTGGTCCTCTGTGTGGAGCTTGCGTTAGTGTAGATTAACCTGAAATAGTAGGTTGAGGCTTACGTTCAGCCACTCCTCTGTTAGATCACAGATATTTGCAGGAGTTAGCTAACCTGAATGGAAAATCCTTGACAACACTGTTGCGTGCATCCAGCCAGGTGCTTATTAAAATCTTTTGATGCTGGCCAGATATTTGCAACAGTTCTTGTCTGTTTAATGGAATTTGAAACTGTTTACTGTGTATTTATGAGCACCATAAGCCAAATGAAGCATTCCTCTCAAGTGTGACTGAACGTGTTCTTGCCATTGGATGTTTATCTTAATTTACTATCCTTGGGGGTTTTTTGCTATGTTTGCGTCTTTTCTATTTTTCTTTTCCAGAATACAACACACTTTCAAATGCATTGAAGAGATGCTGTAGCCAAAAGATGGAAAACTCTGTGTTCAGTCAGCGAACAGATGAAGCATCTGCTGCTCAGTATTTTCAGGTAATGAAACTTCAGTGCCAGTTTGTGAAATCTGTTACTGTTGTTTGCTTGACCTTAGTCACCAGGTCAGTTAGAAAGATAGCTTAGATTTATTCAGAGTGGTCAGGACCGTGGTAATTTAAGTAAGATGACCTTTATCTTTTTTCTGTTTTTCCTCTCCTCCTTTCCTTTTAGTTTTATGGCTGTCTGTCTCAACAACAGAATATGATGCAGGATTTTATGAGGACGGCCACTTATCACAGAGCTATCCTACAGAACCACATGGATTTTACAGACAAGGTAAACTCTCTTAAGTCTCTTAAATGTTCCAGTATGTGGCTTAGGCTCTGAACTTCAGCTTGCCCTGTAGAACAACACTGATCAGACTGGAGCCTTTTCTCACCTGGGATTTTGTGCATGAATATACTAATTCATGTGTGCTTTATGGTATTAATGTTATTGTCAAGAACATGAATGACAATGCATGATGGTGATGGTACATCCTCAGGATGAATGGCACCAAATGTGGATCCAAACATGAGCTACGAATTCCTCTGCTGTTTTCTGTGGACAATCTGGGAACCTATGCGTATATGTTTCTTGACATTTTTGGCTGTTACCATTCCTATTTGGCATCTTGGAACTCATATACAATATTAGTTTCCTTATCTTAACTGTTGACTGTATATTTGCTATTGTGCCATATAGTCTCTTGCAAATACCCGCAAAGGTATTCTAGTTTATGTCTCTTTCATGGAGGTCTACACTGAATGTTTTTTGCACCCCACAGTCATTACAAACAGCAAGCACATAAGTGGCTGCTGTGACTCCATTTGTACAAGGCAAAGATTTGGAAACAATGCAGGAACTTTCAACTTCAGCTGCCAAACTCATCTCTAAAATATGTATCTAGATCTTGAAGACTACTGTAATGAATGTAACAATGATTATTACTTGTTTACCTAGTCCTCTGCCTCTCACATTGTCCAAACCAGATACTTCAGCAATAGACAGAAAACTTACACTGGTGAGATGTAGGATCATCTGCCTCCCAACCACAGATTAAGTCGTTTTCTAATTTCAGTTTTTTTGGCTCCTTGAAATGCAAAGCATAGGACTAGTATATTTTACAATTTTTTTTAACTTTTTTTTTCTGTTGCAATTAGTCACACTAACTAGAGACTTCCTGACCCTCTCCAGGATGCACACTCTTCTCTGATTCCATCCTTAATATAGCCATAAATTCCATAATATAATCACATGTTGTGCAGAAAAGTGTCTCCTTTAGCAAGATTTTTAATTTACCAGCTTTCTAATTCTGTCATTTTGCTCTTATGTTGTGAGGCAAAGGAGGATTGAAGTTCTAATTTTCTTTATATCATTCCTCCATTGTGTCAATTTTTGTTGTCTCTTCTTACGATCTCTTACTTCTGAGGTCAGTGTTCTCAGTCCTCTCTGTCTTTTTCTGTATGAAGAAATTGCACATGCCCTGTTACCATTCTTGCCCTCTTTCTCAGTGTCACCATTAATTCTGCAGCTCCTGTTTTGAGAAGGATTGGCAGGAGTTATGCATAGTAGTGTAGACAATGCCATACAATTGATTTATATTGCAGAATTCTGACTTCCTAGTTATTCTTTACTGTACTTCTCATAAATCTTGACTATTTTTCCTGGGACTGCATCTGTCCATTGAGCACTGATCTTCACCAAACAATTCATAATGGTCCCTAGGCTCTTTGTTGTTGTTGTTGTTGATGATGATGATTCATTTAGAACTTGGATAGTACGTGAACAGTTCATATTTTCCACAAAGTTATATTAATCAGTGCTGAGTTTAATTTATCTGTGCATTGTCCAGTGGCCTACCTTCGCTAGCTCTCTCTGCTCTTTAATCACTGGACGTTGTGTCATCATAGTATCTTGCTATGACACTGCTTACCTCTTTTAATAAAATAATAAAAAGCAGCAAAAAATATTGGACTACATGTGACCTTCTGTAAGCAAATAGGCAGTTTGTAAGCAGCAGCCTAACAGCCTAGCCAGGAACGTTTGCTAGGTCTCAGAATGTCATCTGAGACCATATGTGCTCTGTTTATGATGTTTTGGCAGCAGACTGCAAACAAAAATGATGGAAAAAAATGAAACTGCAATTATTACTTTTTTTACCTTCTTGTCATTTTTGTCTTCTCTCCTTTTCCCTTCCTTTCTCTCATCTTTCTGTGTGCACTTTCTTTGAAAAGGAGCCTCTGACTTCAACTTACACAAGCACAAATGTCTTTACTACATCACAGGAAAGAGTCTTTAACAACATATAAGCAAGTACTGAACAAAGCATTTCCCTTTAAATGTGTAGCATATTTATGGCCAAAAGGAGGAGAGCTGTAAGTGTGAAATTTATCTGAATTGTTTTAAGATCATTATGTTTTAACTATTAATTAAGTTTAGTAATACATTCAAGTGCAGCTGATAATTTTTCTTTGCCATGCAACTTAGGTAAACTGTGCTTCTTTAAAAACTACACTTAACTATTTACTTTTATAGAAATGAAACAAACCTTTATAGAAATGAAACAAATAGGTTTCAGTCTGTGTAATTTCTTTCAGGCCTGAGACAATCCTCCTCCTCTATTTAATTCAATAAGATTAGTAAACTAGCACTATGCACAGGGCTGCTCCAGTTTGCTATCTGCACCAGAATCAAATCCCAAAGCATGTGGTATTGGATGATACCAGCTGGGTAAGTGGAGCTACTGTACCATTAATGGATTAAATTTTGTACTGAAATATGTTACTTGAATATATGGTGAAAGAAACAGCAGAGAGAGGATTGTATTTGCCATTGGCTTCTTCCCAAATACAATGCTCCTGTGTAATAATGCAAAAGGCAGATTTTTTCTCTGTAGGTAACATTTCTATTCAATTTTTGTGCCTGCAGTAAGAAATTCAGGTTTTGCATACTCTTTGCCTCTGTAGGAAATCTTGCTGCTGTGCAGTAGTACAGCTTGCTTGCTTTTGCTCTTGGTTGATTTATTTTCCCAACTGTTGGAAGGACCTTGGCTTCTATTCAGCATACCTAATAGGAAGACTATTTTAGCCTGGGTATTGTTGGCCACCCACCTAGAAAATGATCTCTCTTTTTCCTGATTCTGTTGAGATATAGCAATTTTCAGAATAAATGTAGCTGAAAAAAACGAACTACCTACTTTGTGGCAAAAAGCTTTCCCGTGAAAACCTCAGAAACCCATTGTGCTGAGACTTGATCTGTTGGAAATGTGGCAACTATATTTCTCCTACATCCAGAAAATGTAAGGCAGGCAGAAACATTTAATGATGGCAGTGAGGAGATTAAAAAAGGCAAAAAAGACATAATTATTTTAATACCTCCATTACTGAAAAAAGTTTTATTCAATTGCTATTTGTCTTATTGTTTTCTACCTACTCTGCATCCCTCCAATATATTTCTTTACCTTTGCTGCTTCCTTCCCTAAATTCTGTAGTGATTTACTATACAAACGTTTTTTGCCTATAGTAAAGGGATATCTGGTGATAAAGTATATTTTTTTCTTATTCTAGGCTTTGTTTGTTTTTGAAAAAATATCTGTATGAGAAAGTGCAACAGGTTATCTGAGTTGTGCAGACAAAATTAATTCTGGACCCTTTGAGAGGGTTCTTGGTGATAAATTCAAACACTGTCTGTCAGAGGTAAGCTACTTTAGAACAAACTGGGAGTAGTGATTGGAATGACCATTTATGTCTATTGATGATTAAAAGAATAGGGAGAACTCATTCAGAATCTAATAAACCTGAGGCTGGATTCTTAACTTTAATATGGTAATTCTTACCTGCATATACTCTTTTATATTTACTCTTAGAAGGAGTTGCCTTACAGCTTTCACTATTTTTTTAGTAAAACTTTATCTTAAATTTTGGACTGTTATAGAGCCAAAAGGGGGAGTTCAAAGTGTTTTAATTGGTTATACTAAAAAAAAAAGGCTAATAACTAAATTTTACAGTAGCAGTGTATAATGCTATTTCAAACTGAGTAAAGGCTGACACATTTCTACTTCTTTTGAAAGTAAGTCTTAGGTTCTGAGCCTTTTGATTTTTTTCATTTGTAGTCTATTTATGAATAGTTTACTTAAAAGAAAAGGAATTAGGATTAGAATATCTCCAATGATCCTGGATAAAGGATCACACAAATTAAACATTCACATTGTGCAGTCAAAGGCACATGCTAAAAAAAAAAATTCTTTATATACTCTTGCTGATATATAGTAATTTTGAATGATAAATGTCATTGTATATATATGACATTTTTGCCTTTAGTTTTATCTGTTTGCCCAGTTGTTGCTCTTCCTTGTTTGACCTCTGCCTCCCACGCCTTTTATTCAAAAGTGCTTTTTCAGGACTCTAATTGTGCAAGTACTCAAGCATACAAGCATGTATTCACATGTGAGTAATTTGCATTAAATTCACATTAGGAAAGCTATTTATCTGTGTAGGTGAAAGCAGGAACAGTACTGAACTGTGGTCAGGAGAGTAGTGTATAGGTTATTCCTGACTCTGATTTCTGATAATTGCTGAAGTAGCTGCATTCACATTTCAAAATAAATACTGAAGCATATATAGTCTACCACCTTTCCTCTCAATATGCATGACATCTTCATCACCCAACTATCTGTCTGTTATTTATTTTAAAATTCTGCTTTCAGAAAGAAGCATACTAGTACCATATATTGTTATTTCACAGCACTTTGTCTTATAGACTGCTCTTACAGCTCTGTTAGGATGCTTTTCCTATCTAGAGGGAGCAAAGTTTTCTTTAGGGGATGCCAGTGATATCAGCAATGCCACTTGGTGAGCAAGGTGTGCTATTGCAAGTTCATTGGATTAAAGTATTTTAGGTCAGAAGGAACCTCTGGACATCTCTAGTCCAAACCTCTACTGAAAGCAGGACCAACTAGACTAGGTTGTTTAAGGTCTGTCCAGTTACATTTTGGATGGATCCAAGGATGGAGAATGCCACAGACTCTGTAGGCAACCTGTTCCAGTGTCTGACAACCCTCATGTTGAAAAAGTTTTACTATATCTGTTGGAATGTCTTGTGTAATGACTTGTGTCTGTTGCCTCTTGTTCTGTCACTGTGTGTCGCCTTCAAGAGTCTGTCTCAGTTTTCTCTGAAGTCCCATTAGGCAGACAGCAGTAAACTCTCCCGTTAGTCTGACTCCTCGTGTTAAAACTAGACAAACCGATTTCTCTCAAGCCTCTCTTCATATGTCATGTCTTCCAGCCCCCTAATTATCTTGGTAGACTTCCATGGGACTTGCTGTCTTGTAGGACAGTGTCTGTCTTGTGCTGGGGAGATCAAAACTGGACAGAGTTCCCCAAACGTCATCTTAAAAATGGCCTTTCCCTGGCCTCTGCTGGTTGCATTCTTGCTGATACAGCCCAATATGCAGTTGGCCTTCTTGGCTGCAAGGACTGATTCAGCCTGTGGTCCAGCAGGAGGACCCTTAGGTCTCTTTTTTTTTTTACAAAGCTGCTTTCTAGCAGTCATCCCCTCACTAGAGGCTGGGAATGTTTGTTAGCAGCAGATTCAGTAAAACACTCCCCTGCTCAGCTTATTGATCGCTACTATCAGGAAATTATCAAGGCACTCCAGAAATCCCCTGGGTTGGTTGTGCCCCACCATACCACCCTTCCAGTAGGAATTGGGGTGGTTGAATTTCCTGATAAGTAATAGGGCCTATGATCATGAGGCTTCCTCCAGAAGGCAGTTTCCCTCCTCTTCTTGATCAAGTGGTCTATAACAGATGCCTACCTCAATAATATCTGTATCCTTACCCTGTGCCTTCTCATCCCTACCCATAAGCACTCAGCTAGCTCATTGCCTGTTCAGAAAGCTCCATGCACTTGAGTCATTCTTTGGATAGAGTCCCTTCTCCTGACCTTCCCAGCCTATCCTTTCTGACAGCCTGTAGCCATCCATGGCAGCATTAGCTGTACAAGCTATCCCACCATGTCTCTGTAATCCCTATGAGATGAAAGCTGTGCATCTGTTCATGGACTTCAGATCCCTCATGTTTGTTTCCCATGCTATGTCTGCTTGTGTACATGCATCTCAGATGGCTCCCCTGTCATTCTGGGGACCCTCCATTGTGCTGTCTCCTGAACACTTCCCCTCATGCCTTCACTTCTCTTCAGGCTATGATGACCTCCAACAATATGTACCTAGTTTTTCAGCCCTCCTTGTTAGGTTGGAAAACTGATGGCAAAGATACTCTTGCCCCGCTTTTTTAGATGGTCCTGTCTCTCCCCAGCAGTCTTCAATCCTCAAGAAGCTACTGAGCTCACAAAAGCTGAATTTCTGTTTGTAATACCAGCTGCACAGCCAGGTGTTGATGCTCAGGGCTTTCACCTCTAAAAAGTGTCCGTGAAGATCCCGACTGTCTCCTGTTCAGCCTCCCAGATGGTTCACAGACTGCTCCTCTCCACCCATTGCTTCATACCTGGTGGCTTTCCCCAGCTAGAGCCCACCTCCCCCACAGGTCCCAATCGATCCCAGCCTCAGGGAGAGTCATCAGCCATTCCATGCAGCCCAGGACCCACACAGCAACATCCTCCCTTACAAGTTCTGTCCTGGATCGAGGTCTCTGGTGTGCCAAGGGCTGTTGATCTAGCAAGTTTTACAGGGCATGCCTATGCCTTGTGCAGCCTCCAGCAATTCCCACACTGTGATTTCTGAGCCCCTTTTCCACTTGCTTCACTAATTACTGGACAAATGCTACCTCTGTGTCAGCTGCTTCAGTTTGCTGTACTCATTTGTGTCTTCATTAAAGTTTTAATGTGGGTCAGGAGTGAGCTTCTGAAGTGAATTTCTACCATGCCCACTCAGGCTGCTTCAGTTCATATTGTGGAGTGGTCTCAGAGTAAGCAAGCTGCATTAATTTTGGATGAAACTGAACTGGACTAAGCTAGAAGAAAATCAGACTAGAGTTAGTAAATCATCCAGAAAAAAGATGTTCCAATACAGCTGTACCACCTGCTGAGGTAGGCATAGGTACAGTGTAAGAAATGGCATCAGAATTAGGTCTGGTGCAAAAAGCCATACTTCTCCACTAGATTTTTTTATGTTGAACTGGAGCAGTTGACTCTTCCTTATACTTTCCACATATACAGAGAGAAAGCATTATTGTATTTGTGGTCCCATTGGGTATTGAGAAATAGCCTACCAAACCTTCTGTCAGACCTATGTTTCAATGAAATTGGCCTTGACGTGTCATTGTCTCTCTCCCCACTTACATAACCTATACTGACTTTCACCTTCTGTTCTGAAGAGCTGGTTCTTCTGGGCATAGGAGCATATTCTAACACCTGCCAAAGCAGAGAAACAAAACTGGATCTGTAACAGCCTGTCATCTGTGCTAAAATCTTGCACTAGGAAAGAAAATTGTTAAAGGCAAGGTTCTGGCTTCAGACTATGTGCAATATCAGAAACGACGTTAATTTATTTTGCAGTGGAGTACTTCTGTAACGTAGATTCATATTATCTGCAACAGATTCAAGCCATGTGTGTTAGACTGCATTCTTTAATACGTAATCTAAATGTCACGTAGAGTTGGGGAGTGGAACATGCCCTTCATTCTAAGACATTATTCTTCTTCTGTCAAAACTGTTCTGTTTGAATACACAAAATTTTCTTTTTGTGTTTTCAAAAGATGGTAAGCAATGTGCATCATATGGGAAGTTGGGGCAGAGAAGCAATAAAGAACAGGTGTAGCTGGTGGTATACTAAGCTACAGTATTACTCTGAATCTGTGTTATATTTAAGCTTCTTTGCTCTTGACTCTTGAGATTGGATCAGGGGTGTAGCTCAGTTTCATGGTTGAAGTGCTTTGAAATCTTAGGAGGTTCCATTTCCAAGTGGCTTAAATCACCTAACGGGCTTGTGAATTTCATATCTTGGATCAAAATTTAATGAGAATTTCAGCCACAGGGACAGGAAAACTGTCACTCCTTGTTTTCAATCAAGCAGAAACCCATGGGAGGAACCGGAACGGTGAGCTGTTCTGTGCGATTTTTCTCAAAGCTGGTGTTAAAATTTTGGGGAAGCAAGGTACTGGTATTAGCCTAATTCTATTGGGCAGTATAAAAGTGGGCTTTGCATCAAAGATCACATCAGTCACATTGTCTTAACCATTTCTCTGGCAGTTAGCCTCTTTTTCTGTGTTCTTATGCCTCTGCAGCAGTGTCGAGTGAGCTGTACAACAGACCAAAGCTAGGAACTAGAGGCTTGTCTGGACCATTGCAGCAGTCACTGGCTTTGTATTACACTATACATTGAAACAAAAATTTTTACCATTTGAAACATTTCAGTCAACATTTTGGCTTGCAACAAGTGAGCCACCTGACGGATGGAGAAAATGAGGCTTTGGGATTTATGTTTAACTGCAGGCCTTTGAGAGACACCACATCAAGCAGTCTAATTAAAGGTCTTAACATCAGCAAGCAGAACCAATATTTGAACAAAGATACATAGTTTGGTTTTATCCAAGGTATTTCCACATCACAGAGTGATTTTTCATTCAGAAAGACACAGTTGTGTAGTCCTTCAAAGAATTATTGTTGTCATGTCTTCCCTCCCTCCCCAGTGTATGTAGACTGCTTGTTTTTCTATTTTTTCTCCTAAAGAAGCTTCATTACAAAAGATCTATTTCGTCCAAACCATAACCATGTATTTACACATGAAAATGATCCACAGTCTTTTAAAAATATGCTGTTGCTGCTAAAATGAAGATTAAGGGCATGAAAACTCTTCATTAACAAGCCTTTTCACGTTTTCAAGTGAAATTAGTAGTATTTTTGCATAATGCCAGTCTAACTAAATGCGGGGTACACCCATGAAAATTAAGTTACTTAAAAGAGGTGTCAGGAAGTGACTTTTTTGATTATTTTGTTTCTTTTGTCTGCCTTTTGTTTTCAAGGTGGTCCTAGATGTTGGCTGTGGATCAGGAATCCTTTCATTTTTTGCAGTGCAGTCTGGAGCTAGAAAAGTCTATGCAGTTGAAGCCAGTTCAATGGCAAAATATGCGGAGGTAAGTGTTTTTCACCTGAGCCAAGTGTTAGAATGGTGTAGAGTAAAAATGTTAAGAGATCTAGAATTGTGCCTCAACAAGGCTAATGCTGAAGGCTTCAGTGTGATTTTTCTAAGAGGTCAGGTCTCTAATGGGCAACACTTTTTGGAAGGTAATTTTTGAAGGTGTTCTAAATGTTCTAATGTGTCAAATAAGCAAACCACATGATTGTTGTTTCTGTGAAAAACAGTGAACCATCATAACTGTGATTAAACTTTTTACTTTCAGAAGGGAAAAAAAATTAAACCAGATGTTGTTTTCACGAGTTCTGTGCAAAAACATTTGGGTGTTTTTTTCCGAAGACTCTTGGACATCTGTTTGGGTGTTTTTTTCCGAAGACTCTTGGACATCTGTGTGATCAGGTAGTTCAGTTAGTTTCCTGCTAAGTGTGATCAGTTAGGTCTTTCAGCCTTCTTGCAAAACTGTTCTTAGACTTTAAAAAGGACATGTCCAAACAATGCACTTAGTTTTAGAAGATATTTTTCAGGCATTGTTTTTACTAAGCATTCTAATATGATTAAAAAAATTTAAGCACTCAAAGTGGTATTGGTAACTAAATGCCTTAGGATAAGTTCACTTCCTGAAAAGTGCTAATCCTAAATAGCAGCAACAGCAAAAATCTCCATGTTTTTTCTCACAGTCTCTGCTTATTTACATGAGCATCAGAATGTGTGGAGAGAAGTGTGAGCATTATTGTTTTCACTTTTGTCAACACTGATCACCTCTAGCTGAGTTTTAAAAATAATTTTAATATGGAAGAGGGTGAAAAGTGGTGAAGTGGAGGATTTTTCATCCATACCTAGAAAAACTTTGCAGTATCTAGATCTTATATTTTTTTTTTTGCTGTACTGATCTAGAATACAAATGTTAATAAGCCACGTCAGGAGTCCATAGTTTCTCTTAAGTCCACACAATGAGCATGCAGCGGTTCAGTAGAAGTTCCTCCTGATGCAGCAATCCAGACTTGCTCCTGGTGAATGCTGGCAAACACCAAATGTCAGCTGTAACACTGTGAAGGAAATGCATTGCTATTGGAAATTGAGATAATCTGTTTAGGTCTTCAAGAAGAAAATGTGGGTAGTAGACGTTTTTATTTCTCTCCAGATAGAATTAGTTATTCATGTATAAATTCTTTGTATTTTTCACTCCAGCTTAAATACAGGACTCCATAGTCTCCCCATATACATTTTGCATTAACTTACATATTGAGGAAAAGTGTTGTTTCGTGCAATCATTTTCTACTTCTACATTATTTGTGTTGCTATTGACAAATGCTTTTTTATTATGTGTATGTTACTTTTGGAATTGGCGAGGATGTACTAGCCTAACTTAGCATATATGTACTGAAAGAACATTTCTATTTTCTTATTATAATTTGAATAATTAGAAAGATGCTTCATAATTAAAGGGTATTTTTTTCTGATGTCTGTTGTTCTGTCAGACCTATCAAAAGCATTAAAAATGTTACTATATGGAAGGTATCTCTCAGAGGGAAGTGTGGAAGGTGGTTGTTATTTCACACAGGATTTTGTAAACAGATACAATTTTGTACAATATATTTGTTTCATGATAGACAGAAGTTTTATTTATGAAAGCATAATAAAAAGAGCAAAAGAACTTGCTTTTCCTAGTAGTAGTATAATGTGTAGTAGTGAGTATAATATATATGGGTTTTTTAACCTTTCGGTTACAGGTTTGAACTTTACTTCAGTCAGAAGTAAGCATAATCACTAGCTGTGAAACTGCATGTGCTACATCTGTAGTGTATCAAATACAAATATTTTTGGATGCAATGTAAATGTGAGCAATTTATTGGTAGAGAAATAGAACTAATCCATTGGTTTTAGAAATTTAATTGCTTTTCTCCTGAGGTGGGTGAAATGCTAAGCTGCTTAAAAAACTATGATTGATAAAGAGAAGTAAAGAACCTTAAGCAGCTGTAGATACTGGGGAATACTGGCTAAAATGTCGGAGTCTCAGTTTGATAATTCGTAGATTTTTGGTTGTTTCCTTCTCCTTCTACTTCCCTAGATGGGACTTGGTTTTCATAAGAAGTATAATAGACTTCTATAGTCATAACTTCTTGTGAAAACTTGTTCACTCATGAACTGTATTGTGGATCATCTGATCTATTAAGGCATAATATGTTTTAAGAATTTAAGTTTATTCAGTATAAACATACTTAGCCTTAGGTATACTATTTGTCATCTCTTAATATTCCACAGTGGGATTTCATTAGTATGGTTTATCAAGTACCTGGATTATGAGAAGAGCATTACTTTCCATCCATTTCTTCTCTCATTTCTGTATGGATTTGTTGTATTTTTCATCCGCTTCAGATATGTGTGATAATGTTGAATGTGAGATTAGAGAGTCTTGTTCACTTTTTTATTTTTTTCTATTTTAATACAAAACACTTGAAACCAATACAATGAACTACTGACTGAAGGGAAATTAAATTTGAACAATGCAAATTAGTGCTGTAATACTTTTTACTGAGAGTTTTGTTGGGTTTACAGTAGATTCCTGTTTATGGTTGGAGGTTTATTTTGAAAGAGTATGAAAAATTTAGCACTACAGTGCAGTTGTCAGAAATCAGATGTCTAATTGACAGTGTTGAAAACTGTGTACTGTGTACAGATGTGCAGCAGTAGAATATCTGAAAAGTGTGTTGGAGGGAAAATTCATAGCAGCTGCTGTATTAGGAAACATACTGGCTGTTGCTTAGTCACTCATTTATTTTAGATATTTGCTGGAAATTCTCTCATGTGTGTGTCACTGTGTCCGTGTAGTAGTTCTTTTCATTGGTTTGCAGTATGCTTGCATTTCTGTTTTGTTCCATGGCCTCATTAAGCTGTTCAGAAAAGCTAGACAGACCTGAGCCTCTTTGTTATGGTTGTCTGTATGTCTGACATAATTCCAGTGAAGTTCATACAGGTTTACATTGGACAAGTTTTATTGTCATTTAAACTGAAAATGACAACACAAGATTAATTTGTAATATATGTAATTTTAAAATGCAACTCATTATTACAGTCCAAGGACTGTAATATTTATTCCCCGCTCCAGTACTTTGCTGTTTCCCTACACTGAAAAGAATAGGGAATAATTCATAACTATAATTCAATTAATTAATTAATTAATTCAATAATTCAAAGGAATTATGAATATTATTGTCACCTTTTATTTACTTTCGTGTCAGTCTGGTCTACCTATTGGATATTGGTTTTTCACTAACACAGACAACAGTTTCTGCCTGGCATTTGTGTATCCAAGGCTTACCTACTATCTTTTTTTCCTGTTTCAAAAACTTCAACAGAGAGATAAACCCTGTGAACCTTTATCATGACTCTGCACCAGTTTTTCTTCCGTTCTGTGACTCCATGTTTTGGATATACAACTGCTGGCAGCTGGCTCCTGCCACGTGCAGTCCATGGTAAAGAAAGAAATCTGAAACATCTTGCCTAACAAACCAGTTTGTAATAGGGAGGAAATTGTGTAGAGTGAATGATAGCCAGTGCTCTTCAGTGGTGTGTGCACGAGATGTGAGATTAAAGCAATCTCAAACTGTTAATTTCACTATTGCAGTAAATCCTTTGCCAAAAAAATGGTGGGGAGCAGAAGAAATGAGGCCAGACTGGTGCTGGTAGTTGTTTGTCTAAACAGGAAATGTGATTCTAAGCAACTTATCTAGGACGAAGAGGAAACATAAATGTTAACAGACTGGAAAAAACAAATATGTAGAGCACTTGGATAAACAGAAAGAGCTACTGTGCACAAGGAAAATGTGATTGTATTGTGGATGTCAGCTAGTGGTGGGATCATTAAAAGTAAAAATAATTACTTCTGGTGAAATGCTTGTCTGTCTGTCAGGATATAGGACATGAATAGTGAGTTGTTACATGTAAGACTGCTGTTTAATCTGTTGCAATAGCCAAACATGAGGGAATTAATTCAATGAAAGACAATTAACCTTGAGTGCACTGTGTTATGACTCCTGTGAAGGTGCTTATGTACTCAGTTTGCCTGCAAGACGCATACAGGAATTTAGAAAAGCATTTGACATGCATTAGGGGCATTCTTGCAAAGATTCTGTCTGAAGAACCATAATGTTTGCAGTGATTTGCTATGTCGTGTGTAGGTGATACTGTGTGCACCTTACTATCTTCTGTGCAATAAACAAATAAACTGCACCTGTTTGTGTTTTCTGTTATTTAGATGAAAAGACTTTAACTGTATTTAATTATGTGGTAAGTTGTCTGCTGTCTCATCTGGTATGTCAGATGCTGTGTGGTGGGGTTTATATGGTATGGTGAAAATGCACACTAAAAACTAAAGGAGGGTAGATTCAGACTAGATATAAGGAAGACTTTTTTTTTATGGTGAGGGTGGTGAAACACTGGCACACTTTGCCCAGAGAGGTGGTAGATGTCCCATCCCTGGAAACATTCAAGGTCAGGCTGGATGGGGCTTTGAGCAACCTGATCTAGTTGAAGATGTCCCTGCTATTGCAGGGGGGTTGGACTAGATGACCTTTAAAGGTCCCTTCCAACCCAAACTATACTATGATTCTATGAAAAAAAGGAAAGCAAAACATTTTCAATATGTTGCCATTGCAAGAGGCAGCTGTGTAAAAACCTGAGAGCATATCAGTTTCTCTCTCAGGGAAGATGGGTTGTGGATTTCAGCTGTTAAGCTGAATACAGACGTGTAAATGCTAGGTAGTCACTTCAAAAAAACACAGCTGAGAATCTGGTGAAACAGTCATCAGAAACAACATAATGGAACTACAGAGCTTTACAAGTAGATTTCTCCAGCCCAGAAAGCAAGCTTTCTTGCAACATTCGTACCTCTAAATTTGAGAGATATGGGTCTGATGGATGGATTGTTAGAGCTGGGGATTAGCTGGGTGGCCGTGTCTGAAGAGTTACAGTCAATGGCTCAACGTCCAAATAGAAACCAGTAATGAGTGATGTCCCTCAAGGGTCTGTACTGGGACCAGTGCAGTTCAGTATCTTCATCAGTGACATAGTGGGATCGAATGCACCCTCAGCAAGTTTGCAGATGACGCCAAGCTGAGTGGTGCAGCTGACATGCCTGAGGGACAAGATGCCATTCAGAGGGACCTGGACAAGATTGAGAAGTGGGCCCATGTGAACCTCATGAGGTTCAACAAGGCCAAGTGCAAGGTCCTGCACCAGGGTTGGGGCAATCCTCAATATCAGTACAGACTGGAGGATGAAGTGCTTGAGAACAGCCCTGTGGAGAAGGACTGGAGGATACTGGTGTATGAAAAATTGGACAATGTGTCCTTGCAGCCCAGAAAGCCAACTGTATCCTGAGCTGTATACAACGAAGCGTGACCAGCAGGTTGAGGGAGGTGATTCTATCCCTCTACTCCACTATGGTGAGACCCCACCTGGAGTACTGCATCCAGCTCTGGGGTCCCCAGCACAGGAGAGACATGGACTTGTTGTAGCAGGTCCAGAGGAGGGCCACAAAAATGGTCAGAGAGCTGGAACACCTCTCCTATGAGGAAAGGCTGAGAGAGTTGGGGTTGTTCAGCTGGGAGAAGAGAATGCTCCAGGGAGACCTTATTGTGGCCTTTCAATACTTAAAGGGGGCTTAGAAGAGAGAGACTTTTTATCAGAGCCTGTAGTGACAGGACAAAGAGCAACGGTTTTAAAATGAAAGAGGGTAGGTTTAGATTGGACATAAGGAAGAACGTTTTTGTGATTAGGGTGGTGATACACAGGAAAAGATTGCCCAGAGAAGTTGTGGCTGCCCCATTCTTGGAAGTGCTCAAGGTCAAGTTGGACAGACCTTTGAGCAATTGTCAAATTAACTTTCTATTTCTATGTGGGTTTTTTGAAGTGTTGCACAATGACATGTTGTTAAGACATATATGTTTTCACCTACATGAGTCCTCTGAATCTTCTATGTAGTGGGAAGAAGTTACTCTGTTTTCTCTGTATCCCCCAGCATTCAGTATGTTAATAAGTTTAATTACAGCAGAACTTTCAAACACATAGTACTTAAGCATCTCTAAAAAGTATGTAGTTGCACAATTAGATAGAAAGCCATTGAACTATCTGTATTTCAATATTAAGGATGCTGTCATGCTATTTACTCTTTTGGCAGGGTTCATATAACAGTGCTTGCACAGAATATCTTTTAAATCTATGTGAAATATTTTGGTCTGTTTGCTAACTTTGGGAGTAGATTTTTTTTGTTTTCAGAGTTTTGTTTTTGTTCCATGAGGAATTTTGCAGAGTTTTGTTTGGTCTCCAGAGAAGACAGACTCTTGATTTTCATTAGCGGTGGATCCTGGTGTCAAAATGTAAAGCATTTTATGATATTTTATAGTGTTTCATGATATTTCGGGGGGAAGTCATATGGAAAAGGCTTGAATTATTCATAACTTTGTATGATCCATGACATCAATTATGAGGCTTATGGAACAGTTGGGCCTCTTTGGTGTCTCTGTTTCATTGGGTGAGAGACTGCTGTGTCTGGATGTAAAACTGCACCTTTCATGGGGAGAAATGTGTGTGAGAAGTTTCTGCTTACCTGTATGTATTACAGAGATCAGTTTTGATCTGTTTTTTTGTGTCAAACAAACCCTTACTATTTTACCAAAGACTTTTGAGCATTTAATTTTCATGAATGCTGCATGAAAAAAAGGTAAAGGAAAAAACAGCCAGAATACCACCATGGATACATTTGATGGCAGACTGATGCAACTCATTTGAAGCATGTACCAGATGCAGATTTAACTGTTTGTATTTTGTTTTAAGGTATCAATTTTATTCTTTCTCCATCACTGTAATCTTGACCTGCTTTCAAAGTCTTCTGAAATACAGGAGAATCATGAGAGAATGTGGCTGTTGAAAACAACACACTCCTTTCAGTCATTGACAAAATTATAAGATACTGGGTGAAATATTTTCCCCCTGGATTTTTTTTTCCTTCTCTAAAGCTATGAAATATTGAAACTATTTCACTCCTTTTGTTCAAACATATTGTGCTGACCATAGTTTGGTGATTGCAGGAATTTATGAAATACTGTGTGGGAGATGAAAACATTGTCAACATACCCATTCAGATATACCACCTCTCCTTTTGCCACAGGTTTGCTATTAATCCCAAAGGCACTGAATCAGAAAGCTCTGCTACCATCACCTTTAGCTGCTTGTTCTTCATTTGCCAATAAGACTTCTTTTGAAAGTCACAAAAATTGCTAATATTTAAAAAAAGAAGCTTCAATTTAGATTAGTAAAAAGAGCAAGCTGTCAAGATGAAGGTGTGAGTTGGGGCTTTCAGTATAAGAGATGACAAAGTAGTTTGTTTCAGGCATATCTTTTAAACGTCCCGGCCAATATTCCTGCCTGAGCAGCAAAATAATATTAGTGATAGCTGAAATAACTTTCTATGTTTAAAACCTTCAGTTCATGAAGGTGCTGCAGAGGGTGAATTAACTTAATAATCCTGACAAAAATAAAGTCAGTTCAAACAAGATGGAGGTAGCTGGGACAAAGAGTTAGTTTATAGCTGTTAGTTTATAGCCTCCTCAAAGAGATTTATTTATTTATTTATTTTTAAATCTCAGGTATGGACTAATATTGCCTGGGAAGTAGAAGTTAACAGTATTTCATGTGCATTTGATATAAAACACTGGTGTTCTGTATCTGTTGTAAATTATTTCTATTGCTTCTGTAGAATCTTCCTCTTGTACAGAAGAGATGCATGAAATTTGTCAGAGACTGTAGCTCTCCAATATTTGATGGCAATTAATTGATTTTTGCATCTGTTCACATGATAATGAGCCACTAAACGGAGTTCATCAATACATGGTAAATTTCAGTTGCAGGAAAATCTCCTTTGTGTTTAAAAAATAACTTTAAAAAAGTTAAATGTTTAAAACTTCCAGAACTAGCTTTTCATTGCCACCAATCCAGCTAGATATGAACTGTTAATTAACTCTAATTAAACAGCTGTAAAAATGACCAAAAAAATAGCTGCCAAAAGACAAGTGATCTTCTCAGTGAAATAAATCAACATCTTAAACTAGTCTGTCTTAGATATGCAAGTAAAAATAACTTGCTTAAACTGGCATTCATAGGCTTCTTGACAATCTCAGTACACAGACTGAGATTTTGGCAGGTGCAGAATTGCCTCAATTCTTCAGACCACTGTCAGAGCGTATTGATGGGACACTGAGAAGTATCTTGTGTGAATTAGCAGAGGTTTCTGTTCGCTGAGACTCTGTGGCCAAAACCTGATATCAGCTAAATTCCTTTAAAAAATGCAGTTTCTATCTGTGTTAAGCTTCAGAAGGCCAAAAGCAAGGGGAACTTTGGCTTTCCCAAGTCATAGCTACACTCTAGAGGAGAAGATTAGTACTGACAGTGTTTCTTTGAAGTTTTTGCTGTATCTAAAAGTAGGAAAGCAAATAAACATTGATGATTTTTTTTTTTTTAAGTTGTGTGGTAATAATGATACAGAATAGCAATGAAAAACCTTTTCTATTCGTCTACATGCTACTATTTCCAGTAAGGGTAAAAATTTTCATAATATAAGCATCTCCACTGCATGTGATAGATCTATTGTAATATTCTGCTGCCCTCTAGCCAACTATACGAGTTATCTGTTGCAATCTGTGAGGGTCTGAAATGATTTAGGCTTCTTGCCTTTGTACATCCATGCAGCTGCTGAGCTGTTATTTGACAGTTAGTTATTTTTAGATTCAGAATTCACCTGTGAGCAAAATGGTAATTTCATTTCCAAAATGAAATCACATCATGTGTCTGCTCACATAGTCTCTGGTCTAAAGAACTTTTAAAACAAATTCTGTCAACCTGTTCTTAGAAATGGATACAAACACTTGTCAGTAAAAGCAGCAGCAATGTTATTTACCTTATTTACAGCATGTTAGTGCACAACAATTTTTGTTTTCTTTAGTAGTTTTATTATCATATTAGCATATAGCTTACATTGACAGGTTGTGGCTGAAAATCATTAATTGTATCACTCATACAAGCTTTAATGCGAATCCTTTGCACAGATGTTATATTTATTAGGTTAGCTATAAGCAAAGAAGGTGCTGTAATTCCACTGGAGAGTGTTGAGAAGTTATTTATCTTCATTTAGCCCACACCCAGGGCTAAACAATAAATAGTTTTTTCTCTCACCCAATGTCCCTTCCCCAACTGAGGAAGGAAATTGGGAAAAGGAGGGAGACTCTTGGGTTTCAAGTTAAACAGATTTAATAAAATAAAGAAACCGATATCAATGACAACACCAAACACAAAAAATTATACTTATCTACAGAGCACTCCTCATCCCCAACCACTACTATTCCTGGAGGAAGAGGGAGGAGAGAAGAGAGGAAAGCATAAAAGAACCTCCCCTCCCCCTAGCAAGCCCTCCCTTTTATAGTGAACTTGATGTCAATGATACAGAATACACCTGTGGGCCAGCCAGTGTCAGCTGCCCTGGATTTAACTGCTGAGGGCCTTGATCACCATGGCTGGCCACAAACTGAAACCAAATCCCAATGAAGCCAGGACAGTATTTAATAGCTAGTATTTCATTTCATTTGAAGGAAGCTAAATAATTCAAATATTTGATATAGGACCATAAAATTATTAGAACTTTATGAAGTATTCTGCTCTGTTCTTTAAGTTGTTCTGGGTTGGATTTTTTACTAACTGCTTCAGCATATTCACATTTCAGTGAATTGGCTAATAACAACATTGGCCTCTCTTTCTCCAGTTAGAATGAGTCATAAATTTCATCATTGTTACCTAAGGCCCAGTCTGTTTTGGAAAAAGTTTGCTGAAGTAATTGTGCACTTCTATTGATGATACAATTATACCAGTGGAAGTACATCTGTGAGGGAGTGTTTTCTATTATTTACTGGATTGTGTATACTTGTTTTTCCTGGTATCTCTGGACTTCAATACAAATCTCCTACTGTGCTGTTGCAAAGGAATTTTATAAACTCTCCCAGCAGACACCTCAGATTAGTGTGAAATAATTGCTTCTTTATAAGTTTGTGTCAGAAGAACCCAGATTCTACTTATTACTTAAACATATGAGGTTTAGATAGTTCCCTGTATGTCTGAGTACAGTACAGCTAACTAGGATGCTGATCTTTGTGTTGTTCTTTTCTTTAATAACTTGCTGTATCGAACATAAAATTTTAGGTCCATTTCTTCTGTTCATTAATGCTTTGCTCTGAGGTCCACTCTGCACATAGACGTGGATAAATCTCCAGGATCCTGGCTCTAAGTACTGGCCCATTTGAATGCATTTATGTGTATATAGTGCTATGCTCCATTTATGCTTAGAAATTACTCACTGCAAACTTTTCAGCTCTTGAGTTTCTTCATCCTTTCCTGACTATGTGATTCACTCAAGAGAAGTATTTTTAAAAATTTGGAGAATTATGAAGACCCTTTCTCTCTAATCTTGTGTATTGAATTAAAATATCCACCTTTTCCTGGTAGATATTTTTTCTTGTAGATATTGATTACAGTTATCTCTTACAGGACAACAGTACTTGTACTGTCACTTGCTGATTCCACACAATGCATTTCTTTGAGTTTGCTCCAGTGAGCCCCAGTCTTTAGAAATTTTAGTGTAGCAAGGAAGAATATGTTACCTTTCTATTTTATTCTGATTAACAGACTGAGGTGGTGGGTTTACACTATAGGGGGTTTAATGCTAATTAAAGATCTCTGATATAAATTCTGCTAATCAAAGGAGACAACACTTTCTGTGTGCTTTTGTTTTTCCTCCAGCTGTTGGTGAGAAGCAACAACCTTTCAGACAAGATCACAGTTATGTCTGGAAAAATTGAGGAGATCTCCCTGCCTGAGAGTGTTGATGTGGTAATTTCTGAACCGATGGGTTATATGCTGTTCAATGAAAGGATGTTGGAAAGTTACCTCCATTCCAAAAAATGGTTGAAGTCAAATGGTGAGTGTGTCACCACAGTTACCCCCTGCACAGAGAAGGGAAGATAAAAAGCTTCTGAAAGAAGAAAAAAAACCTTGAATTGGTAGTCCAGGATTATCTGGTTTTATACCCTCATTCTAGCTCTACCACCAACATTAGGGGGCCCAGGGGAATTAACATAATGATGCAGCCACCATTGCTATTGTACCATGCTGTGACTTCTTGCTGTTTCACAGTGGAAATAGCTTTTGAGTATGCTCCTGTTGCACTGCTGAGTTCTGCTTGTGTTTTAATCTTAACCTGCTGCTACACACACTACGATTGCATCTCTGTTGCAATATATCACAATAGATGATGGCACACTAGCCTCAACTGCCAGACAGTGGAACGTAGATGACAGCAGAACAGTCATATAGGATGACCTTTATTTTTCCGGAAAAACTCTAATGTATTGTCTTTGGGAAAACTGTGAAGTTCAGATTGTTTTGACATCCTTTCATTGGACTTCTCCCAAATACCTTATTCTGATACTTGGATGTTGCCTTTTGAGTGACACGTGAGAGATTCACAGTGTTCAGTGGTCTGTATTTCATCCCGTCTGTGTTTGGAAGAGTTTTGAAGGGAATCTGTAAGTTCCAGGGCCTCACGGGAATCTTCTTTGAGAGGCAAATCTGAGCATCCGATTGCTGAATGATAAATCTTTCTACATAAACTGCTGAAAATGAACTATGAAGTCTCTCTTTAAAAGACTTCTTTAAAAGAGGCCTTTCTCAAGTAAAATTACTGCAGTGTGTAAGTTTCTGAAGCATGGGCTGAATCTGTGCTTCAGTGCAGGGAGCTAATGACTGCTGTTGAGTTGTTTCAAACTTGCAAAGCACATTTGGGTAGTATTTTTCAAGTCAGCCACTGATCTTAAGTCTCCTGTTTAGATTCTTGGGGCCCAGTTTCAGAGGGGAGCTCCTGAAAACTGATCAGTAGGCAGCTCATTTTTGGTTTTAAATGAGGGAATGCTTTTAAAGATGTGTGCCTAACTTTCTGATGCTCACTTGTACAGTGGGGATGAATCGCCTTACGTGGGGATTATTAAACTTAATGATTGTCTAAGAAATGAGCTGAAATGGGGATATTTTGAGTAAGTTGCTAATATTTAATACCAGTTAGGTTTGGAAACTTTCTGTCCCAAATTTTCTGCAAATTCTCCCCACAGCCAGTTTTAAAAAGCATGTCTATTTTGTGAGTGGGTGTTGTTCTTTATTTAAATTCCTGTGGATTCTTCCTACATGACGTACTTACAAAAGGAAAACTGTTTCCTTTTCCCTCCCCTCCTTTACCCGTCCTCCCCTTCAACTATGCATTGTGTTTTATACCAGATTAAAAAAGGGTGAAGAAGTATGCTCAAGTGTGGTTCAAAATCACAGAATCACAGAATCAATCAGGTTGGAAGAGACCTCTGGGATCATCGGATCCAACCATTGCCCTGATACCACCATGTCAACTAGACCATGGCACTAAGTGCCACGTCCAGTCTTTTCTTAAACACATGGCTCCATCCTCATGACACTTGCCCTTTACATATTTATAAACATGAATGAGGTCACCCCTCAGTCTCCTCTTCTCCAAGCTAAAGAGACCCAGCTCCCTCAGCCTCTCCTCATAATGACCAGGCTTTGTTTCCTGCTTCCATTGACACATGCACAATAGAATACCAGGGCTTTCATTTAAGCTGCTAGGCAGTCTAATGCACTGTCCACAGAAAATAATGGAAGGTAATTCCTCTGGTTTCCCAAGCCATTAGAGTGTGAGATCCTAATGAAAATGCATCTGTGCAAATGAGTAGATCAGGATTACATTCCTTCTTCCGTCACTGATTTGCCACTTCATGCAAATAAAATTCTGTTTCTCAACTTCGACATCTGTTAAAAAAAAAAGGTGTAATGTGCATTTTTGTATTTGTAAAATTTTCAGTATTTATGCTGAAGTGCAATGAGTTTCCTGGATAAAAGTCTTAAGAGTGAAGTGCATGCAATGATTTCATTCATTAACAGCAGTTCTTCCAAATTTGACCAAAACCATACCCAGCAGTTTAATTCAAGATCAAGTCTGACCTTTAATGCAAATCTTTCACACAGGTGTTATATTATTAGGTTAGCTATAAACAAAGAAGGTGCTGTAATTCCACTGGAGAGTGTTGAGAAGGTATTTAATAGCTAGCATTTCACTTCATTTGAAGGAAGCTAAATAATTCAAATATTTGTTATAGGACCATAAAATTATTAGGACTTTATGAAGTATTCTGGTCTGTTCTTTTAAGTTGTTCTGGGTTGGGTTTTTTACTAACTGCTTTAGCACAACTTCAGTAACCCATATGTTAATGAAACTAAATGTTAAGATATCTGAAATGTATGACAGTTTCTGCTTCTGAACTGGTGGTTTCTCACTAGTGAAGACATTCCTGTAGAGATGTCTGTGGGACTATAGAATCACAGAATATGCTGAGTTGGAAGGGACTCACAAGGATCATCGAGTCCAATTCATTACTCCACACAGGGCAACCTTAACATTAAACCATGTATTTAAGAGTCCAAACGCTTCTTGAACACTTGCCTTTCTACTTTATATCGTCTTTTGTTTACCAGGAATGATGTTCCCAACATACAGTGATATTCATTTGGCTCCTTTTTCTGATGAGCAGCTGTATATGGAACACTTCTCCAGAGCCAATTTTTGGTAATGATTATTGTTGTTGTTTTATTTTTATCAAAGATTCAGTAGAGGTTAAAAATTAAGTCAGTTCTTTGATTCAGCATAAACTGTCAACATTGGAAGAGCATGCTTTTATGTTTTCCATGTTCACCTCTGCTCTGGCCTACAGTTGTACTGTTTATTTTGCAAGTCTGAAGGATGTCTCAGGAAGTGCTAGAGCTGACTGGGTCTCTTTTTGAAAGAGAAATTGGCTCCATGGCACACTTATTGCGAGAAAAAGAGTTGAAAGTGAATCAGGTGCTAGTGTTTCCTTTGCTACACCAAAGCGTAGTATGCTGCGGATGGTGGTCATTGTATTGCCTGAAGACCCAGGTGCATGAGCACAGGAAAGATTCCTTGGCAGTCTTCACAGAGAATAAATACTAATTCCCATATTCTGAACAATTTCCAGTTTGGTAGTTACTTTCTGTCCACCTAAGTTTTTCATGCAGCTTTAACTAGAAGTTGTACTCCTTTTGCTTTGGAGTGTCCTACTGCTACTATCCACTGCTGAGCTGTTGCTGTGCTCTGTATAGGAGGTAACATTTACAGTGATATTCTAATGAGGAGGAATTCAGATTATTCCATTTCAGCAAAAGGCAGGTTTATTTTTAAAGAGCTGCAGTCCTTCATATGTTACAGATCAGTTAATTTATAAATTAGCCATTTATAGAGTATTATTTAAAGGTTTTGAATAAAAGGTACTGTGGAAGTCCAGGGTTAACTTATTTTTAAGTCTTCTGGAAGGTTATAGATGCAGTCTTCAACTGTTCTTTCAGCTTGCAATGTGGAATGTGAACATTAAGTGGTCTTCATCAAACCTATTTGTTGGTTTCTTAGATTAAAGACAAAGTGTTCTTCCATGCCCAGGGTACAGTATAACTGCTCATACTTGTAAGTTTTCTTCTGTCTGTCTCTGAAGTAAAGCTATGACAAAATCTTAGTATTTCTATAGTAAGGAGTGAGAGAAATTTGAGTGATTTACATGCTGAATCCTTTGCTGGCAATGTTACTTTATACAGACAGTTTGTGTTCTTTTGTCTCACTGTGTAGGTTCAGCCAGTTATGAAATATTTGCATTGTATGTTTACAATCACAAAAACTGCAACAGCATTTTTCTATGTTAAGAGACTGAAAAAAGAAGGTAGAAATAACTTCTGATAAGTTTTCGCATCTCAGCTGTGCCTGTTATTTTTGCTTATATGCATGACATGTCAAACATATATATGAGACTATAAATTACAAGACTGAAGCACAATGTTGTACCACAATGTAGATTCTTCATCACTTAATAAAGAAAATAGATACGTAGTAATTTGAAGCAGAAATATAGCTTTTTTTTCCAGGTCTATACAGGACTGGATGTTACTGCCAATATGAAAGCATTTCATTTCAGACTGCTTGGGATACTTCATCTTCATTTGTAATAAATGTAAGACCTCTATGGAATACCTGTGGGGTAGATGCAGTGTATGTGTGTGTATCTCCATATATTGTGTATCTCCATACCATACACTGATGTATATGGTAATGTTATTGGTGGTGTGAAAAAAAATGCTGCCTTTTGTTGTTTAAGAATTGTACAGTTGGGACTGAGTAGTCCAGCTAGATTAGTTTCTTATAGTTTGTTAACACAACTACACCATCTGCATTCTAAAAAAAAAAAGAAAAGAAAAGAGAATTTCACCTATATCTAGCTGGCGTGATTTTATTACAGATATTCTACATGCGTACATTTAATAAGCTGAATTATCTGTCAGCCACTGCAAGGCTTTCAGAGAATTGCACAAAGGGGAAAAACAGATTTTTCAAGTCTGCTTCAATAACTAATTTCTCTTTGCACCAATAATGTTTTTGTCATTGACATTATTATCACAGACTGTAGCAGTACTTTGTAATTATGATAGCAATCAGAATGGCATCTAAATCACAGCATACTGCAGTCTTTCTTCCACCCATCTTTGCAAAAGGATGTCTCCCATTTTTGACAGATCTTTTTATTACCTCCTTTTAATTTTTTATGAGAATGTTTCAACCAAACTAACCACAGAAATGTCACACAATTACCCTTGATGATACTCCTTGTATATCAGGTTCTGTTTGACATATTCCTAGACAAAACAGTTTGTGTGCTTACAATAAAATTTACTGCTGTCTTGAGATGTCCCCTTAGCAGAGGGTTATAATATCAGTCCTCCTATCAGTCCACATAGTTGTAGTTTTGTATGGTTGTATGCCCAGGACATTGATTGTGCAAGAGGATTAAATATTCCTGAGGTTATTGAGTGCTCTAAAGAACAGCGAATTAGTGCTTCTAATGTCTTCAACCAAATGTGGGATCAAAATATTCTGACTAAGAGTGCAGTAGTTCTGCTTCTGCACCACTCTAGGACATTCATGTTCTTACTATTAAAAGGTCTGGATATCCTGATAGATCCAGAGCTATAAAAGTCCTATTTCAGACACTTTCTCAGGGCTTTCTTGGACATTTGAAGGAAACCATCAGGAGCTAGTTGGTGACAGCCTGTGATTTATTAAGCTTCAAATTCCAGGCCTGAAGAAACAGCTTTCATTCATTGTCCAGCTTTGTTACTTGTAACAGAAGATGTGTTTTGTGTGTAATAAATCCTTTCTTATTTAGTTAAATCTATATCCTGTGTCTTACAGATTGGATATGGTTTTAGAACCAGTTGGACGATAGTACAACAAAAGACTGAAAGAAATATCTATATTTGCGATTTGAGCTTTCATCTGGTAAAGGCACCAGGACTTTAAAAAACCTTCAAAATCCTATGCAAAAATCATTTGCTAACATTACATGCAGCAGTTAGCATAGCCTGTTTACTGTATAATGGAAAGGCTACATGTTTCTTATACGCTTAGAATTATTGTCTTGGATCTGTACAGTAATAACAATTATGAGACTGTGTAAGTATGTTTTGTTTTTCTTCAGGCCTATAGATTGGCTTACTGTTGTGCTTCAGAGTTGCATATTAATTTCTATTTGCCAGTAATCGTTCCTAAAAGTGTGATAACATATAGTCTACCATAGAAGAGCAGACTGCTCTCTTTATTGGTGAAAACCTTGCAAAGATAGAAAGATACAAAGCATAAATATACAGCAAGTGGTTAAAAATAGTGTGTATTTTGTCTGTGTTTCTCATCAGTGATAAATAAGCAACTCAATTATACGTACAGCAAACATATGGAAAAGGGTAAAAGATCACTTGCAGTTACTGGCGTCAGCTGATTTCCTCTGTTGTGCTTATTTGAGTTCTTTCCTTAAAAATATCTTCTCAGATATCTTTAAGGCATACAGTCATCTGGGCATCTTCCTTTTATGCCATTAGCACAGAACTAATAATGCAGAATTTATCAGTATTTAAGCGATATTGCCAGATTGCTTTAGGCTAACTCATCCACTTTGAAAAAAACTTATGATAGTTTAGGAGTTGTATGATATTGTAACAATGAGGATAAACATTTCAAGTTTCCCTTTTTAAGTGCTTCTGAAGACTTGTGTCACGGTTTAAAGCTGGGCTGGCTATTAAACCTGTGGCAGACGCTCTGTGTTAACCCTCCTCCCCACCCTGTCCCTGAAGGGAAAGGGAAAGGGAAAAGGGAGAGAGACTTCCGGGTTGGAAAGTTGAAACAGTTTTAATAAACTATAATAATGAAAAAGAGTATAATAATAATATTGGAATAATCAAATATATACAAATATATACAAATATATACAAAAACAAGATTGAGGTCCCCTGAAGTCAGCCACGTCACCACCGGCACTGCAGGGCAGGCTCCGGGAAGGCCCAGGCTGGGCCTAGCGACGGTCGAGAGCTGGATTCAGGGATGCACGGATCGGGATCGGGGGCAGCAGGAAAACAGACGGAGTCCTCTTCGGACACCGGCCATAGCAGAAAGAGAGCGAGACCCTCGTGATCCCCCTGCTTTATACCAAGAATGATGTCGACGGCATGGAATACCTTCGTTGGGTCAATTTTGGGTCACCTGCCCTGTCCGCTCCTCCCTGCAGGTGCGACCGCCCTTCGGCTCTTCACTCATAAGCAGTGAGGAATTTAGCAGTGACCTTGGTTTCTCTAAGACTAAGTACAGCAAGAGCCTTTCTGCATAACATCCCTACCGGTGCCTCAGCAATAACTACAAACTTTGAGCGTTATCAGTCCTGGAAGCAGACACTGTCTGCAAAACATGCAGTTAGCTTCAGAAAGTGCAGTTACTTAGAAGAGACTTAGCTGAAAGTAAAAATCACTGAAAGGAAAATTGGCCTGGTTTAGGCCAAACCAGGACAACGTGGAAGGCTTGACCATGGTTTTGTATCTAGATGACTCTTCCTTCACAAGGAGGTGAGCTTCCTTGCCGTTTGCCCTTTCTATCCCATTTTGTTTATGTTATAGAAGATTACCGGAAGCGTATATTTTCATTTCAAATTTCATACTGGAAATAGTCTGAATATACATTAAATGCACATTTGCATAAATTGGTAAGATAAAAATACTATTTTTTTTCCCTATTCAGTTAGTATAGGATGACCTTTATTTTCCTCTTTAATGTCAATAAAAAGGAACAGACCTGTAACACAGGTATCCTCATCACTATTTTGACGTATACGAGGTCCACCCTCAATTCTGGCATAGCTGAAGATTAGAAAAATGGCTTAAGAGTGCCTCAGCCCTTCTCCCTATTCTCTACTTGCTGTGTGGATTCTCTCAGAAGCATAGTGTGAAATATCTCCATATGTCCATTTGAAGGGATTATGTCACCTCAGTGCTGTATAGGATGTCTGTGATGAAGGTAAAGTAAGCTAAGGAGGGCTGCAATTTGGCCTCTTGGCAGACAGGAGAAAGAGAAAGAGAAAAAGAGAAAGAGAAAGAGAAAGAGAAAGAGAAAGAGAAAGAGAAAGAGAAAGAGAAAGAGAAAGAGAAAGAGAAAGAGAGAAAGAGAAAGAGAAAGAAAGAGAAAGAGAAAGAAGAAAGAAGAGAAAGAGAAAGAGAAAGAGAAAGAGAAAGAGAAAGAGAAAGAGAAAGAAAGAGAAAGAGAAAGAAAGAGAGAAAGAGAAAGAGAAAGAGAAAGAAAGAGAAAGAGAAAGAGAAAGAAAGAGAAAGAAAGAGAAAGAGGTACTTAGCCACATGCCATTTACAGTTATTGTGCCCGGGTCTAGCTGGAACCCAGAAAAAACATTTTTCCCTAAACAGTTAATGTGTTACTGTTTCTAGGTACCAAGAATGCTTTTATGGGGTCAACCTGTCCAGTCTGCACAGTGCAGCTGTGGATGAGTATTTCCAACAACCTATTGTGGTAGGTTTGTATGTCTGGGGGTTATTTTTTGTGGTTTTCCCTCTCCCTGTCTCATCCCCTCCACAAAATCCTACAGGTACAGTAGCCTCCTTGTTTAACAGAGCTCTGTGGATGTTGAGTAGAGAGCCAGGAACTAAATCTGCGAGTTTAAACAGAGCTGCTGTTAAAGGTTAACTATATGTAATAATAATAATTAATAATTAATTAATAATTAATATGTAATATTCCTGATTTTGCTACAAATAACAGATGTGTAGAGATATGCACACATTAGGAAGCCACAGCATGTGAACAACTGTCTTCCTAACAGGCAACTAGCTTCCCTCAGTGTTTCCAGTCTCTTAAACAAGTGACTTGACCTTGATTTTTCCCTTCCCATGTCTGATCCACAAATAAAAGGAAAAGAGAAAGCAGCCAAGCAAACAGTGTTCTGTATTATGAAACAGCCTTTTTTTTTAATAGGTAAATATCCTTATTTTATTGGTAACTTGGATCTAGCACCTGCCGTTCTCCTTCTTTCATTTTAGTAAAAGTCTAGGTGGTATCTAGTTAGAAAGAATGCGGGAGAAATTCTTCTCACCTCTCTGGGGAAAAAGCCTAAAGAATCCCCCACCCCCCACCCCAGTATAATGCTTCAGTGTAGGTGCAATGAAAAGGTTCACTCTCAGAAATTTGACTGTGACAAATCTTGTCTAGCTTTAGGCTAACTAGTTTAGGTAGTGATAGCAGTGTAGCTGCTGTCGCATGGAGACCCTAAAACATGTCCAGAAATCTGGAAAGACCATCAAGACTACTGATGTGACCTTCTGCACTCGACTGCTTTTAGTACTTGAAATGGACAAGAGAAAACTCTCATTTGTCTTCATAAATTTCAGCCATATGAAATGAAAACCTCTCAGCATATGAATGGGATACTAAACATTTCTTAACAGATGCAAAAAGTGATACTGGGCCCGGCTGACAGTGGTCTGTTCAGGAGGAGCTCTGACTAAGCATAGTGGTTTGCTTATGATTTAAACTCGGTGTAGAGAATGTAAACATCTAAATTCCTGAATAACTCTCAGTAATTAACTGTTAGCTTATAAAGACAGATCAGAAGACATCTGAAGTGATAACACCACCTCAAGTAGTTATGCAGTACCACACCTCTTTTACTTTGCACATTAGCTGTCTGGAAAGTGAGGAATGAAGACCTAACACCTTGGGCAGCTGGGTGCTAAACTTACCACCTCTACAAATCAAGAACCCAAATATAGGAGCCAGATTTTAAAATCTTGACTACAATGAGCCAGTGGTGAAGTCAGGACTTGAGCGCATGGCTCCGTAGCCCGTGACTGTAGCACGGTCATTCTCAGTGCTGGCTCTTTGGCTTTGAGTTGGAGAATGAAGTAGTCTGTAGGACTGCGGCACATGCTTGCATCCTGTATGAAGTACATGTTTGGCTTTGATTTCTCAGCTGAGATTCTTCCTCCCATGAAGATGAGAAATGCATTGACCAATAAAAGCCACATTAAATCGTTATTTCTTTTAAAAAAATCACATATCTCCTTGGCTTCCCCTTACTCTGTAGTTCTTAGATGAATTCACTGGGGGGGGATGTGATACAAGCCTTTACATTAAGAGTTTGCTTTACTTATGCAAGAGCTTGTGAATAGTGATTGATTAGGATTAGTACATGTGGCTAACAAAAGAAAAATGAAGGGAAAAATTTTCATTTGCTGACTGACTACTCTTAACTTTTTTCTAGAGGGTGATCTGTATGAAGTAATTTTGCTTCCTGTACTTCATAATTTAATTTTCAAGTATTTCCATACTGTCTTAGGTCAGCTTACTCAATTATGAAGTACAGAAGAGCACATGAAAATGTGTGTAGTTTAAAAAAAAAACAAACATACCCCAAATAAACCAGACAAATAAACCCACCATTTTTTTTTTACAAGTGATCAATTTCTGGACAAATTTTATTGTTTCTAGGTTGAATAAAACAGTCTTTGATAGGTATGTGAGCTATCAAATATACTAAATCCTGATAATATTGCAAAATCTAACAGTATTCTAAGGGATGCTAAAAAAATTTAAAACATTTAAAATAAGTTTATTGGGGTGAAGGTTGATTTTTGTCCTTTTCCCCATTTTTTTTAAACAGGAAACAAGTTTATACACTGACAAGACAGAATGATAACAATTGCAACTCTTTCTCCCCCACCATAGGATACTTTTGATGTGAGAATTTTGATGGCCCACACAGTGAAGTACACCGTTAACTTCATGGAAGCTGCTGAGGAAGATTTGCATAGGTCAGCAGACGCCAACAACCTACACTTAATCTTTCATTTTTGTAACTGAGCTGTTGATCATTGTGGCTCAGAGACAGAGGAAGCTTTGGTAGTGGACGTGGTGGAGGGAAAGTGGCATGCCAGAATGATTAGTACACCACTTATAATGGACCGGAGCATTCATTTGCCTGACGATTTGTCTAGTATGAACAGAGAAGCCTGTCCATGAGCCTGTGAAACACCAGAGATCGGTTCACAAAATTTTCCTACTGAAATGGATAAAATGGGCTCTGGAGGACAGTGTTTACTTTTTAGCATTATATGTTGGGACACATTTAAATCTAGTTACAGGGCAATTTTTGTTTTTCTGTGTAGACATCCTAAAAGACCTTGTCAAATGGTGTCATCACAAGTTGCCTTTCTGAATTCCCATGTATCTCTTTTTTTTAAACATTTTCCAGTCTAACAACAGGAGTCAGCTGTACCTCTTCCCTCCAGAGCTCCTTCAAATCTCTAGTTGGAAAGTCATTTATAAACCAACCTGCATCCATTGTGTCCCAGAATGACAGCAGAGAAGCCTCCTTCTCAGTACCTCTGTGAAATAAAATGTACTATATGGGAGAACTTGAGGGAGTACCTCAAGTCCTTGCAAGACACTGTCATAAGGGGAAAATATCACAGACTTCTTTGAAACTCTCAACCCTGGTTCAGACTCACAACTAATTGCATAAATGACACAGTCTAGTGAGAGAGAAGAATTGCTCTAAGAGGGGGGAAACAGCTGGAGAATTGCTTTCCAGTTTCAGCTGGCTAGCATTGACTTCCTTCAGTGATTCTCAGAACTAACATGTTCATACCGGAATGCTAATTTTATGGTATGTTTCTGCAAAAGTGGATGAGATTTGGGTTCAACTACATAGCCAGTAATAATTCTTTTGGAAGGGAAAATATTACAGGTCTTGCTCAAGCAGCTCAATTTTTCCTTCTGGTTCCAGTAGTAGTTCTCTTTGTCAAATTTGTAGTGGAACATTTTTCTGTTCAAAATAGTAAACTAAATCCAAGTCCTTCACTGGGAATAGGAAGTTTTCCACAGGGAAGACTGAACCCCTGTATTTATAACAGTCTGGAGTGTTGCCACAAATTACGCAGTAACACTTATGTAGTGGCATATTTGATTCTGCTATCGAATAAGGCACACAAAAAACTAACACCTGAATCAGTGCTTCTGGTTAATTCTATTGATACAGAGAAAAAGAGCATATCCTTTTAAATATATGGAAAATTAAGACATAAACTGATGAATAAGAATGGAAATACATAAATTAATACAAGGTAGGTTTCTGGTGTAATTTGCAGTACTTTTTCAAAATTACTTTGGCAGCATATTGTTTTTGCTTCTGCAGAGTGGAAATCCCTTTTGTTTTCCAAATGATGCAGTCTGGACTAATCCATGGCCTGGCCTTCTGGTTTGATGTGGCATTTGTAGGATCACTGTAAGTACTTTTTCCTTCTTCCTATGAAATATTAACTACAGGGGAAAAAAATCATGTTTTTCATACAAAGTGTGCAGGAATTAGACCTTTATCTGGTGCTGACTTTGTTTGTAATGTAATTCCTCATATTAAAGAAATTATGCCTTCTAGTGGTAACAAGAAATGTGATAACCTAGTCCTAGCAGTATGACCAGATGGTGGTGATTTTGCTTCCCATTGATTGGGGTGCACATTGCCTGTGGAAGCCACATCCAGGAACTGTTGAGGGTCAAAATGCACTCTTCCACACAATACTGATTCTTTGTAATATTATATAACTTTCTGTTTTACATTGTGAGTAAAGCAGCAGTATTTGAACATAAGATGAATTTTCCCATTTGGGCTGGTCTTGTTTGTGGGCAAAAAGGAGAGCAGGTTGCAAGTTCCTGACAAAATGAAAATGGAGAAAATTTCACTAGTCATGGGTAGACTTTTCACTGAAGCACCAGGGATTTATTTCAAAATGAGGACATTCACCTTGTATAGTGAGTAGGTGAAAATTAGATAAACTTGATCAGGTAGTCAATACATAGATTTCAGCTATTTGTATTTACCTCTTAGATAAGTTTTGTTGCTTTCCCAGTTAAACTGATCTAGTTTTAGATTAAGTGATTTTTTTCAATGAATTGTAAAATGCACTGCTCTTTATTTGTGTTGATAAATGCCTTTCATTAGCCTTTGAAATGAGGACTGTAAAGAATTCAGAATAGTATACCCATTAAAAGAAAATGGACATACATGCATTTGTATTTACTTTAACAGCTGATAGTAAAATTTTTAATCTTAAAAAAGGAACCAGAAACTCCACATCAGTTAAAACACTAGAGAACATTGCAAACCTGTAGGAACTGACTGAAATCCTCCGCTGAGAAGGCCTCCATTTTGGAGTGGGCAATTGCTTAATTGGCAGCTCTTTCATGTTTCTACAACTCTGGAAGGTCTTTGCCTTAGCATTTGAAATCTCAGTGGATCGGGCTCGCTTTATTACCTGTGTTATGCCTTTCTTTGCACCTACAGCTCCTTTCAATATATTACTGAAATATCTCTTGCAAGTCAAAACCAGGCATAGGACCTTCCTGAGGAGTGTTAAGCATGAAACTACCATTGTGAAGAATCACATTGCCACATGCAGGACAAACCTTCATTTCGCATTGAAATTGTGAGTGGTAAGAGGAGAGAGGAATTTGTATTCTCTGTCCTGGCAGTGTGGAATGAAAACAGGAGCCTGAAGAGTCTCTTTTGAATCTCCATAATTAGCTTTAAACACACAGACCTGATGGTGACAGGCACAGTATAGATAAAGAAAGGAAATGAGGCATAATGTGTTGATTTCCCAATGTAGGGTACAATCACTCTTCCAGTTTACTTTAAGGCAGTTTAAAGTTTATTATAAGCAGTTGAGGCCTCACATACATAAAGGTCTAACAACCTACAATTATTTCCAAAAGGAGAAGACAAGACAGAAAGTCTATGTAGTTTTTCTCGTTTGTTTTAGAGTAACTCTTTGGTTGTCTACTGCACCGACAGAACCTCTCACTCACTGGTATCAAGTGCGCTGCCTTCTTCAGACGCCCCTCTTTGCTAAAGAGGGGGAAACTCTCTCAGGGAAAGTCTTATTTGTTGCCAATAAGCAGTAAGTGTAAAAGCTTCCCAAGCAGATTTTGTAGTGTGGTTGTTCTTGTTAGAGGTATCCAAAAGTCACAAGCTGATTTTGGATACTCGTACGCACGTTTGTTATTTCTGGTACCATTACCAATTTATATGGTATCACTGATATAGTTACATAGGCACTGTTGACCTTGTGAGACTCTGCTTACCAAAAGGTCTCCATGTTCCACTCCAGTTACCCTTGATGTTCCGTCTCACATACCTTCTCCTTAACCACCTGTCACATCCTGCCTTCCCCCACAGTGCTACTTGCAGTTTTTGTCAGCTTTCCACTCTGCTATCACACAGCAGTTTTCTCAGGTCATGTCCAGTCATTTTCCACACCTCGTTCTGGTAATTTTTGATATTTTCGATCACAAAATAATACTCTGATTGTACTTGCTAACGTTGAAATTTATAGTATTCCTGTCAGAGAGGGGAAAAAAGACCTTTTGACTGTTGAATACTGACCTTTCACTATTGAATACTATCAGTGCAAAATTATGATGTTTTTCAGATGCAAACTCTTAAAATCACTTAAGCATCTTGTAAATTTTATTTCTTTAGAGATGATTAAATAATCATGTCCTTGCACTGATACCACTGCAAATAAATTTCCTTTGCTTGTTATACAAAGTGGTTATTATTCAGACAGCAACTACACTGGTAATTTTTCACACAAGATGTTATAGTTGTTTTAGTTCCATTACCTGTTTTTCATACTTCTCTTTCTGATGCAGACAAAGTTATGATATTCAGATTGTGGCTATGGTGGACCAGACAGGATTTAAATCTGGTAACATTCTTGATTTAAAGAATCCATTTTTTAGGTAAGAAATGCTTTTGACTAAAATACACCTTTGTAGAGTCGTAACATCTTGTATGACAGGAAGCAAAGCACACTAACTGTGGAAGAACAAGTTTCTGACCTCTTACAGTTTATTCCAACGGGTATGAGGGCATCATTGTTTTGTATTAGCAGTAGTTACTTATATAAGCTGATATTCTATTTAGGCTGTGTGACAAAGAGCAAAAGAAAAGAGCTTTATTTAAGATCTGTAATGATTTCTTGCTGTGACAAAATAGTAGACATTACTTACTTGAACTAATGTATACTTAAAATCTTTTGCTGTTTCCTGTTTTGTGATGTACATCATTGTGACTCAAGGAATCAGCAATATGCCAAGATGCACTCAGCTAAGTACATAAATTGATATTACTATTTGATATGAAGGACCTCTCCTTTCGGTATTAAACATGAGGGAAGGAAAAAAATTTACATGCTGCAATCCTTCACAGCTGAGCAGGGACCTTAATTAGGCATTGCTACAGCACCATATTTTTGGAAAAGCTGTCAATTACAGATCAAAACAAGCAGGACTAAGGAGCCATCAATTCTTCCACAAGAAAAAAAACATTTTTGAGAAAAACAGGCTGGCTGTGTTCTGTTTTCATTCTTACGCTGTATTTGGCATAAAAATAGGAAAATATAGCTGATAGAATTGATTTTTTCCAGAGGTACACATGGAAAATGCTTCCCTCGTTTATTATGTGTTTGCTGTTTCCTATTTTTTTGACTCAGACCTATATGACAATTCCACAGTAATCCTATAAAACAAAATATCCATTGTGTCTGATGAAAATTAATTAATTTTCATCTGTACATCAAATGGTGCCACATCAGTCATTTTGGCTTTTGAGTGGGGCCCTTTTGATTAAATTTGTAAAAATGCCTTTGTAATAAAAAAGACTGTTCATGGAAGACTTTCAAAAACTATAAATAAAATCATGCACTGGAAAAGATTAATTTCCTCAGATTTGACCTGTGGTTTGGCTAATACTGTTTTCAAATCTAAAAGCTTTTTGTGAGGATGATTACAAGTAAGTTTATTGGTCTTCTAAAAATCTCCGTACTTACTCTCAGCACCCATTGCGTACGTGTGAGTGACTTTTCATATGATAGAAGTCTACTCATCTGGAAGCAAAAGAAGCTTTTGTTAAAGAGTTTTTAACATACGTAAAATATAGAAATCACTTTCAGAATTCTATTGCTCATTTGCAAGAAAGCAGGGAGGAAAATGGTCAAGTTGTGTGTTACATGTAGAAGTACTTTAAGCTATATGAAGCGGTATTCTAGTTTGAAAATTGAATGTAAAAGTGTTACTGAGTGATTTCATGGTTGCTAGCCAATTAACCATGTTGAGTTCAATAATTTAGACTGCTGTTCTTCTATACATTAATTCTTAGAGTGCTTGGTTGTGAAATCCTGTCACAACACACTAACGTTACTTAACAGGCTTCACCTGTCAGGCTCCATTAGTTTTTTTTTTGTTTATTGATCCTTCTCCATTCTGTCCCTGCCCTCCCATAGCAATTACGAGAACTCTGAAAGTGTTGAAAAAACAAAGGCAAAGACGACTTCCCAAAATAAAAAGCTTGTTTATAAACATGAGGTAACCTTCAAAGCATTCATAAGGTTTTTAAAAATTAAAATACAATCCAGACTTTAAACTAGGACATGCAGATTACTGTGCAGAGTGGGACCTTATGCCAACACGTACAGCCTAGCTCTCTTCTACATCACTGCTTCATAGTGTCCCTGATACAAATACTTATCTCTGTACCACAGTGATGGATAGTAGGGAAGGGGCAATTCTGAACATTGTTCGCTTATTTAAAACAACTCCATACTAATTCTATAGCATAAGGTAAAAATAAAAGACTGGACTGGGAAGCCTTTCATTTCTGTGAAGGCAATGACCTCAGCTGCTATACATAAGAGCAAAAGAAAGCCTTTGCCTTTGTAAAAAAAGCTACAGTGGATTTGGTAGCATTTTACACTTGCTTGCACAGCTGCAGATCTAGATGAAAAGACTTACAATTTATATTTGAAATCACGCTGCATTTGTTAAATCCAGCGCAGAGGACTGATTTCCTACCCTGGTTCCAATGAGACTTATCTGACATACACTGGCTGAGTGTTGGGCTTACACCACTTTTAATTTCATAAAAGTCCTTCTTAAATATCAAAAAGCTGTCAATAGTTTTTACTCCAGAGTATAATAAAAACTATATTATAATGTAAGTTTGCTTTAGTTCAGCTAGTGCTGTAAGCTATCAAAGAATTGTATATTTTAATTATTTTATTCTTTCATCCATTTTTAGGTATGCCTAGAATATATTGTAATATGGCATCTGAAAACAGACGTGAGATTCTTACCAAGCTGAGTAACCAGTGAGACTGAAATCAGTTCAGTTCTTAGTAGGCCTGCTGGTGTTAGTGTAAAATCAATTTGTAACTATACATATGTGTAATTGTATGCAAGTCACATGAGAAGGGAATATTGTGGTTCCATCCCTTTTTTTTTAATTGAAATTTAGCTTGTGCTCACATTTACAGCATTTACAGCCTTGAATTGCAGCAGACTCAATTTTATTCCAGAAAGTTCATTTGGTATAGAACAGGAACTATTTCTCTGTGTTTGTTTTTATTTCTGTTTTACAGTAAGCTCACATTGGTTCACTGGTCTTTTTTTTTTTTTAAATATTCTTACCAATATTCTAGGTTATTGAACAAAACCTACCTCATGTTTATATATGTGTCACATGAAAAGATCTTTATGCAGTATGTAGTGTCCATGCTTTAAACATTCAGCACTTATTTCCAGATATTTCAATGTTTGGTGTTAATCATAGAATCACAGAATCATAGAATGGTTTGGGTTGGAAGGGACTTGAAAGATCACCTAGTTCCAACCCTCCTGCCATGGGCAGGGACACCTTTCCACTAGACCAGGTTGCTCAAAGCCCCATCCAACCTGGCCTTGAACTCTTCCAGAGCAGTGTGTTAAATACTTCAATTTTATCTCAATGGACTCATTAATTTGGTTCATTTTGAGACATGAATCTAAAGTCATCTTGCATATACTTTGTAAATGTTCTGAGATTTCTCTGTGCTTATAGAAGTGTAACAGGACGCATTTGTAAATTACTCCCAGCATAGCGTGATATAAAACTGTATGCTAGGATATGTGTGACGTTCACTTTTTCTGTAGCTCTGGGAGTAGTATTGATAGTCCAAGCTATATAAAGAGGTATTTTTGGCTTGTGTACCAAGCAAATGAAGAAGACTATAGTTATAGTACAGATTTTAATGAGATCTCTCTCCAGACATTGTTATCCATAAAGAGCACAGTGACTTTTATAGAATGTGTTTCTGTCATTCAAAGTATATGCCTTAGGCTGAAATAATGAGCTGGAGTCAAATCAGAAATGTACACGTCATTTTACTACCAAAAACATAACTGCAGTGACACCTCTAGCAAGTTATAATCAGTCTTTAGCCTTCCACACACCATTGGAAGGCTGGTTTGGATGAAAAGCCCCACGAAAGCTGACCATTCTCTTGGGAAGTTACATGCTGCATTTGATCAAAAGACCAGCTAAGGACCTCTGCTGGGAGCAGTGAAGAAACAGCTGTAGTTCAAGTCAACAGCCATTTGCAGCTATTTAAAGATAGTTTATAAGATTATGGAAAGGTGTCCCGAAAATTGTGAAATTCGTAAAAGTAACATAACTTCATGGCTGAGGCCATTAAACCATTGAAGTTAGTGTCAAAAAATGATTGCCTTGTTATTTCCAGTAGCAGTTAATACAACAGGTGAGACTTCTAGTATAAAAATGTAGTTTGCAAATTAAGACTGTTTTGTTACACAAATATATATTTAAAAATAGTTGCTGCCTCAGAATGATAACAGAAATAATAATTATAACCTGTATAAGCAGTGTAATGAGATTTCTGATGCAATGTCTGATGGTTGGGTATCTATTCTTCCTAAATTTAATCTGTACAGTGGTTGGTGGTTTTATGTTTATATGAGAGAAGGAAACAAATCCAGAAATGTCTAAATCCAAATACTAAGCAGCTGTAGTTCAGAGTTTTCTAGAGTTTGGCAGGTTTTCCTTAGCAATTATGAAAGGAGTATACGAAATCTGAATCTGAATTCAGCTTATAGATTTGTAATGTCTCCTGTTGACCTGCATGTCTGTGTGTATCTCAAGTTTCAGTCTCAAACCTCTTCTAAAAAGTATCTGTGTATCAAAGACTTCTATCTTCCATAGGAAAAAAACTTACATTGTGAATTTCATGGGGCAACTTCAATTCTTTTTAAGGAAGAAAGTAAATAAAGGGGAGGAAAAAACCCAGCAGCAGACAGCAGTATCAGGTTTTGCATCTGTATTTAATTCCAGAGCAAAAGGTGTATGTATCTAATAATTGCACCTTCAATATGTATAGAAAAGATTGTTTCCTTACACACTAAAAAGTACAAAGAATATTTCACAGTGATTGCTACTTTGCAGTGATTCAGATGATCCAGGACTGGTACTTGTATTTCTCTCTACTTCAGGAATTCACTTTATTCCAGATTGTATGCTAAAACTGAAGAGAAGATCGACACTGGATACTGTATCATTTGCAGTTTGAAATAAGGTCCTATGACTGTCTTAATTTCCTTATCATTTAACATTTTCTTCTTTTCTGCTTTGAAACATTGGTGATTTTGAATATAGGATACGGGAGCCTACCTTCAAGGACTACAATGTACTGTTTTCACCTTACAAGACTTTCTGGGTATAAACATGAAAATATATTTGTAAAGTATTTTTGAAACAACATGTCAATGAAAACACTGTTGATACCAATGCTGGTGTTTTGTTTTGATTTTTTTACAAAGGCAACATTAACGAATGCTAGAGAATGTAGGAAAACTAAAGCAGAACTGAGGGGATGCTGGAGCAAACAGTGATGATGTAGTTTTACAATGTAAGACTTGAACAGATTTGACCACATTATGAAATACAACATTTCCTCATTTATAGTTAAAGGGACTATATTAATCCTGTTGAAAAACGACATATTGTCTTGCATCCCATAGACTCAAAAAGCACAATAGGAAAGACACTGAATATCGTATTAAAGAGCTATAAATTTTCATGCTTTATTGGATCCATGGTCATTTAGAAGGTTCATCTTCAAGAAATTAGAGCAGTAAGAAATGCTTTTATCAGCTTATTTTTCAACAATTGCATATGGTTATTTTCTTTTACCTTTACCCCAGAGAGATGCATTTAAAGTTTTGTAAGCAGTCATATATACATAGCAATTCATAATAATTTGCATTTTCAGTAGTAATGACTTTAATTTTGAATGTCTATCTATACGAGTTCTCTCATCTGAACTGATGATTAGAATATACTGTCCTTAGGAATAGTATAGGAATTCAATGTTACTACTACTATAGTGGTTGCTAAGAGAAGTATTGATTTACTGTACATTGTGTGCACTAGACCCACAGAAAACTTTGTGATAGCATTCTTTGTAATACTCATTACAACTATGACATCCAAAAGCAATCTTGATGGATCTAAGTGCAGTGAAACACAATGGAATTGGTGTTAATTTGCTCAGCTAAGTTTCTATGAGTTGTGCTTTTTTCTCAAGATGAAAAAAAGAGAGTGGAAAAAAAGGCATTTAGAGGTTGGACAAGTCTCCAGACAGTATGCGTTTTATTCTTCCTTAAGCCTTGGCATGTGGTATACAGGTTTTCACTCTTCTTGAATAAATAACACATGTATTTACAACTCTGCACTGTTCCAAGTTGAGAACTAAAACTGGGAAAAGATACACTGTCAAGATGCAGCTGAAGAGTCAGTACAATGGAGGACAGCAGTTGAACAGGAGACTGCAGGCAGAAAAATTAATTTCTTGCTGGAAGCACCCAAGAGGGTATCAAATACCTGATATTAACTGTTCAGGTTCAGCTCACCAGATCTGACCTGAGCTGATTTTAGTGATATTCAGATGCACATATTTACAGAAGAAAAAGAAACTAATGTGAAGAAAACCAAAGGAGTTGGAAGTATAAAAATGTCTTTCTTGAAGTGGCTGCCCCTTCCCAGGCTGGCCAGTTGTCAGGCATGTCATCTTGCCACATTCAACTGGGACTTCAGCCTAATTTGCAGCACTGAACTGAGACTTCAGTCTGATTTTGCTGGGAATTCAGCCTCATTTACAGGAGGCTTTAGATGTCCCTTAGCTAAGTGGTCAGTCAGTAGTTAGATATCCAGTGGATCATGATTCAAAACTACTGGGAACAGAGCACAACTCAATAGCACTGGAACTTACGATAATAAATCTTATGTTTAATGGCCTCTGAACAACAGCCAGTGTTCAGTGTTCACTTCAAATCACTGCCTTTCATTTGAATTTGGTCTACAACAAACATTTCTGAGTATCTGTGAAGAAATCCCAAGCAATCTTTAGTCTAACACTTCTTCACTAACTAACACCTCTTCAGTGGTGGAAGGGGAAGCAGAAACTTGTTTTTAGTTTTATGGGTGGTTTTCTATGCTGAGGTGCCACAGCTAACATGACAGAGATCCTCAAATGTACATTAATCCAGTAACACTCATATAAGCACTAATAAAAGAGCATGGTACCAAAGAACAAGAAACATGCTTGAGTTCAAGAAATAGCACAGAACTGAACATGGTACTTTCTTTAAAGTAAATCACCACCACCCAAAATCCCAACAGAACAAGTTTTCCTTTGCTAATATATGAGATAATTGGTAAGTGCACACTGAGAGCGAGAACATGGATCCAGTTTTGCTAGAATTCAGGTGGAATTTCAAAGTGAATAGTGCCTTCCAAGATCTGTTAGGAATGCAGGGCTTGGTGTGGCAAACCTGTAGATTAAAGGGCACAAGCGAAAAAGGCCAGCCTTCACTCACAACATTCAACTATAATGCTCCATTTCAGAGGATCTCAGAAATTCTCCCAGGAGCACTGATGCCAGGACACGCACATTAAGAATCGTGTTCTTTGCCACACTCCATCTGCCCTCGAAATAGTAACCTGAGAAAAAAGAACAAATGACTCTGCAGCTGAGTGTTTTGAGCCTACTTTAGAAAAAGAGAAATATAATTCACTTGTCATGTGGATGAAACTCTTAGCACGTATATTTAACTAGAAACAACAGCAAGTGAGCAATATCAAGATGCACAGGAAGCCTGGCCTCTCTTTTTCTGAATAGGTAGCTAAATTACTTTCACTCTATCACTTCTACCAGGTCTCTATACTTTGGAAAATGACCAGAAGTTGAGTCCTCTCTCACACAGTCTAAGTGAGGAAATGAAACAACATACCTGCAAATTAGTTTGTGGTTCTCAATGTAACCAGATATCCCAGACCAACATGCTGGAATTGCTACTGAGAAGTCACCGTTTCTTTAAAACTGCATCTCACAAGCTCTTACAACTCAGCTGACTTTTAACAAACATTTAACTTTCTGAGTGAGTTAGAATTCAGTGCAAAGTCATGATGCAAGAAGCTTGCAGGCAGCTATAGGCAAAAGCAAAATAGAGAGTATACAGTGGGGTGCAGTGAAATACCTGTGGCTCTGCTGCCTCCTTGGCTATGGTGTAGTCCAGGAAACGGATGGTCACTCAGAAAAACATTACCTGCTGTCACCACCCTTTCCAACTCCAGCATGACAGCGGGAGTAACTGGCTTCTCCATTGCTCATCACTCGGGAGCGACCAGTTCCAGGCTGTCTTTAGATCTGGATCTTTGGGGATCCTTTTGAGAAGAAAAATTCAGTTATGCCTACACATCAGCTAAGGTAAAAAAAAAAAAAAAGGATTTTTTTTTTTTTGCATTACGAAAGGGTTGGATATAGTCAGAGTAAAGTATAGCCCGTGTTGCTGACTAACTTAATGACCATCTTTCCTGCAGTGCCTCAAACGTAATACAGAGGTCTCTGGCACACTGCAACTGGAGCAGCAGAGACACAGATGTTTTTGGCTGTGTCTGTAGGTCAGAGGTCTGCATTGTGATGACAAGAAAGATTAAAAAATTAAGTTTTCTATTCTGTAGGAAGTGTAGAGGGAGATAATGAATTGAAAGGCTGTAGAAGAGTGGGGCTGCCTCCAGAGAGGATCACCAGCTGAAAGGCATGGTGCTCAATCCATTTACAAGGACTGCAGAACTGTCTGCTTCTCCACAAATATATAAGCTATAAAACAAGTCTTAGACACAGTGCATATAGCTGTCTTCAGAAGCTGAGAGAGTACTTTCAGTACCATTCACAAATGAAAATGAAATGATGCAGGTTTACCTGACTCCTGTGGTTGTTATTCTCCTGCTGCCTTGGTAGTAGGAATAGTCAGGTTACGGCTGTGGTTACACTCCATTTTTCTTACAGCTTTGCACCTTCAGATGTCTTGTTGAACAAGGCTCCATGAAGTGAGCAGAGCAGTCCTGACGAAGGCAGCAGATAGCACTCCATTGTTGCAGTCTTCACTACAATTGCCTTAATACACAGTCCAGATCTATTGTGTTACAGAGCCGAAATATATTTTAGATGTGAAAATGGTCAGATAAATGTGCTATTAACAAATGCATGAATAAAAACCAGCTGTTTTTGTGTGGGTTTTTTGTTTGTTTGTTTGTTTTTGGTTTTTAAAAATTTTGTTGAATTATTTACTCCAGATGCGACACAGGATTCCTGTTTTGGCTTGGACAGATAAGCAGATGTATTGTCACACTTCTGTGAATCTTTATGTAAAATGTGAGACATGACATTTTAAAAATTCCTGTTATATTTACCACAGATCTTATTTCTTCAAAGTCTGCTAAGAAATAAAATGGTATGGCATTCAGCACTACTGAATTCACCATAGGTCTCCTTGAGCTGGAAGCCAGTGCCAGAAAAGTGCCACATCAGGGACTGGCCATAACTGCAAGTATGGTAGCACTGCTTCTAGTACTACTATGGCATATTTATTGCACAGACAAATCAGAATGGATGTGTATGCACTGTGTGAAAGAAGAAGAGGTGGTAGACACTTTGTGATGATCTTATCCAGCCAATGACTATTCAGTGAAACATGCTTCTTGCTCTTGGAATTCTTACTGTTCTTTTTTGCTGTCCAAAGAGCATGATCCTTCATTTTGTTCAAACAATCCATTGTCAGAACGACATTTTCAAGGGCATGCAAAAAACATGCTTGGGGTACCAAGCTGGAAACCTCATGCTAAGGAGTAATGTACAATTATGTAAGACACAATTTTAGAAGAATCTGAATGTAAATCTGAATCTTGAGATGAGGCTTTCACTAGAGAGACAGACCAGTAATACTGAATTTCAACATTACATATCTTGTTCACAAATTACAAACTCACTTTTCTGAATTTTTATATTTTGGTTTCTTTAATAATTTTTATCTTCATGGAATCAAAACAGCGTCCAGAAGAAAGATCAAACAGACATTAAAAAATAGACATTAAAATATCTGTGCTTATACATGACTCTGAACACACTTGGGAATATCCTGGAGATGCAATTACATCAAGAACTATCTTCTACAATTACAGCCTGTTTTAAGGTACCTGAAGATCTTTAAGGAACCCTGAATTACTTTTTATGAAAGATAGACGCTTGAACCTGTAAGCTGGTTGACTTGAAATCTCTGGCTGATATTCGAAAATTTCATTGGTTTATTCTCTGTGAGATGTTTGTATTATAGCAACCAAGCTGAACACAGCAATATATTTTCTAATGTCTTAATTGATCATGGTCTTAATTCTTGAAAAGAAACCACCGAAAAAATTGAAAATGTAATTAGAGTGGAGAATAGACTTACCTCAAGATCTACAGAGGTTGTTCCAAACACTGAAGCAAAGCATTTGGGCTGTGGGAACATGGAAACTTGTGATATTATACCCCTTGACTTAAGCCAAGCTTCAAAATACACACCCTTTCTCCCCTGCCCCGTTTAAAACACACAATTTTCATGTAATTTTGACAGGCATGATGTTAACATTTCAAGGAGTGGGAAGACTAACACCATAATCCTGCCAATGCCTGTTCTATTTTGCAAGTCACTTCCAAATGCTTCCCAAGAGACAAATGAAAGAAAAATAGTACTATCACCAGCTGCACTGAAGAAAAAGCTTTACTCCACCGAATAATTTATCTCTACATCACTTCTTTAGTCAAATATACTATGGGTGATATTACAGAAGCATCTACTATGCTGCGACTTCCTGCCATAGCTACTGTAATCACGCAAGTGTAATAATTACCACATTTATGAATACGGATCCCCTTTCCATTCGGAAGCCATTACTTTACTGAACACCCGAACATGAAAAAACTTTTGACACTGACAAAACTTTTGTCGCGACTGGCCACACCCGCACCGTTCTGAAGCAACAGCTCCACCTGGTGTTCTCCACCATCATCGCTACTTAATCTGTACCGTGCTACATTACCTTATTTTTAAGCCAGGATTTTATTTCTGCCTGGCAGTGGGCACGCCGCGCTCGAGCAGATGGCGGCAGGCCTGCTGCCTGAGCAGGGCCGGCGGCGGGGCGCCAGCGGGCAAAGACAGGAGCACGGGGAACGGGACGGGGCCTTTCCTCACAGCGGCCCGCCCTTTCCAAGGCTCTTGGGTGAGTCCACACAGACGGAAACTGCTACGGCGAATCCCGAGGTGGACGGAGGAGACTTCGCGGCGCCACAGCACCCGCCGCCAAGGGCCTGAGACGGGACGCGAAGAGAAAAGCGTGACGCCCTTCCGCTTCCGCGCCGCGCTTTACGGCACGCGGCTTCGGCACTGTCGCGTGGTAGCGGCCAGGCGGGCCAATGGGGAGCCGCGCCCGCGGGAGAGGGACGCAAAACGCGGCCGGGGCGGCACGTGTGAGGCGAGCGGCGGGGCCGGCTGTGCGCGGTGGGGGTTGCGGGCGGCGGCGCGGTTTCTCGCGGACCACCCCTACCTCGCGGCTCCCGCGCCCGGCTGCGGGTCGGCGGCGTGCTGCGTCCTCCCGATGCTGTCAATGGGCCTGCTCTGGGGTTCCCTGGGGAGCGGGGCCGAGGCCTCGGCCGCCCGGGCCCTGTCAACCGCGGTCTTGCCTAGCTGAGCCTCCGTGCTGACCGGTCTGCGGGCGACCTTTTCTGGGCCCGCGCCGCCCACCTAGGGACGGGTGACCGCCGCTGAGAAGGGTTTGACTCCGTCACGCGTGTTGAGCCGTGTTCAGGGAAGCGGAGGCTAGCCTTCCCTCACACCGTTAGCAAGGGGGCCACGGTGGTCTGGTCCAGTAACGCTGTCTTTTGCTCCGTTTGCAGTGTTCCCAGAATGGAAGCCAAGGGTAAAAAGAAGTTCGTGGGGAAGAGTGGAAAAGCACCTCGTGGAAAAGTGCCACCCGGGAAAAGAAAATTTAAACAAGGTAATAGTAAGAAGGCAAAGGCTCATTAATAGAAGTCTTGGCTGAGTGATTATTGTTGTGCACAGGCATGCTCTAACTTCATTTTTTATTTTGGTAAACTTAACGTCATGGAATTACTAGCATGGTAGCTGAGTGAAGAGCTGTGGATGTTGTCTACATGGACTACAGTAAGGGTTTTGATAGTGTCTCCTGTATGATCCTTGCAGAGGTGCTGATGAAGCATGGACTGAATGAGGAGACAGTGAGGTGAATTGAAAACTAACTGAATGGCTGGGTGCAGAGAGTGATAATCAGTGGCACAAAGTCTAGTTGGGGGCCCATAACTAGCAGTGTACCCCAGGAGTCAATACTAGCTGTAGTCCTGTTCAGCTGCTTCCTTGATGATCTGGATGATGGAGCAGAGTACATCAGCAGCAAGTTTACCGATGACACAGAACTGAGAGGAGTGGCTGATGCACCAGAGGGTCATGCTGCCCTCCAGAAGTACCTTGACAGACTGGATAAGTGTGCTGACAGAAACTTCATGAAGTTCAACAAGGAGAATTGCAAAGTCCTGCACCTGAGAGGTACAGCTCCATGCACTGGTACACGCTGGAGGAAAGCAGCTTTGCAGAGAAGGCTCTGGGGCTCCTGGTGATCACAAAGTTGCACATGAGCCAGGAGTGTGCCCTTGTGGCAAACATGGCGAATGGTTTCCTGCGCTGCGATAGGAGGTGCGCTGGCAGCAGGTCAGGGGCAGTGATCCTTGCCCTCAGCACTGGTGAGCACACACCTGCAGTGCTATGTCCATTTCTGGGCTCCCCAGTACATGAGAGACATGGACATACTAGAAAGAGCCCAGCAAAGGGCTAGTAAGATGGTGAAGGGACTGGAGCATCTCCCCTATGAGGAAAGGCTGAGAGAGCTGGGACGGTTCAGCCAGGAGAAGAGAACCCGCAGGGGTATCTTGCCAATGTTTACAAATACATGAAGGGAGGGTGCAAATACAGAGCCAGGCTCTTGTCGGTGGTCCCCAGTGACAGGACCAGAGGCAGTGGGCACAAACTGAAACACAGGAGGTTCCCTGTGAACATCAGGGAAGACTTCTTTGCTATGACGGTGACCAAGCACTGGCGCAGGTTGCCCCAGGAGATGATGGAGTCTCCCACCTTGGAAATAGTCAAAAGCCACCTGAACATGGTTTTGCACAGGGAGGTTGGACCAGATGACCCCCAGAGGTCCCTTCCAACCTCAGTCATTCACTGATCTGTCTTGCACTCAAAACTATACTGACTGTGTGATCAAATAACCTGGAAAAAATAAAACTGAAATGTTTTAAATGGATTGCATTGCAAACCTTTCAGCTCTCTTTGATTGACCTAAAATACTCTTTTAATTAAAAATTTGAAGTTGATAACTTTCTGATTCTAGACTTCGCTTTCCCACATTAAGAAAAAGTTTGTTTGAGAGTTGAAGCTAGGGTGTGTGAAGTGCTGTAGGTTAGGATTGAGAAGATACATTTCAGTGTTTACTGTCTTCTGCTTAAAACAGATAAGTCAAAAAAGCTCTGATCATAAACTGTGAAGAGATAATTTGGGGATTGATGACTTTGATGTCAGGGATGGTGAAATTCTTAATGTAGAATAATGATTTTTATGTCTGGGCCATTATACTGCTGCCCAGAAAATAATACCTGGGCAAAACTTCCTTGGGGCATACTGGGACACCAGGGACTGTGGTGAAAACACTGGCTTTGAGAAGCATGTAAGAATTACTGTGTTGTATATAATTGTTATTACAAAGTAGCTTAATTCTTGTTACGGTAATAATTTGTTATTTTGAAGAAACACTAGCTCTAGGATAACAGTTTCTATTTCGTTGGTTAATAGATTCAGGTCCACCAAAGAAACTTCTTGACAAAGGAGATGAGGAGGGAAAGCCTAAAGCCATTTCCAATAAATTTGTGAAAGGCCAGTTAAGACCTGGAAGAGCTAGTGTCAAACAATTCAAGAATAAACAGCAATTGGAGAAGCTTGCAAAGAAGAGGAAGCTCCAGGATGGTGAAGAGGGAGGTGAGCGGATTTTTAAGCCTGTATATCAATGGAAACTAGGTTTTGGGAAAGATACTGTTCATCTAGGTCTTCCTCTTTGCCCCTGCCTTGTTACCACCTTTCCAGATTGGCTGAATGACTCCAAGTTTACTTCATGTTTAATCTTTGCTGTGGAAAAATATGCTTCACCAAACTAAACTTGAGCCCAAACTCATGAGAATGAACAGTTACGAATTTTCTTGGAAGTCAGAAGTAAAGATGCAGTAGGAAATTTAAATAATTTTTATGCCATCATAAAGCTATGATTATTTTAATGACAGTATTAAGTGGCTAGATTGAAACTCGTTGTTTTCACACAAATTTGGAAAATACAGAGTTTTTTATAGACCGTTTTAGAAATTTAATCCTCTGTTCTGAAAGTACTGGGTATAAAATTTGAAACACAAAAATTCATGAAACAAAGTTGATTATCCTTTATATTGTTTTTTTCTGTGGTACAAATCATCTAGACACCTCTTTTCTAAAATGAAAAAAAAAAGAAAAAGAGGACATAGTGTTATCACTGCTTTTTACATTTTACAGCTTATTTTTGTGTTTATACAGAGAGGCTAAATAAATGTCTGGTTTTATCACTGTTTAAATGGATTTCTTTTTAACTTTGTTTCTGGTGCACGAGAACTTCATGTTGTTCCTTTGCTGTGAAGCAAAGCTGTACTGCAACAATTAAACAGGATTGTAAAATGAGAAATGGAATCTTACATGTGGGATTCTGAAGTTCTGGAGAAAAAAGTTAGTTGTTTGAAGGACAGCAGAAGGTGTTGAGTATTTTATTGTTGCTGTTGTTGCATGTTTGCAGAATGGCTTCACACGGAATGTGCATTAGATGTCTGAAAAATTGATAGCAAAAGAATGTTCGTATCAAGCTTCATTAAAAAAAAACAAAACGCAACCACAAACAAACCTTTAAATGTTGTTTATAAGAATAACTGAAAGCTGCTGTGTACTGCACAATGGTGCTAATCTCAAAGCAAACCGTTGCTTTTTTTACTTGTCACTATTACTTTAGGAGAGAGAGAAAAAAATTGATATTATGCTTTGTGAACAGAGAGCATGTTTTTGGATGGGTAAGTGCATGCTGCTAAATACCAACAAGCGGTGCTTTAAGGTATAAAAATTTAAAGCTGAGTCTTTAATGTTCCATATAGAAGTAATAGTTAGCATGATTTGCTTCTGTGAAACCATGTAATATAAGATGATGGTTTTTGTCAAGGTATGAATAAAACCAAAATCAAATACTTGAAGTTTTTCCATAATTTGTTTGTGGCACTTTGTATTAAGTTATCTTAACTGAGTTTTTTGTGTGGCAGTGTATAGCTGTTGTATAGTAAATCTCATGCTTAAGGAATTTGACTGAATAAAAAGATTAAGCATGTAAAAAGGCTTTAATTTTTTTCCTTTCTCTGAGATTTCAGATGTGTATCTTTGAGTTAGGGCTCCTCTTTTGAGAGAGGGAAAAGGTAAGAAGGGATAATTAGCTGGGGCAGTCATAGGCTGCTAGGTGCATTTTGAGTCAGTTTTCAAGCTATTAAGAGGTTTGACAGAGCTTTGAGGAAAAATCATTGTTTGCCTTGTTCTTACAGTATTGTAGAAGTCGAAGTTACCAGCTTAGCATATTTATTAAATATTTACACTTTCATATTAGCTAATTGGGTAACTGCATGCAAAGCTCCTGAATTGTTAGCAATTCAAGTCACAGACCTGCCACAGTCTATACCTTTTATTGACTCTAGAAAATGTATTTATTTTTGTCTTCAGGGTCAGATTCTAAGAAGCTGAAGTGGAATGACTTCAAAAAGAAAAGGAAGGAGTTAAAGCAAGCCAGACAACTTAATGATAAAAGTAACTATGACATAATTGTAAAATCAAAGCAAATATGGGAAAGTGTGAGAAGGTAATAATGATATTTTTTTCTTTCATTCAGTTGGCTTTTAGTCATAATTTTGCAAGAGCACTCTCCTTCTCCTCTTTTAATTATATGAAACTCTATTTCCACAGTGAAACTCATGGGTGAATGGTAACATTACATACAATTCTGTAGATAGTGCAAGCAGAGTGTAGCAACCCATGGTGCTAGAAATGTCTGGATTGAGCTCACTGTTATTTTAGGCTAAAATGTGTCAGTAAATGCTTAGAGAGTTGTCTTGTTTTTTGAATCCTGAAGCACAAGATCATGTACTGATTCAGCCTCATCTTGCAGAGGGATCACTGCATGAGTTTTTTGTGAAGATTTGTATACTTTCTCTGGGCAAGTGTAGTTCTAGAACTGGGGCCCCACATCAGAAGGAGGAGTTAAATGTCTGTGCTTTGCAGTTTTGGCTGTAAGATGCTTACAGATCTTTGGATCTGTAAACAACTCTGGCTGCAGATTTGAGTTCATCATCTTTTTAATAATATTGTTACTCAGAAAAGAATAATTTTAAAGTGTGGAAATCTGGTTTGGTTCCTAGGAACTGAAATTGCTTAAGTATGTCTATCTACAGGTTTAATGCATGACAATGTAAATTTGGATGAGCAAGAGCTAACTTAATTTTATTTTGTACTGCCTTGCTTATTAATTTATGGATGTAAGTGAATCCTACTACAAAAAAGCTGCTTCCTCAGTTAAGATTGTTTTACTTTCTTTTGCTTGTAGGAAGAAATGTGATAAGGAGAAGCGAGAAAAGCTAATGAATGAACTACAGAAGCTTCTTCATGGAAAAATTAAAAATGTAAGAAAAACTAATGCCATAGTGCACAAATTCACAAAAGATTCTTTAAAGAATGGTGAAATATAAGTGAACTTTTAATAATACAGTACTAACCTGTTCTTCCAAAAACTACAGAGATTTTTTTTTTAAACTGTGAATAAAAAAGAGCAAAAACTGGGTTGAAAGTCTGCATTTGGCACTTGGATTTCAGGACAGTAGTCCTGGGATACTTCTTCTATCAGCTGGCTATTATAAGGCTGTCTGTGTTGCCAAGCAGCTTTAGTCCAGTGAAATTCTGTGTTAACTGAAGTTTGAAAACAACCACTCAGAGTTTTGATTAATTACAGTTGTTACTTTGCAACTTTCTTCTAGATAAGTTAATGTCTTGATAGTTAACTATACTAAACAGTCTTTCTGCTTAATTTTTGAAATGTGTAAATTTGCAGTGAAATACATGTTGGATTTTAAAGTGATTCTTAGTGTTCCATGCCGACGTGGAACTGTATTGTTACGCTCACTCTGACATTACAAAGAACATGAGAGAAAGCCAGATACCATTTCATGGTTCTCTTTCAGGATTAAAACATTGATGCATGTCCTTAACTGCAAATATTGTCTATATTTTGTTCAACAGAGTACTTAATAAAGCAGTAAAAAACCTTAAAATTTAATTTGTTATGAACAGGTAACTACTTTTATAATTGGCATTAAATGCTACATGTGGCATAAAACTGTATCAGAGAGCAAGTGCATTAAAATAAATTTGGTGCATAATGCCATTTGAATGGCTTAGGATAATGAAATATCTCTGTCCTGTAGCTGGCGTTTGCACATGATTCAACTCGAGTGATCCAGTGCTTTATTCAGTATGGTAATGAGAAGCAAAGGCAAGAGACATTTGAAGAATTGAAAGGTACTTTCTTTCCATTTACATTTTACCAATATGTATGCTTCTGTATTGTTGTTAGGATGCATTAAAACAAGCCATATTATTTTCTCTTAAATATTTTTAACTTTCTGAGGAAATGATGCATCATTCCTAGCGAGCTCTTAAAACTTATTTATTTGTCATCTTGTTTTGTAGAGTTAATGTAGTGAAAAGTCAAACCAGCTGAATGTTTTTCCCTTCCTTTAGATAGCCTAGTAGAGTTGAGCAAGTCAAAATATTCCAGAAATATTGTGAAGAAGTTTCTTATGTATGGGTGAGTATGAAGTGAATTTGCTTAGCTGTGTTGCTTTGTTTCATTTCCAGTGTGAATGCCGTTCTTAATCTATAGTGCATTAATCGTGAATAAAAAAAATGTCTCTAGAAACATCTTTATCATAGTGACGAGACAGGACAGTGTCTGGTGTTGCTAACAGCAGTTTTCTTTTTGCAAAAAGTAAAGCTAAAGCCATACACCTTGAGGAAAGCATATGCCAAAAAAAAAGCTCAAATATATGCTCAATGTTGATCTTTGTCTTATGCAAAAAAATGAGTTTTAAAAATTTTCTCTGCTTAGTGTTTCAGGAAGGCATCCTTTATTCTGTAGAATTTATCTGCTGGCTTCTTTTCTTTCCCCCAAAATGCCTTATGATTTCTCCAGATTCCTGACTTTCTTGCCATATTTTCATAAATGCCATAAGGCTGATCCAGATGCATTTATTTCGTGGTGTCTATGCTAAAACCTACCACCTAAATGTGCTTCCAAAAATAAAGCTATTGATAGGTCAGCTTATCACTTAAGTTTTAACTCTTGCTATCTGTCTTCCCCTGTGAAACAGGACAAAATCACAAGTTGCAGAAATAATAAAAAGTTTTAGAGGCCATGTGAAAAAAATGCTCCGTCATGCCGAAGCATCTGCTGTAGTGGAATATGCATATAATGACAAAGCCATTCTGGAGCAGAGGAATATGCTGACAGAAGAACTATATGGGAACACTTTCCAGGTTTACAAGGTGACATTTCAATACTTTATAGTCTAAGGTGTTTTAGCATATAAGATACTGTGTTAGTAATACATTACCTGTCTTACCTACTATATCTTTTGATCAAATTTTTTTCTGTCAGCTGTCTAAATGTAGTCTAGTTTAGCATGTTTACTTGCACATTTATATTCTAGATAAAATTGTTGTGTTTTTTCAGTTTGAACTATGTAAAATATAGTATGTTCATGTATGAGCTTGCTCGGCTCATCAAAGACAGTCTAGTATCATATAGTTGCAGTTATTGTAGTGTCATAGTGTCTAGCCTGGCGTGGTCATCCTTGTTGAGATTAAGATTTAGGCTTAATTCCCTATTAATGCTGTAGATGGTTTTTGTGTTAGAGCTGCCTTATGTCTCGTGACACCTGAGTGTGGGCAGAATGTGCCTGTATTGATATACAGTATGCCATCTAGACTTACATTTTGGCTGTGTTTTCTTTTCCCATGGAGACCGTAGGACTTTGCTCCAAACTCTCTTGAAATCATTTAGATGTAGATCCTCACCAGGCAGTGGGAACCTTTTAAAAAGTACAGCCTCCTGTCTTTCGACTTCTATTTTTCCTTCATTCTTGCTGACTTGGAAAGTTGGTTTCCATTAGAGGCACAGATAGTTTTATTTGCTGTAAAGTACAAAACTGTTTACACAATTATTAGCTATGTTAGAGTGACGTTTGCATCTCAATGTACAACACAGCACACTTTTGCCCAAGATTTCTGTTAAAATTGTTTGAGAAATTAACAGCTCATTTCTGAACTGTATTATACTGAAAGTATTTTTACTTTACAGGTTATTGTAAGTTTTAGTAAAGCATTTTGCAACACTGTAGTAGAGAGGCATGTTTGCTGTGTTTGTGGGCTGTAATTTGTGCTGGGAGTAAAAGAGCCTCTGAAATCAAGTGCAGTGTTAGCTTCCATCATTCTAGCATTCTTGGCATGAGTGCATCAAGTACGGCGCATACGGCGGTGCAAACCTGAGACTCAACAGTGTGTTGAGTCTCAACAGACTGCCTCAAACTCTCCACCTCCCCATTCCCGCCCCCCCAGCAGGGACAGTTAGAAATACATTTCTTCTAATTTTCTGTCTAGTCAGACTGTTCTTCTAACAACACACTCTTTTGCAAGCGTTACCAGTGTAATTGTTTAGATGAGATACCATATACAGAATACTTCGGTATTTAAGGTATATAGTATATATTCCTCCTCTCTGCTGTTCTTGAACTGGAATTTCCTGGGCCTTGGTTAACTTCTCAGATCATTGACTTGTTGCTGTGTTGCCCCTGACGTACACGTACTGTCATGCAGGATTTCTGCTTAGCTCAAGAGTCCCTTAACACAATGCCCATTTTGTGTATTTTACCTTGTATCTGACAGTCTCATGAAGAGCTGACCATAATTGGCAAAAACAATTCAGACCATAGAAGTAGCTTTTTGTTTGCTAATGATGAATATTAATTTTGTAGAAACTTAAGTATACAGCTTTTGACATACACAAAGTAGATAAGATTTTTATTTTTAAAATTGTAAAAACTGTTAGTTTTACAGAAAATTCATTTTGTTTGTGATATTGTTTGTGAATTTTGATTGAAAAGGGACTAAAGATGATAATTTTCAATGAACTCCAGTACTTGGAGCAATTAAACCTCTAATTGTGCATTCATTTCAGACACCAGTTGTCCCAACACTGGATAAAGTGTTAGAAACTCATCCTGAAAAGAGGGAGGCCATCTTGGATGAGATGAAACAGATTCTTACACCAATGGCACAAAAGTAAGGACAAAAATTGATTTAAGGTGTGACAATCTAGCATGAATCAAGTTGTTTCTGACATACAAACAGACAGTGATATTGATACTCTTTTAAGCTCATATGATAGTGATAGTAATACTCTTTTAAGCTGTAACATTGCTGTGTTGTATAATAAGTAATTATGGTTTTGTCTAGTGTCATAATGAATATCTTATCTTAATTTTGAACTCCACTTCTGTAAACTAAAGTGTCCCCTGCCCCAGTCAAACAATAGTTAGAAATCCCACAGTGTAGTGTGCTTCCATAATGTATAATTGAATAAGCTTCTCAAGTGGTCTTTAGGAGAAAATATTTTGCTAGGTTTTAGAATTTGTAAGTTTTGGTAGAATTTTCCACATGTTGTAAATGCTAAACATCTAATCCAGAATGACTGTGTGTTTTCTGCACACCACACTGCCTAACTTTTTCTTTTTTTAAATACAAATGAGGTATTGCTAGTTGATGTTAAAACTGTTACTTATTTTCCTCTTCCCAAATACAGAGAGGCTGTGATAAAGCACTCACTGGTACATAAAGTATTTTTGGACTTTTTCACTTACGCTCTTCCAAAACAAAGATCCGTAAGTATGTTTTGTTTGGGTTTTTGTGTTCTTTTGCCTTTCAGTGGAATGTTTTTGATCTTGTTGTGAAAGTGCTGTAAGGTAACTATGCTAAAATACACGTCTTACATTTATAGAGTTTTACACATCTGGTGATTCCAGATCACTGGGGAGTGGTGTTGTATGGACGTTTACAGTCACAGTGAACTTTCACACTAAAGCAATAGTGTTTGTGATATTTGAACTTAAAAAAAAAATCTAATGACTTTGATGTTTTCTCTTTCCGTGATAAATGGTCCTTCTCAATAGCTGGAGAATAATTAAAGCCGTGGACGTCGCTTCCAGTAGTTCAGCTATCCAGTGTGTCATTTCTTAACCACTTCTAGCAATTGTCCAAAAAACTCTTGACCGAAATACAATCAGATTGGGCCCTTCTGTCAGCAGCCAAAACTTTGTCTTCTGCCTCCTCCTGAACCAAGCATATGGCTTGTATCACTATGTCTATATTAAATTCCAGGTTTTTTACCCCAGCCATTCTTGCAAAAACTAGGCCTAAATCTATCTGCGTGATGTGACATTGTATAAGCTGGTATCCTGCTTGACTTCACCTGTCTTCAACCTGTGTCCATCAGCCTCCTTTGAACTCCTTTTGAGGCTGTCTTTCCTAGGTCAAGGCAATGAGAGTGGTTCTGTAGAGCCAGTGATGCTCTCTGTAGTGTTGTGGGCAGACAAAAAATCCTTTCATGCCCTCACCCACCTGCCTTGAGATTTCTCAGGCCTTTTCTTTCACCTTTTTGCTTTATCACCGTTTCTTCCCCAGGAAGTGATAGAAGCTATCAGAGAGGCTGTCATCTACCTGGCGCACACTCATGATGGAGCCCGAGTAGCGATGCAGTGCTTATGGCATGGTACTCCCAAGGTATTGTTTGATTTCTGTCTACCCAGTCTTCTTTAATAACAGTGTAGTCTGAGACGGTGGGTATTATTGATCACATGGTTCCTTCTGCCAGTGCACATTTTGTTGCAGTTAAATATTTGAGAGCAAGGTTAAAAAGTGACCCCACTTTACCTATTGGCAAATGTAAGCAGGAGTTTTTCATGATTCAGATGCTTTCCTTAGATCTTTTATAGTGGAAGCATCTCATTTTATTTTTAGCAGAGTTCTTGGAGATGGCATATAAAGCTTTTCCATTTTAAGATTATTGGCCATTCATTCATCCCATAGATTTCTTAATGCAGGTGAAATTGGCAGTAGGGAGAGGACGGTAAAGAAGCCATAGTGTGGAACGATGTTTGGCTTTGGAATGCTAAGACTTAGAAAATGTTATAGGAACTATGTTTTAGTTTCTTCTGCTGATTCAGTATCCTGAAATACTTTTGGTGTAAAGTATGCCATCATCTCTTGGAAATATTGTAATGCCTCCTATCTTTTTCTGTATTAAAAAAAAATACTTATGAAAATAGTCTGCTTGTTAAAGAGTGCAGAAAAAATTATGAAGTTGCTAGGATCTAGAGGTAGTAATGGGTCTAAAGAAGACGGAGCAGTGATTGCAAGAGCCAAAAGTACAAAGTCTGAGGAAACTTTCTGCCCAAAAAATCTTGCTAGTAAAGGGGTTTTGCAACATGCTAGAGTCCTTGATACTTCAAAGTTTCAGGTCCTGTTGAATAAGTTTCTTTCCAAATGAAGAGTTGAAGTGCATTCTTGTTCTGTAAGTAATGAACAAGATACAGGTGAACAGACGTGGTGATTTGTTTTGTTTGTTTTGTTGGGTTTTTTTTCCAATCTGCTCTTTTTGGCATCTCCCATTGGTGGGCTGGACTTATGTAAATATTTCACTGAACCTCCCTGGGATTGAGTTTCTCACAGTTCAGGTTTAACTCTTCACACTGTTTCTAGGTGTTGACTAATAGTACAAATGTGAGGCTTTGATGAATAGCCTTTGCTTTAGTAAACAAATTGAAGGTTGTCTTTTTGAAGGTGTAAATAATAATTTGATTATTCAGAATCACTGGCATTATAGGCTCATTTGGTTTCTTGTTTTCTTTTGGATAGGACAGAAAAGTAATTGTGAAAACTATGAAGACATATATTGAAAAAATAGCAACGGTGAGTGTTCATTAACCATTTATTTCATAGTCTCTGAAACACAAGTGATTTGTGAGGCTAATTTGAATGCACTTTCATACTGGAAACAACTGTGAGATCTTAATAAAACTAGGTTTAAATAGTGATGTACTAGATAGTATGAAATATATTGAACTTTATGGAATACTTAGAGACATACTGAGAAGCCTCATTGTGGGCACTACATGTACTACTATCCTTCTGTAAAAGTAGCTGAGTTAATTATAAGTCCTAAATTTTTTTTCTACAATCTTTTTTTTTGAGCCCAACTTTATATTGCATTGCCATATGGCTTGTTGGTTAATTCTCCTTGTTTGGGAGTAAAACAACGTGTATACGGAAGAGGAACAAAATTTAGGATGTGTTGGGGATTTCATTGGAAAGGCCAGTTGAATATGCGTATTTCTTATATGATGCTCAATAACTTTTTAAGTCAGGAAGTCTCAAAATGAATTAATGCTGAAGTGACATACAATGGAAGAAGTATTTAATTTTTTCTGATATTTTTTAGTATTTAGTTTTTTTCTGAGTAACATGTATGTTTGGAGACTGCAGCACCAGTAGAGTAACAGTTGCAACCAGATTTCATCTTGCTGGGCAAAACTGCAACTGTGAAGAAAAGCTTTTTTAAACATCTTCCCTTCATGGTTGCTGCATTGTTCTGTTTACTAATGGTTGATGTGGTCTCAATCAGTGGTCTCCAAACTTTTTTTATCACACAACCCTGAGCATGCATCCCCAATATATGTATATTTATGTATAAATTATGTACATGTACTACTGTACCAGTATACATTATAAAACACAGAAATAGAAATTTTAAAAGGATGAGATAAAGATAACCAGTGGTTATTTTCATATATTTATTAATGGTACACAAAAATATTTTATTCCTGCACCACAGTGGATTGTCTTGTGCATCCCACTTTGGAGGTCACTGGTCTAAGTAATGTTTCTCTCCATAATTTTCTAGTACCAGACTAAATGAGTTGTTATATTTTATAAAGTGTATATTATATAGAAATATGAGACAGTGGGTAAGTAATACCTAAAACACTGGAGCACTGAACATCTGGCTTCACTTTGACATAGCGTGTCACTGACATACAAGTGTATTGGGTTGTGTGCTTTTGAGTATGCTAGAGACTTGCTCTCCAACAGTGCGGTAAAGACTGCATGGCTCACTGCAGAGATACGATCTCCAAAAATACAGTATGTGCTTTATCTCAGTTTTAAGCAAATCAACCATAGTAATAAAATCTGTATGTAGTGTTCCTGCAAGGCAAATCCTATGATTTCAAATTATGATTAAACAATAGGATTAAGTTAATAGTTTGGATGTGATGAAGTAGTATATAAACTTATAATGGGAGATTAACTTAATCTACCTTTGTTTAAACAACATGCTTCTCTTAACAAGCCTACCTTTCAGAGAGAGCCTAAATGTTGGGCTTCTCTCATTCTATGACAGTAGACAGAATTTGCTTGCGGTTCATGTTGTGTCGTGTTTGAGACAAATGCAGAAATGTTGGTTTTAAGTCAGTTAGTATAGTCCTAGAACTTGACTGCATGTGGTTTCTGATGTCTCATCTTTGCAGGGTGAATTTTCTCATCTCATCTTGCTGGCCGCATTTGATTGCATTGATGATACTAAACTTATGAAACAGTTAATTATATCTGTAAGTAATTGAATTTTTCCTAAAATAGTGTACTAAATAGTGTCACTGTGTTTGTCAGTGTATAGGAGAATGAGAGTAGGAATCCATCCAATTTTTTCAAACCATGTAATTCCTTTTCACCTTTTCTGTTTCATTATATTTGCATATCATGATCGTGCACTTTCATATGTTCTCTTTAGTTATTTATTTAATTAGTTTTTAAGCTAGTTTCAGTGCTTGCTGAAAAATACCATTTTTGTACATGTTCATTCTGGCTAATGGATGACTGGGATCTCTTTAAAGTCCATGTCTTTGTCATAGAAGTTTGAGCTCTGCTGATATTTCAAGAGATTAAACTGGTGGAAAACTTTAGAATGACGATGTCACCTTATCCATTTTACAGACAAACATAAAATGTCACGAATATCCATGCCTAGGATGTCCTTACTGTGCACACTTACTATTGTAAATAAAGTTGTTTAGCACATTTAGCTCCTTTCTTTTGCAGAAGTAGCATCTTGGAAAGTGATACTTCAAGATAAACTATAGTAAACTTTCAGGAACATGGCAACAGGCCTGAATATAGTATACCATGACTTCAAACAAGAAAAAATACTTGGAGACTTTTGGTTGGATGCTGAAACCATTAACTCGCTTTAATTCTCAAAACTTGACATTTTTACTTAATATGTTGATAATTAAATGACAGTTAATATTCTGGATAAAATCCATGTAATATTTTTGTCTTGCTTCCAAAATGCATACAGATAGATGTCTGAAACATGAAAGCACTCTAGCTGTTTTGCTTCACCTACATGGAATTGCAGAATGAACAGTAAGGATAGCATGATCTAGCCTGCATCTGCTTCCTTTTGGAATGCTGCATTTCCCGCTCCTTCCTTCCAAATATTATTTAATAGGGTTTCACTAAGTGTTTATACTTAAGATTACGTTTACATGCAAATTTTATCACTCTTAAGATGTTTTAATCTGTAAATTACCATGATGTTATGTTTTCACACTGATAAAAGAGACTTCATAGTGCACAATTACTTTTAATTCAAGCAGGGTAGTGAATGTTGATGTATAGGTTGTAATGTGTTGTAGTTACTCATACTATAGCTTTTAGGACTGATGGGTTGAGAGGCAGTGGCAGGGAGGTAAAGATGAGGCAAATACTCTGCATTGGAGTAGGAATGGAGGAGGAGGAATATGAGGAGAAAGTGGTTATGATGAGGCTTGCTTTAAAAAATATAAGCAGTTCTTCCATTGAGCAACTTTGTACAGGGGAGAATTGGGTTTTTGTACCCTAGCATGGAGATTTGGCCCTAAGTCTGTGCCTCTTTGATGGGTGTGGAGAGATGAAAGCATCCCAGTGTGGAGATGGCTTTTGTTTCTGGGGTATATTAACTGTAATCACAGCTGGGTTTCGTTTCCAGAATCCAGTCTGCAATGTAACAACTGCTGGGGAAGTTCCAAGCAAATAAGCCCTGACAGATCAGAGCTGTCTTGGTATGAGATGAGTGAGACATTCCTGTACTGTTACAAGCACTCTGCTTTCTGGAGGGTTTATTAGTTCAGATGCTATGTTTGGCTTTAGCTGAGCTTCCAAGGTGTCATTTAATTCCCGAATCATCTGTGTTTTTCCATCCTCTGAGATAAAAGATGGCGTGTTTACTGTTTGGTCATCCTACCGCATCAATATGGACAGAAGAGTAAAGGAGAATAAGGAGGAGTGGCCTTCACACATACAGAATTGGCCCATCTGGGTTCATATGAGGTCAGGAACAGGGAAAGGATGTCAAGAAAAAGGAAAAAAATACCAGATAAGATCAAAACCAGCTCTTCAGATTGTGAATGAAAACTAGTAGCAGAGGATGAAGTGGAAGCATCTGGAAATCAAGCACTTTTGAAGCATACTGTATAAAAGAATCCAACCCTTAAAATTATCTTCAAAGAGCAGTTAGACTTCTAAAACACGTTATACCAATCATCATTCTGTCCATCCTAAAATTTAGCTTAAGGAATATAAGGAAAATGTTTTTGAAATAAGAATGTTGTCTTACCATTTCCTGCCAGCTTCCAACCAGATTTCTCTGTTTCCCTTCCCCTCAAAGACAACCAACCAGGCCCCATATTAATAAAGGGTAACATTGGTTTAAATTGTTCTGTCTATATTTTTCTAGCTGCTGCTGGAAGGATTTTAATGGTAGAAAAAAGGGTTTCTAAGGGCTATGGCCTGCAAAATATGCTGAAAGTGCTCAGAGTTGTCTACAGCCCTCCTTTGCTTTGATAATCATAAATTTTATATGTATATTAAAAGTTGCCAGCAATGGATTATCATAATGGTCAAGAGTATCCAGGTGGTACTTGGAACTTGCATAAAATGCATGCTGTGTTTGTTGAGAAGCTGACAAAAGTTGAATGCAAACACATGGGCTAATATAGGTGCTTCCACCTGAATGTAGCAGCACGCTTCTACAAGAAAGAAAACTCCCCTGCATCTTAATGCATTTCTTCCTCAGCCACGTTAGTGCACAAGTGTGCACTATGCAGTGCATATGAATCTTATTCATAGTATGTAGTTTTTTCCTTTTCTAAGCTTTGCATTTGAAAGGTAATCAGTAATTAGTGATGGCTCAAAACTATTGTTTCATTAATGTTTTGTTGCTGTTTATTTACTTTTTCAGGAAATAAATGCTTCTTTGCCCAATATAATAAACAACAAATATGGAAAGAAGGTCATCTTGTACTTGCTAAGTCCGAGAGACCCTGCACATTTTGTTCCAGAAATCATCACACTTCTGCAACAGGGAGATGGAAATGCCTATAGGTAACTCAGCTATGAAGGTTAAGTTGTTTTCCCTAGAGTCCAGAAGAGTTCATGCAACTTTCTGTCATGATTGATTTAATTTCAGCTTTTCTTCATAATATATCTAAGTAATGTAAATATATTTAAATAATACATAAGTATTATTAGATATGTTAATCTATAGTCCTTATTTTTGCATTTTTGGTTTAAATCTCATATATGATAATTGGTGACGAGCAGTGTATTGGTAATCTGCAGTTTACCCCTTTGTAAAGGGCAAAAATTATGATGTGTTCTTTGTTTAAACTCATATATCAAATTTGGCGTAGCAGAAAATTTTTAATATGCCTTATTGTTGTTTTGAGTTGCATAAAAGTGTATCTCAAAATTGAGCAATAAAAATGCAAATCGTTAATTTGAATTCAGTCTCTGGTATTGACGTTGATGCTTATCAGGTTTTGGAGAAGGAGCAATTTTAGATTATTAGTGAGCTGTTTAAGAAACACATCTCAGTAGTTGAGATAACAGAATGAACAGAAAATAAACAGGTCAAACTACCATTGTTAACAAAAAACTCTGAGGTTTACTGGCAGTCAGCTTTTAACACTATCTCACTCCATATGTTCTTAAAATGTGTGTGCAATATATGTTTAGTTTTATGTGAAACAGAGGGAAGAATAATGCTTTATTTTGGTCTTCCAATAATTGATAGCTGTCTCAAATAGCATGTATGTTCTGAATTTCTCGTTGCTTGGTGTGCATATAGAGCACGTCTTCTACAGTGATGTGCTGTCTCTTTCATCAGTAAGAAGAATCCTGAACTCCGCTGCCGTGAACTCCTGGAAGCCGTTTCCTCACCTTTGCTAGAATACTTGCAAGAACATACCCAAGAAGTAGTGATAGACAAAGCTACCTTTGTCTTGGTTGCTGACATCTTAAGAACAGCTCTTGGTGACATCCAGCCTGCACTAGATGCAATTGCTAATTTAGCAGCAGAAGAGCTGGTTCCAGGTGGCTGTGATGGACAGGTAATGTAACAGAGGAGAAAGTGCTGAGACCTTGCAGAGTGTTTGCTTTTTTTGTGTTACTAAAATGACGTCTGCTCACTTTTTCCTTTACATAAGATGTCAACGTACTGCCCTGATAACGCTCATACATTAGACGTGGTCTCTGTTTTCTGACATTTTCCTTTCATAGTTTATTATTATTGCATCTGGAGTGATGAAGGCTTGAGCTAGCATTTCATCTGAGTTGTAGAGCAAGGTAATTAATGATCTTGAATCTTCAGAACCGCTTTAAAGACTTTGCGGGAAGGTAGCTGACAGTCGTGATACACAGTCTCCCTTTTAATGTTATCACTATGCAATCAAGCAGTTAGTAAATTTTTATAGTTAATTTGACTGTTTACACTGAGAGTGATGGGGTCTTTTAGCTTTCAGGTATGCATATCTCCATGCAAGAAAAGATCTTAGGTAATAGCTGTTTGTTTTTACAGTAATACCTTTTCTTTAAAGTGTGCCCCTCCCCTGTTTTGTTAAGTTAAGCTCAGTCTGTGTCTGTAGACTAGAAAATGAAAAATACTATGTACACTGTATTTAAGATAGATACCGTCCAGATTTTCATAGTTGTTCTGAATTTGCTCTGTCTTTCCCCTTCTTTAAGGTACGTATTTTACAGAATTGTACACAAAGTACTCAATGTTTTTTGTGATTTTCTGTAGACCATACTGTAGTGAATTATCACATCTGTGAAAATGTGAAAAGTGTGGAAGTTCTTGTAGAGGCAGCGAGACCAAGAGATTCTGCTCAGTAAGCATGAAGTCCTTGTAGAGGTGGATGAAACATTGGTTGATACGGTTTATATTACTGAAAGTCAGATATTACAGGGAAGGTGGTAAAAACCATAAGTTTAAGTATTCGGATAGCTTGCATCAAACTTGTTGATATTTTCATAGGTGATGACTAAATGGATCGGTGTGATGTGATGTCTGAGGGCAGAGTGGATAAATCAAGCAGGAATATTTATGGACAGAAATGTAACTGCATTTTGAAACATCATAATTAAATAATTTCGTTTTGGTTTGGTTTGGTTTTTCCCCTTAAAGCTTCACATTGCAGAGCATCCTGCAGGCCATCTAGTTTTGAAATGGTTAATAGAGCAAGACGAAAAAATGAGAGAGAGTGGAAAAGAAGGTATGTTGGAAATTCAGCTTTATTTGATCAAATTATGACTTCAGAGTAATCAGTTTCCTGACCTAGAATAAGATTGCTGCATTTATTTCTTTCAATGTGCTTATATATGGAAAAATTAACATATCCTCTAAGATTATTGCTTCTGCCTTTTGGTGTTGTGAGCTGTTACATGAACAGAATGCCAAGGATATGTTTGCTTTTTTTGCAAAGCAAGTACTAGTTGTTTTTTTTTTTCAGGGGTTTACCGTGTATTTGGGACAGGGTTAATTTCTGTGCTTAAAACGTCTTAATAGCTTCGATAAATTACGCAGCAATTTAAAAGATAATAATAGAAATAGTAAAGTCTTTGTAACGGGAAGACTTGTTTCATTTAGTGTTTGTGAGCCAAACTGTAATCTTTACTGTGTTCATTAGTGCTGCTGGGGTAGTGCTATATATCTGTCACTACAATAATTCATGCACAAAAATAGGACATCTTTACTATTTCATATCCCAGAAGGCAGAGATTGGTCACAGATGTTCTCATCTTAATTTAGCTTTTGAACTTATTTTATTACATAACTGTAAAATCTTGTTGTGTGAATCACCATATCCTAATAGAGATTACTTTTTCTCATACAAAAACCTCAAAAAATGAAAGGAGGTGGGGGTGGCATAGTATAATCTGGAGAGAACTTCTCTGTGTGTAGACGGCTTTTTTCTTTGTAGAATTATCAGACCTTGGAAAACTTTTATTTTTCTTTTTACTACTTTCAGGTATCCACTGTTTCCTTTAAACAAGAGTTAGTTGGGCTTTATTAAATGTTTCTGAAAGGAGGCTGTTTTGCTACTTTTAAATAAGTGTATGACTAAAAATGTGCAAAGGGGAAGTTTTATATGAGTGTCTTTCAGAGACTAGCCTAACTGAGATGGTGATAGTTACCTGGATTTATTTCTGCTAACATTGTGCAGTTCGCATTTTAAAAACAAGCTGTTCCCTTTGGTTTCTTTATTTTCCACCAAAGAGCATGCCATTCAGAATTGTTGCTCTGAGTTTATGGAATTAGCATTAAAAAACAACCAGATTGTTACCAGGTAGGGAATATGTTGAACAAAAACTGACCTGTTCTTCAGATGGATTTCTGATCTAAAGGGATAGTGAAAAATAGCTTCAGTGTTTGTTTGGAGGTTGGAGTTTGTTGGGGTTGGGTGGGGCTTTTTTTGGGTTGCTTACTGATAAGTTTGCTCAGCATACAAGTTGTAAGAGCAGTTTTCCTGAAGTTCAGTCCTTCAAATTCAGCTGGGGACTTGAGGTCAACCCACATTCTTTCTTTTGCATATGCTGTTAGTGTAATGAAGTGTAATGCAAGTCAACTTAAGCTTTCAAAGCTACTGAAGAAAGAGCCCTGCAGCATCAGTACAGCTGAAAGAAACAAGGTTCCTGGTGGGTTTCATGCACTGATAAAGGATTAGCTCTGCAGTTTTAAGTAACTTCATCTGTGCAAATTCTGTTTCTTCAGTTGTAGAGTCAGATGCTTAAAAATGTAGCATTTTTCAGCAGAGGTGTGTATATATTAGTATATTGCATATAATTATCTCATGTGTTGGTGTTGTTCTTACCAAATTCTTTGGAGTGGATGCCTTCTTTAAGACATGAATAGCCATTGATACCCTTTTAAAAAAGAAACAGCAAGTTTGCCTGCTTTATACTAGTAAACTGTCACACAGTGTTGTTATTGTCTAACTACTTGGAAGTAGTCAAACATCTATAAAGGTATTTGTTGCATTGAATAGTCAGTTCTTTTGTGAGAGCAAAACTTTGTGAATACTTAGTGGCTAAACCCTATTTGATTAAATCACAACTGCAGAGAACTTTTAACAGGGTTCTTTGAATAAAGATACTAATTTTTTTCTTCTCCCTACCCTTTTCCCAAATTTTACAGTTTGCTTTGGAAGAACATTGGTGGAACGTGTTGGTATTGAGAAGATGAGGACCTGGGCAGAAGTAAATCGAGGTGCCATTGTTCTTTGTTGGTACGTAAAGCACATAACTGTTTCTGATTAGGTTCCAGTGTTAATTTCTTGAACAGCTAAGAGAACATCACTTGAAATTTCTACCAACAAAATGCCATGTTTTGCTCAATGTGTACTGTGTGTTATGCCACTGGTAAGTCTGCCATGGAAACAGGGTACTGGAAAAATTCAAACCAGTATTTCCATAGATTGTTGCTTGAGCTCAGGCTTTTGCAGTACTAGGAAGTAGCTCAATGTTGGAAAACCTTAAGATGGAAAATCAAATTTATTTTTAAAATTGTGCCTACCATGTCTTGTTTTATAAGCACCGAATTCTCAGAAGAGCACTCCACAAATAGCTACATTGAAATAATTAACTCTGAAATACCTGTAACTGGCAGAAGCATACAAGAATCCAGTTTGGTTGCTTGTGGGGGTTTTGGGTTTTTTTTTGTAACTGCTGTGTTTTAATGCCTTAATTATGGAGCCTAAGTATGTGTCATACTGAAGTAGAAGTGTTTGGAAAAGACCATACAAAAGAATAGACCATGCAAAGGCTTATGATGAGCTAACTGGCTCACAACTTCGAAGGAGTCAACTCTGCAACTACTGAGATCGAAAAGACCCCACTGGAACAGGACTGACATTAACCTTTTGTTTTCTCAAATGCAAACAGCTGTGTTAATCATTGCTGTTTTCACTTTGTAACTACCTGTCAGTGTCAGGTCATAGAAAGCCAGGGTTTTGTCTGTAGCCTGAAGTGTGTGGTCTGGATTTTCTGCGTCAGCAGTGCACTGCTGGGTCCTCATAAAGACTTGCACTGAGCCAAAATCAGCAAACAATTCAAACAGACAACATGATTTTGAAAAATAAAAACCTCTTCTCCCTTTTTTCCACCCCACTTCTCCCTCTCCTAAAGTTACTTTAGACTCTATGCTGTTTGCTTTCCATCTCTGCTCTTTATGACTTTAAAGGAAGGCTAATTTGATGTTCATGCTCTTTGCAAGGTGAATCAAAAGCAGTTTTCACTAATGGGACTTCTGTTAGTTAGTCTGAGTTTAATTCTAACTTTGTTTAGTCATTATCATTCAAAGCACTAGTGAGGAGAACTGGTAGTAGCGAAGTAGTTGCAATCCAGATACAAAACCAGTTTATGCAACGTCATAATAGTCATATGGATCTGGCTGTTAAGATTGTTCACCTGCTAAAACGATAACAGTTTTTCTTTGTCTCTCATAAAAGGCCTTTAGAATTCAATAAATGCATCTAATGCCTTTAAGTTATCTGATCCTGTGAACAGATATTCAGTAGAGATTTGTTATAAAGGCTTGTTCACTGACAGTATATTGACGCTTGGACGTCCTTCCCCTAACTCAAGGCTGAGGAGGTTCATTTAACATGCAGTGTTGCTGGGTTATATACTAAGCTATTTTGATTGTCCAAAAGAAGTTGCAAAGTAAATTAGTGGAATTTTTTCCATGTATAACACTTTAATAGCTCTTTGGCTGTCACTGTGACAACAGTCTCTTAATAGGTTTTGAAGACATAGAAAAAAACAGAAACTAGTAATTGCTTATTAGCAAAAGCCAGCACAGGAGCGGTGTATTTTATGAAAATGTCTGCGAGGAATGTCAGTTTCCCTCTCTCTGCTGTTACTCATGGCACTAAAGGGTGGGGCATCAAGGGTAACAAGTGTGCTTTGTTACCAAGGGGGGGAGCTTATCTTCCGGATTGTCAGTCAAACATTTTTCACCAATACTGAAACTCACCCAACAGGAGAGAGAGGTAAAAGCATGGGGCAGGAGTGTTTGTTTGTTTGCTGGACTTTTGGTTTTAGGGTTTTTTTTTTTTAATTTTAATTAAATCTGAATTCTTTGTAGTTTGAACTTCTCTTGATGGCTCTTTAGGCATGACACCCTTTTGTTCAGGCAGCTGAGAGCACATGAATGTGACCAGCTGCTTTGGTTCCATTTCATGTGACACCTGCTTATCTCACTAACATGTAGTAAATAATCTCATCTTTGTTTAACTGCATGCATTGAAGTTGAAAGGTTACCTAAATCATACAGCAATGATAAATTTAATATAGTCTGGTATAAATAATAACTTCAATATTTTTTTACAGCAAATAATTGTTGAGTTTTAAAAAAACCTTCACATTTAAAAAAAAATAGTCAGATACTTCTTTTGTCATGAAGGAGCTCAGATCCCTCAGACAGAGGTAATTTTTGGAAACTACCTGTTCTCCCTGAAATTATGATTGATTTTTGTTTTCTTGTTGGCTTTCGGAAGCCGTCTGTCACTACCATGCAGATCTGAAACGCAGAAGTACCCAGTCAGTCCATTTGAAGATTTTTGGCTTTCCTAGTCATTTAAGCTTATTCACCAGTTACGAGCAGTTCATTGCATGTGCTTGATTGCTTAGTTACCTGGTATCCTCTGGACCCTCTCCTTTCATTGCCCTACTTGCTTTTAATTTGATCTTTATAAAAAAACCTGGGGCATGCTTCTGACCTAGTAGAAGTGTGAAGAGTCCTAACGTAATGAAAGGGCTCTTTGCAGAAATTACAATCCATCTTAGTGTAAATAAAGCATTGTAAGTACTTGAATGTTACAATTGCTGGTCTGTTTATGTTTCTACATCTGACCTCTCCTCACTATTTTTGAATTTGTGAATGATGTGTTACATCAGGGTAGAAAATTGATAAAAGCATACTTCACCACATGACTTACTGATTTCTTTGTCATTTCCTGTAAAAATTATATTTTATATCCACAAAATACATAGGTGCCTGCTTGCCAGATCTTAGAAGAACTTTTAGAATAATAATTAAAAAAAAAAACCAAACTATATTGGTCTTTTGGATGTATTATCAGCCATGTAGATGTTCTGTATTAAAAATACGGTGTCTTGAAATATCTGGGATACGAAGAGTTTGAAAGCAGCTTTACATTTATAGGTGTTGACACATGAAATTAATTTTTAGAAATATATAAAATGTGGTCCAGAGTGACTTGATACTTTGTATGCTCTTTGTCCCTAGTGGTGAACCATCTGAATCTCTCCATGTTAAGTACCGACGTGTTCAGCACATCCTTTGTCAGTACTCTTCACTTTCTTGCTGTTATCAGGGGTACGACTCACAGAAAAGCTGAAAAAGTATCACCCTCACCTGTGTTGAATTCAGTTTTAAAGAAGGCTTCTTGATTAAATAGCACTGTCATAGCTAAAAGTGTAACGGAAGTTTCTGCTAGAAGTTGTTAGTCATAGTCATAGAAATAAATCTAGGAATAAAGTAGTTGAAAATAGTGGTGTTGTCAGGCCAGCGGTGGGGCTGGGGCCCAGGGAGGTTGGGCTGTCTCCTGCATTGGGTCATTTCAAGCCCGGACTGGGTGAAGCCTGAGCAGCCTGCTCTGACCCAATGTTTGAACGTGCTTTGAGTAGGGATCTGCAGTTCCTTCCAGTCTGATTTATCCTGTTTGTTTTGTTCTCACTTGGTGTTTCATGCTTTTTGGAAAGTTTTACATCTTTTTCTAACAGGAGGTGATAGAATCTGCCCTGAGCTATATTCTTTCCAAATAGTTATTGTTTCCTTACATGGTCAACTTCTCTTCCTGTGATCTACATGCTGACCTTTGACATCCTTTTTTTTTTCTTGTTTCTTGTAGCCTTCTCCGGAGTGCTGATGAAAAGGTGGCAAATACAGTGAGAAAAGGACTGAAAAAGCTTGTCCCAAAGCTGAAGCTGAATAGAAATGTAAAAGGAATAGAAGCATTACTCGAGAAATTGACTTCCTAGTGTAAACGAAGCTAAAAAGACAATTTACATCAATGCAGCCAACTGAGAGTTGGTAAGATTTTCCACCATGGTAGTTTTAAGAAGCAGTGTATGCATTTGTAAATTAAATACTTTCTAAAACAGTTTGTCTGTTGTACTCATTCTGTTGTGTGTGGTAAATGGTTGTTCTCAGAAATTGAAATCTCAAGGAGATTGAAGAGCTAGTGGAAACTTCTGAACATGTAATCAAGAAGTTAAATCTTTCCTGATAACTTGCACAAAAATGTTTTGAGTCTTGTTAAAATTTGCGTGTATGTTGTCATAGTTAACATAGAAACAGAAGCGTCTGTTCTGGAGATATTCTTGTGTACTGGGCAAATACACTTGTTCTTAATCCCCTTCCCTCCCGGTTTCCTCAAAAAACAAAGCAGAAAAACAACTCAAGTCCCATTCTTAGCCTGTGAAGGAGTGATGGAGGCTCTCATCCTTCAGGAGCTAACAAGAATAGAACGAAAATAGTGTCTCTGACTTTTTCGCAGAAGGTCCTGAAGGAGAGGCTGATTATTTCAATGGACCACAGGCTGGTTTTGTTTTTCTTAAGTCTTCTGAAAAATACAGGCTTTTAAGCCCTAATAAACCAGAGGGATTTGGGTTTTTTTTGGTGTCTTGCTTGTAACAGGGAAGGCATGAATTTACTTCTGCATGATACCAAATAAGTGTCCTATTGATTTCTGCTGTACCCTAATCTGATCTAGAAAAATCAAGCCTGATAGGATGTGGCTCCATTTTTAATAGCAGATAGTTAGCCATTACTTCTGCTAAGATACAGTTTCTTCGACATAAAGTGCAATGCAACTAATTGGAGGTTGCCAGTTGTTAAGTAAACCCCCTTAAGTTTCTGTATTTTACGTACTTAAAATCAGTCTACCTCCTAAAGTACAGACTTTATTGTCAGAGGTCATGATGGTCCACAGCTACTTCTATAGTCTGTCAGGAACTTGCAGTGCTCAGCACCCATGAAAATCAGACTACCCAGTTTAAGGCTCAGACTTGCATTCTTAGCATGAGGTAAAATACGTTGGTTCTCTATTGTTGAATACATTTTCTAGATGTATATGTTTAAGTATAAACAGTTTATCCAAAGCAATGAAATACATTGTTTCATCTTAATAAGTCATCCCTTGCTTCTCACTGGTCCTGTCTAGGGGGAATATTTTTTTAGTATAAAAAAATGACAAGATACCTGAATAGGCAAATTTTAAAAAAAAAATCATAAACCCAATTGTAATTCATAGTTTACGTAGGTTAATTTAAGCGGTACGTGAACGTTACAGTTAGGAGAAGTGTTTCTAACATTGATTGTTTCTGTTTGTATCTGTTGATCTACTGATACTTTGCTGACTATGCTTCCCTCTAATTCCACCTAGGCTTATGACTAGTAGTAAATACTTAAAGGTTAATCTCAGTTAGACCTGATTGGCACTGACAGTAAGTGTTCATGCTTGTAAACACATCCTCTCAGTTACTGAAGGTTACAGCTCATTAGTTTCTGTAACAGGATTTTCTTTTGTGACAATAAAACAGATAATTTTAATTAGCAACAGATAATGAATTTAAACCTTAGTGAACTGTTTCTAAAGAAGTCTCAGTTACTGACAAAAAATCCAACCTGAACAAAATATGCAACAGATCTGTGACTGAATGGTAGAGTGAAACAGTGGGGGAAAAGAATCTGATACAGCGTTTCTCAATTTTCAGGTTATTGAGGGGAATAAACTAATGCTTAGCAACGGGCACACACATATTTCCAATCAAGAGAATTAAAGGGGGACAGTGAAAGGAAGTCATACCTGAAGACAGATATTAATAAAATGAATAGCAAAAAGCTGTGTAAGAATGTCTACTTACATGAATCTGATTTGATGCTTTGATTGTGTGCTTTAATTCTGGTTGCGTTAACTGAATGTCTACTAGACAGTTTATTTGCATTTTTGAGACTGTGTATATGATTTATTTTAAATTGTGTAGCAGTTTGGAGCGATGATTTATTTTAAATTGTGTAGCAATTACTAATTTTCCTTACCACAATTTGAGAAATGCCACTCTTGATTAAGCAGACATCAGTTAAGATTATGCTAAAGACGCCACTATTTTCCTGCCAGGGATAGAACATAAATTTTACTGTCAAGGTATGTCTTTAATGTCAATTGAAACCAATTTCTGAAATAGCCTAATGGAAGGAGAGGAAAAGGAGGTTAGGGGGATTACTAAAGACTGTTTCAGTAGCTTAAGGAACTTCACAGAATGGACTCATTTTTCCCACTGAAGAAGTTGGTTAAATGCAGTGCCATTCCTGTCCCAGTCTGCTGCGGGTCTCTCTGTGACTCTGTGAAGGCTGAGAAATAAATTGTTAAAGACTCCGAAGCAAAAGTATTTTTTCAGTGTGTCCTTTTTCTTTTGTTTGAAATGTGCTTGGCAAGGACTTCTGCCTGCTTCAGATTATCCAAACTGCTAAAATTATTGCCAGCATCTTAATATTGCTGGCAGTATTTTTATTGCCAAGAAGACAATGGAAATGCACGTGCAGCAAGTAAGTGTGTCTGTGCCGCTTGCTCAGAAGAGAGGCTGTTTCGGGAATTATGGGGGTCTGGTTTTAAAGCTGTTGTCTGGAGGTGAAGTGACTGTCCCTTTCGCCATCCAGAGCCAACACCTCTCTCTTTCACTTTACATAGCAGAAGTTGGAGAGTGAACAGCCAATGGTTAATCATTGTGAATGCTAGGCCATTCTAGGACAGAAAAGGTGGTGATGATTATTTATTTTTGGTTCTTGGAGGACCCATTACCTTGGTAATAGTGTATGTTAGTGTGTAATACTGTATTTCCCATTACCTTGGAAACAGGGGTATACAGATAGGTACTATTGCAACTTAATACTTCTTGATTTAAGGTACAAAAGGACCAGCTTTCCCCTTTGCTGCTGACAGCTGGAGCTACCAAGCGCAAGCAGTGTTTCCCTTTTCCACTGACTCCACCAACTTACCTCTTCTTCAAAAGCAGAAAATGCACACAGTGACTCTTGAGTTTGTTTCTGAGTGCAGAACCAAGGACAAAGTGAGGTCAGCAGAAAATGCAGAAAGACTGAAGTAGCTGGAAAAAAAGGGAGAATGTTTTGGGACAATATACACATTGCAGGCAGACTGTGACCCATAAGCTGTGAGATTTTCTTTCTTCTGTCCATCTCTTGTCTAGTTGGGTTGTAGACTTGTCAGAGTGGACACAAGGCCATATCGACATATGTACACCACTTGGCACTTAAGGGTTTGTATGTAAGTGTTCTCACTGTTCCTGCGGTGCGTCTACAAAAGTTAAAAATGGTACTAATCAAATATTAAAAGTAAGGTTTTTTTGTTTCTTACATCTTTAGAACAGATTCATGTAAGTGTTCATTGCATTAATAAAGGCACATTTCCTTCTGACTTCCTGGAAAGAAATCTGGAGTGTCCATTAAACAGTTTGCATTATCAAGTTCAAGATCGTTGTCAAAACGAATCCCTTTTGCCTCACTGCTGTGCACAGCATTCCTCAGCTGCTTTGTGAAAATGCAGTTCATTTACTCCAACCATATTGTTCTTCCAGCACTTTTACCCTGTTTTCTGCTTGGGGTTTAAAGCTGTTGTATTGTGTTGCTCCCTTACATGGTCCATTCTGTAAGTGGCACTTTCTTTCACTGTTAACAATTTTTTGTTGTTGTTTAAAGACCCTTGATTTGTTTTCTGTGTCTTGCTTTGAGACCCTGGACTTTTAAGATACGTAACCTTTTTCAAGATCTGTTAATGGTAGATACCACTGTACTAACCGTCTAGTAAAGAGAAACGGGCATTACTGGGAAGGAATGGTATTTAAGCAATATGAATTTATTGTACTGTGTTCTCCACCTTTTCTCCAATCCCTGTAACTGCAAATTTCAGCAGTGCAAGCTTTCCTTGATATGATTTTTTCTTTTACGTGTAGGCAAGGGCCCTAACCCACTTTGCTGTAGCATCCAGAGTAGCAAGTAGAGTATCATTTGCAAGCTGTACTAGGGGGATGAACTGAGGGAAGGGAAAGCCACTAATGGCTGGAAAACGGGAAAATACGCCAGGTAAACTCAGTTATCAGCAGTAATTCCTTACATATGCCCAATTTAACATTATATATCTTTGTGATTTTCTCTTGCAATAGTCATGTATTTAAAGTTTTGTCGAGGGCCAGACTAATTGAAGTGGGTTTAGTCATCTTGTCATCTGCTGCCATGGAAGATGGTTTTAATTGTTGGATTTTTATGCTCTTTCAATCAGAATGTGTTTTAAAAGTACACTTATGCTTTACAAAATATAAAAATCTTACAGATTAATTTGCCCTTTCTTCCGCACAGCTGCTTCTGCCTGTCATTGCTGTACTTCTCAGTCTGTGCTAACTAGAGTGTGTCTACGTGGATTACATCTTTTCTTAGAATAGTAGGACAGTCATAAAAAGTATATGGGAGGGAGCTGACAGGAGCTCTGGGTATACAGGTGCATATGAACAGGTGCTAGAAGCATTGAACTCAGAATCATCAAAAGATTTTTCTCTGTTTGTAAAACAGATGCAAACAAGATACTTGTGGAGCGAAGATAAATAAGAGGGCTTTTCATTTTAAAGATGTACTGATTAATAACCATTACTGACAAAACTTTTTTTTGTGGAAAAAAGATAAGGGAATATGAGAATTGGTTCAATATGTTGCATTGGTTAAAGTTTCTGCTTCCAGTGAGTGGTTAGATGAAGAAGATCAGGTGCCACAACACCTGCTATTGTCATCTTCATGGTGTGGTGATAGCACCAGTTTTCAGGGCAGTCAAAATCATTCTTATGGTTGAAATGCTTTCAGAGGCTGTTTTACAAATTGGTGCCACCAGGTTTTCCACTTAAGCATTTTTTTTCTGTTTTTCCTCTGTTTATCTGAAGAGGTAAAATATTTAGAGCCTGTTTCAAATTCTAAGTCTTTTGATAGTGGGTAGTGAAAAGAACAGGCAGTACCAATTTGAAGAAGAATCACAGAATGTTAGGACTTGGAAGGGACCTCAAAAGATCATCTAGTCCAATCCCCCTGCCGGAGCGGGATTACCTAGATCATATCACACAGGAACGCATCCAGGCGGGTTTTGAATGTCTCCAGAGAAGGAGACGTTTGAGAAATGTCTGTATGATTTCTCTTCAAAAGAATTTAGAATTGTTGAACTTGCAATTTTACATGTCAAATTTCATGGTATTTTATTAGCCGAGGCCCAGGCACGAGGGAGCTGCTGGGGTCTGCCTTCCATAATCGGTGCTGCTCAGCAGCCTCCATTGCAGCTCCAGTGATTTCCCTTTAAAATGTCCTCATCAGTGACAGACGCCAAACATAATGTTGTTTTACACAGCATCATGCCCAAGTTGGAGGACCTTTTCTTTCACAGATGGTGATTCAGCTTTGCACTGTCTGAGCATTTGTCTCTTTGGTTTGCTGCTTGGGTGTTAACGAAGTGCACCCTGGAACCAGCCCTTTAGATGAACAGAGTTACTGACAGAGCAAATGGAATAAGCACCATAACAGTACATCTCAAATTGTATGTTTTCTTCCGCTTCAGATGCATTTCAAGTGTCTGCTGTTGGTCATGCTTTGTCCTTTAATCTTGGTGTGGTGCACAAACGTGGAAAATCTGTGCATGCATTGTCTGCTCTCAGGCAGTGTGATGCTGCTCAGACTGTGATCGCTGCAATGTGTAGGCCTTGCTGTCTAACATGTAACTTGTACCAGGTCACAATACCTAGGAAGCTTTTTTTGGTTACTATTACTTTTAACTGGTTTCCCGTATAAAGTTTTTGTGTGTGTGTGTGAAAATGAAATGAGATAATCAATGTAAGTTTCATTACACCAAACTTACTTTTAGATTATTTTGTTAATAATAACGTAGTGAATCTGCATCTGTAACCGTGAGCTTTATCACAGAGAGTGGATCTGACTTCAGAAGGTGAATTTGGTAGTAGAATTTGAATGAAGAGTGGAGGTGATGGTCTGTGCAGAGGGAAACACAGGGAGAAGGCAGGCATGTAAGGAAGTGGTCTCGCATGCTATACCATATTCTGAAGGGGGAGGGATGGGGGGAAAAGACCTCGTTGCAAAAGGAAGGATGCCTTTGAAAAGCAATGCCAAAGCAAATTGCAGTGGGATGATGCAAGTGTAATGCTGGTATTACAGCTGTGTAAGAGTAGTGGAGGCCTGTGGAAAGAGGTAAAGCAGGACCAGTGTGCTGAAAACCTTGAGTGTCTTTCTTTCTTCTCCTCCAGCCTCTCAGATGATGTAATAAATGTGATTTTGAATCCAGCAGCCTGCCTGCTGCAACATGAGCCAGTGGTGATTTTGCTTTTGCCTCTGAACAGAAGATGCTGCATCCCTCTCCTTACAGCAGCTCTGGCATTTCTCAGGCTATTCACTAAGCTGATTCAGTTCACAGACCAGTTAGAGATTTGTGTGTGGTGTTGCTGAATTAATTTCTATTAGTGAGCTGGTAAGATTCACTAAACAAAGGGGAACCCTCTTGAACACCAGGGCACAAGCTAAGCAGCAGTGTTGCATGGGAAGGCAGCAAGAAGTCTGACATTAGCCAGGAGCCGACCTTCCATTTGCAGGCAATGAAATCGATCTTTCAGGCTGGCTGAGCTGCATGATCAAACTTGTATTTCAAATTTGTCTATAAAATGGCACCATTCTCTCTTCAGTGCATGGAGATTTAGAGGAGCATGCATTGTACTGCATGGAAAAATATAGCCAGAAAATCAGCATTTATTTTCAGCCTGCTGTGCCTCGAAGTGGAACGGCAATTGGTTGAGAGATGTGTTTTGATTGCTTATGCTAAATCCTGACAGTAAGGATTTAACATAAGCAATTTAAGCCTGGACAATACACCCTATTCGTCTAAAACAATCCATTCAACCTACAATTAAGGTAACTTTGTCTTGAACTTTCACATTCCCTGACTAATTTTCTGGTGTTAAGTGACGATATTTTTGTTTGCTTAAACTTTGTTCTAAAAATATGCAGCCCGAGTATTAAACATATCTTGTCATCATTTGTATCTACATAGAATCACTTCTCTTTATTTTGTAGTGAGTTTTGGGCAACATTTTAGGCATTGGAGCTGTATTTTAGAAACAAAAGGAATGGGGAAATTAATCTCCAGTGCAATTAATGCAGCATTAGATTGAAGATAATTTAATCCATAGTGATGATAATACAGATTTTGCAGTACAGATTAAATTCTACGTTATTGTAGACACTCTTGCTGACAGGACTCCAGGCTTTTGGTACACTCTGTACCTGAAAAATATGCAGCAGAGCTAGCTAACAGCAGGTAGCAGGCACTAGATATTTTTAAGGAAAAAGGGAATCTGGTAGCCTGTAACCTCTGGACGGCAGCAGTGAACAATTTTCCATCTAAGGGACAGTACTTTCTCCAAGGAGACCCAGCTACCTTGCCCTTTCTTACAGGGCATTGCAGGCCCCCATTGCAGTGGGGCATGCTGTTGCAACCTGTGTGTGATTTCCTGAATTTTCCTGAATTTCTGGAACTTGTTGGGTTTGGTTTTTTTTCCTCTCTTTCTTTACCCAAATGAAATATTTGGATGTTAAGATACTTGGAAGTTAGATCAGCCTCAAGACTTGGATGGAGCAGACTTGAGGAGCATGGAATCCCTTTGATGTCAGTGTAGATCCAGCTTACACTAGGGCTTGGTCACAAAGACTTCACCTCAGAGCCCAGCCTCTCTGTGACAGAGATGGGCTCTTGCATTCATCTGCAGTCCATTTCTTCGCCACCACGCGTTGGTTTTAGTAAGAAAAAAAAAGAAGTGTAAGTATCCTACTGAGCAAGGCTGTTCTTATATGGGTATTGTAAAGTTCCTTGGCAGACAGACATTTTCAGTGACAGTGCTAGCTGGTTTTAGCCATGTAGAGCTACGTTAGCTCTGCAGCCAAAGCAGGTTCTACTTCTCTTTGCCAGCTGGTAGTGGAAGTGCTTTTCAGGCAGTTTCCTCTGCTAGAACCAGTGAAGGAAACAGTGTTGCATGGGTACAATAACTGAAGAACAGTTATTAGTGGTAGCAAAAGACTGACAAAATTTTTAGTACTTGTTTATCTGGTTATTAATAAGGGGGAAATGCTTTTGCTTATAAATGGAGCAAATGTGCTTCAGAATGACAGTACGGAGTCATTTTATAGTGTAGAATTAGACTCTGACAAGTTTTATTTGAAAACCTTGATAATCTATATCTCAGGAGCTACCTGTAGAATGCTTTAATTTTTCTCAGCATATTTCCATTAAATTACCTAAGTACATAAAAAGCTAGTACCTCTGACCTTTCCCTTTTTCAATCCAAGATAAAGAGCTGGATTACAGTCAAATGCCATGTAATTTCTCTACTACTGAATAAAGAAGTTAATAAAGGTTTTGTAAATAGCAGATAAGAATAATCAAATATTTTTACATAACATGAAACCAGAACATTCTAAACAGTTGAAGCTATTTTTTAAGCAAGGACACGATTTTTCCTTCCTAGGCTTATAGATAGTCGTCATTTTTGTCCAAAAACTTTGAAGTATACCTAGTTTATAACCTTTAAAATTATACATATTTAAGGACTGAATATTACTATTTGCCTTAGAAGCCTGGGAATAGCACCAGATGCCTATTCATCTGTGGCTTACTGTAGCTACCCCTTTAAGTGCTATCTTTCTGAATGAGAAAAGCAAACAGCTGCTGAATTGCATTGAAAAAGTGATGTTCTTCTAAGACAAGGATTTGTGCAAAAGCATATTCTAATTGGAATTCTTTCCACTGTCTCATATAGGGACAGAATCTTTAGATTTCTATCACCCCACCTCTTTTTTTTTTTTAATCTTTTCCTCTCTTTCCTCTCTTTCCTCTCTTTCCTCTCTTTCCTCTCTTTCCTCTCTTTCCTCTCTTTCCTCTCTTTCCTCTCTTTCCTCTCTTTCCTCTCTTTCCTCTCTTTCCTCTCTTCCCTCTCTTCCCTCTTTTTTCTTTTTTCTTTTTCTTTTCTTTTTCTTCTTTTTGTGTTTTCTCTTTTCCAGGCCTAAATTCACAGGCATAAAATGAGTAGAAGAAACACACTTAGTTGTCCTAAAATAAAGCCAGGCCATCCAGAAACTGTCTGTTTCTTTCTCTACCAGAGACAACATGTTTGCTAAGTCTATAGGAAAACATAATGGTAGAACATATTTTCCTTCTCCCTCTGGGGCTCATTAATATCTGCAAATAGTTAAAATAGAAGACTTTAGCACGGCCACATTCAGAGAGGTTTCTAATTTCTCAGTGATTTGAGAATCCTCCACCCTGTTTCCTCAAAACCTTAGCTCTGCCAAATATCTCATAAAACAAGCCCTATCTACTTTAGCTTTGATGGTATTGCCCATCTTTGTTGTGTTTAAGCATATTTTCCCTTAATGTGATTATTTTGAATTTTTTTTATTGTTGAAGCCCTGTGGCATTCAAGTAACCAAGACAATCATGGCTCTCCTGCATTATTTTTGAATGTCATCAGGCGTACCATTTGACTGTTTCATTTGAGTAATCTAGGGACAGTGGTCATGCCATTGAAAGTCTTAGTGGATGTAGCAGAATAAATTAACTGAGAGTCCTTCTCAGAAGGAACCATTGTGTCAACAAAAAAATGGCAAAAATGCTGCATCCTATTTCAAAACCAGCTGATAATAGGTTTGCACAGCCTTCTGCAGATTGTCAGAAGTTTGTTCTGTGGGAATAGGAACTCCTTCCTTCCTCTGAGCTGGCTGGAGTCCTCTTTGTATGGTATGAGCGTCAGACAGGCTCTCACAGGGGGAGAGGACCTTGTGGGAGAACCTTGCTACTAGCCATCAACAGAAAATGCTAGTACTAACAGAGCTTTGGGCAGCTGGGGCAATGTCTGGCTCGTATAGTGATATCTCAACTTCAGGCATACTCTTTACTGTTGAAATGCACAGACTTATGCTTGTCACCCCTAAAATGAGATTCGTTAAGCCACAAGGCAGAAAGCTGCATAAGCTAACCCAGAGAAGAAAATCTGGATTCTCACTAAAGAAGAAGTCTTTTATTGAATAAAAATAACCCAAACACTAACTTCTAGTTTGCTGGAAAATGCCTTACTCCACTAAGGACCCATTCACCTGCTGAATGCAGCAGGGCAGGTAAGCAAGGTATTACAAAACAGAAAACCAGCAACTTTGTGTAGTCTTCAACTTAATACTGCATGTGGCAGTTGCCAGATGTCTGTCCTCTGACTGCACACTTCTACCATGTATCTTGTGTCATCTCTAGCATTAGTCAGAGCTCTCTAAATGAAGCTAGGTCACAAACCAATCAAGAATCTAACCTGCTCCCCTAAGCTGTCACATTGGTGTGTTGAGTCAGTGTACAGAGGAACCAAAAAGGTATCAAAGCTGCCATCAGCAAGATGGTGGGACTGGATGGCAAAGTGCATTGAGAAAGAAGAGAGTGAGGCAGCCACTAGGTAAGCTGAGCTGCCTGAGGTGTGATTACCTTGGTGTTTAGAGCACCCAGATGGGAGCTGGTGGTACTGGTTACAACATCTTCTCCTGAGGGGACAGAAATTGATCTCCTCATGTCGGGAAGTGGTTTGGCCCGTGGCCATTAGCCTGTAGGGTATTCTAAGTAATAGTTTTGCCTTTATATGGCTGCAGTGTGCGAGGACTATCTCTGGAGTCCTTCCAGACTAAATCCTTCGACCAAAGATTGCTTGGACCAGAGGAGAGAGTGAGTGAGGGGGAAAATTTCACTGCTTGATCGGGGTACTTTCATAGCTCTTTATTGAAGCAGGGCCTGTGACTCACATCTTTTCACCCAGCCAAGTGCTGCAAACACCAAGCTGTACAGTCTTTCTTTTACTGTCACCTGCTGGGTCATTATTTACTTGGTGCAAACTGTAACAGCTTCAGCTAGAGGGGTGGGAGAGACCTCTAGCTGAAACAGAGCAGTACCATGGGACTTGTGCATTAAAATCTTGCTGGACAGATAAGAAAGCAGTCACCAAGGACATTCAATTCTGCCTCCTGATTGAAAGAGAGAACAGTTCTTTTTCGCCTGATTATGTTTTGTGTGGAAAGCCTATTCCTTTACATGTCTTGAAGAACATCTACTTGAATGGGTCCTGCATGTGAGGCAAGTAGGGTGGAAAATGAGGCTGGTGATTTGTGTCAAGTCTGAGGCTGTGAGGAAGTCCAGCCTTAGCAAAGTGCTAAGGCTCTGCATTTCTCTAGGTGGCAAGAAGCTGCTGAGCTTGCTATGCAAGGCTGAGCACCTGCATCCCATCTGCATGGTACATGCAAGTACTGATTCTTCAGACAAGGAAATTAATTTAGGGTGTCCCATATCTTGGAAACTTGGGTAATCACCAACACTTAAGTCCTTTTAATGGATCTAACCCAAGCTGCATGTTGGAAATAAAGCACAATTGTGTTTTTGCATGCTTGTAACCTGCCACCTCACTGAACTGCAGCAGGGGTCTAAGAGAGAGGCTTCCTGTGGTTTCAGAAAGCTCCTCACCCTGTTGTTGCTGTGCAGAAGGGCCATGCAAATTCATACCATCCCTACAGCCAAAGTAAAGCAGCTATTCTTCTCAGTGAGTGCCAGGATTGTGCCTACTGCATTGTGTGCAGTCCAGAACAGCAAACATCTATCACATTCAACTCCCAGGGCTCAGCTGTGCCTTAAAGACATGGTTTAGCTTTTAACAGAGCTGATCAGCACACAATGTGCTGACTGTCATTCCTAAAGAACAAAATGACAGATGGGCTTGTGATATGTTTGTCTGGAGGTAGAGAAAGAGCAGAACAACTTGGTTACTAATTACCTTCTCACCATTGAAAGGAGAAATGTCCCTATGGTTGACAAAATTTGCATGGATGTGGCAAAATTAATGAACTTTTTCACCCTCAGCTGTCCCAAGAGTGAGCTTCACACTATTGTCTCCAGTGTGGCTCTGAGACTTAAATGCAGCCATTTGCATTCAGCAGGGCAGCACAGACACAACGTGAGAGTTCAAGAATTTTAAGATACATCTCTGCCATCAAGCTGTTTTGCAGCAAGAATGCTGCTGAGTGACAGCCGTGGGTCATATCAGTGACTGTTACCATTGCTTCTTTTTGTTACCCTTTTTTTTACGCTATTTGTGTCTGAGCATCGATAAAGTGACTATTCTTTCAGATTTGTTATTCAGGTTACTATTTCTAAACTGGTATGACTGCTCTTACAGAAAAAGAATACTGATATGCTGCGAAGTAGTAAATTAAACTCTGATTCTATTTAATTGTTGTTGTTGTTATTTGTTGCATAGATTTTGGGGTGAGTTTCTGATGCATGAGAAATTGCATCCAGCTGTGCAGCAAGAAGGCTTAGTAATCTTGGGTAGTAAGGTAGGAGCTGAGCTAAGGTGTCAGAATTGTGTCCTTAATGGCTATATGTACTAGACGAAGTATCTTGACTTTAACTTATCTTTAAAATTGGTTAGAGATAAGTGCTGGTAAGATCCTTTGTATGAAACGTCTTTATGAGATATTATCCATTACATGTTTCATTTGTTTATTTTTTTTAAATGCTGCTTTAACACTTATGTCCTGTGACAGGCCTATTATCATTCTATCAATTCAATAAGTAGATACATTAAATGCTGTAAAATAAATTTAGTTTATCACTTAATTCTATACCTAAAGAAGGTTTTGGTTTGGAAATATTTTCAAAATTGATCAATGAATGATATTTATCAACTAAGACTCCAGACTTCTTCACTAGTTCTTGGCGTAATGAAAGATGATTATGGAGGTGGTGGTATGAAAATGGGAATCATTTGCAGAACTGCATTTGAAAAATAAAATTGGAACAGTGAAGCATAGCTATCTGACAGTGGAGACAGAAGCTGAAATCTTAAGGAGTATAGATGCTGCTAATATTCAGGTAAAATGCTCTAGGCTGTTTTCCTGGTTTTGAAAGCTAGTGTAAAACCAATTTCAACAATGCAGTCAGTATATTGGGTATTCTGTTTCTTTCATTTTTGAGACTGCCTTGACAGCAGTGAGGTGGCTGACCCTTAATGGCAGCAATTTGTTTTCCTTTGGTTTGATTATGGTGGGGCTTTATTGTGGGTCTAGTAAGTAGCAGGGGGTTACATCTTCATGTGGGTCTAATTCAGAGTTGCTGGGTGGTTAATCCGAAGAATGTCATTCCAGATAGTTGATGAGCACCTAAGTGCTGCTTACACCCTAGCAAAGCAAAAAAAAAAAAACACACCTCTGTTGTAATCTGAGCCTTTTTTGTTTTGAAAACAACTCCCTTCAAAACAGATTTCATCATCTACTTTTGTTACTTTTGGCCTTTTCAGTTTATCTTCATAAATTAGCTTGGCTGATCTGCCTTTCTTCCTTCTTCGATTTATCTGTTTCCTCCCAATATCCAAAGCACAAACTATATCAGTACTGTGACAAAGAGCGGCTTGCACTTTCTGCACAGCATTCAGATATTTTCTTCATGGCTCTCCGTGTGAAGTCCACCTTCCCCCTTTCTTTCTGGAGCGCCGTGTACTCATAGGCCTTCAGCTTGCTGTAATAGTCTGAGAATTTGTTGTAGAGAATGGAGATGGGCATGCCATTCAGGATTATTCCAAACGCAATGCAGAGGAAAGCAAATAGGCGGCCAAGGTGAGTTTCTGGACACATGTCTCCATATCCCACTGTAGAGATGCTGACCTACAGGCAAACCAACATTCAGCTTATTAGCTGAGAAGAAACATAGAAACAGATATGTTCAGGGATCAGGGACAATTTTAAAGTTAGCGGTTTTGCACTCTGCATTGTAAATCTGAAATACTCTCTGCTGCCTTTTTTTCTGTGCTGTCCATCTTATGCAAAAATCCCTAATTAAAAAAAATGGTTCTCATGCAGTAAAGACAGACAACAGTGCAGTTTGACACCATTCAGGGGGATTTTTAAAAGCTTTGTCCTGCAGGGGGAATTTCCAAGTAATTTTCACAGAAGCCTGTCCAGAAGGTGGGTTTGCTCGGCTGCGGTGAGCAGATAGAGATAGTTCCCTGACTGCGCAAATCCAGTGATAACTGCCGACCTGCTCCCTCATCGTGTCTCTTGGCACAGATGCCCTGTGTCTAAATCCAGTGTGCTTATAAAACTCGGTATTTTGGGACTTATTCTGTAGGTTGTATTTTGAGTATTACCTTTGTTTGTCATATATATTTTAGGAACCAATGAAAAACACATGAAAAACTTCAGCTAATTGTGAAATACATTTTTATAACATTTGCACTATAGGAAGAAGTGACTCAGGACTTTGAATTTTCTAGATAAAATCCCTTTTAATGGTTACATACCTACAAGGAGCTGTGGAAAAAAAAAGATCTTTCTCTTTTGCCTGGAAGTTTTTGCTTGCAGTGTATGCTTACAACATAGAGATTTATAGTGCTAAATTGCTTTATCTTTCTACTCAGTTGTATCTCAGCGCTTACAACAGTAAGGTGTATGTGTGCCTTCAGCAGGGAATAATCCTGTTTGTTTTAGCTCACAGGTACACAGGTGAGAAATTTTTGCTGAATTCCCCTTTGAAGAATGGTTTGGGGGTTTTTGAAAATGTTTTTTTTGTGGGAGTGATTGTATTTAGTATATCTGCTTTGTATGGATCTGTACATTCTGCCATCACATTGTCTACATAGTTTCACGGATTTTTTTTCTGCTCAGACATCAGCATTTTCTCTTTTTAGCCTATGGAAGTATGAAGAAACTGTATTTTATATGGACCCAGTACTATACCAAGTACTGCAACACTTTCTTTGTAAAATTTAATCTCCAAAATTCATGGATGTTTGCTTTTGGGGATGCTACATTTGAATGATGTACTCCCAAACAGCATAAAATAACTCCTAATTTATATACTTCCACTGCACACATCTTGATTGTTTATGATTTTTACATTTAGTAAATATAACTTATTTTTCTCTGGCACGTAAAACTTGCAGGCTTCTACCATTGGGCATTTCCTAGTCTGTGCAAGGGATCTTTTTCAGCCAATGAATTTTATTTAACTTTTTTCACAGTATCTCAACACAGTGTGTGTCTCTGTGAAACAATAATCTAAAAGTTTGGCAGAAATAAACCACAGGCAGTAGGACTTTCACTGTAATGCCCTTGTGGCTTTAGCACTGAAGTAAGTCTTTGGAAGGTCATGGTGTGCAGCCTGCCACCCTCTAACATGCTAAATAAAATGCTATTTCAAATGAAGAAAGCATTAGAGTACATGAGACAGCACTGGGTAAGCACATTTGTAGGATGCACCTGGTGCTTCCTGTGGAATAAAAAGGATTAGTCACTTGGTTTAATGGAAATTAAGTCACTGGATTTGAATGATAATACAGGATAAATATCTCCAAAAATAAATACTGAGATGAAGGCAAGATGTTTATCTCTACCAGCCAGGACAAAACCATTATCCTGTGATAAGGTTCTGTTCCACATCTTCTACATCGCCTGTGATAGTTTGGGGAGGATACTTCTTCTCCAGTGTGTGTAAGACTGTGAACCCTGTTGGATTTTAATAAAATTTGAGTGATCCATATAGCTTAATTTTCTCTCTTAAAGAACGAATAGGCTTTAAAAAGAGTTTTATGTCTTGGAATTGCAACGTGCATGCTACAGCTCCTCTTTTGGAGACACTTGCTCAGCTAAATAGGCCTTTTTCACATAGTTATAGTCATATAGGTTTCTTAGGAGTATCTAAATGATTATGGTGTCACCAGCTTGTAGAAATAAGCCCTAAAGATTTTGCATATAGCCTGCATGTTCAGAAAACAAAATATAAGGTTAATGTCCTTATTCTAATAATGTATAAAGCATTAATTTTTTCATAACCTCTGTATATCACTTAAAGATAACCTGTGAAGGTCACATAAAGGACTCCTTCCTTTGTTCACTTATATTTCCCTCCTTCCCATGACCCAGCTTAAAGCATATTCAGCACAGGTACATAGGCATGTACACGTATAAATGTCTACATGTGTCTGTAGGGCCAGTTTTTCTGCCACGTGCTGAATCACTACAAACATATGTACGGGAAGCCAGCACATCTCATCAGCTGTTGCTGAACCAGAAGCGCAGGCCATGGGCTCCCTGGGTTGCTGGCCAGGAGAAGCGACCTTGGATGGGTTGGGGTTGCTGTCCTGTGGGATGCATACTCAGCTGGGTGCATCCAATGCCTATGCTGATCAACCAGCATGAGAAGATCTTCTGACTCCTTTCCATTCCATTTGCATGGGCTTCCTTCCCCAGGGAAGCAACTGGGACATAGCCAGCCCCATAGCCAGGGGTCAGGAGTGCTCCTGGGGCCCTGCCATAAATGTGGATTATGAAGGCCAGCATCAACTGCTGCAGAATGAAATGTATGTGATGACAAACTAGAACAAGCCTTAGAGTTATGGACAGGCAAGACATGGGCCCTTTGCCTTCTCTCAGCACCTGCAATGTCTAGCTACCCTCTGATTTGATCCAGGCCGCTAGAGATATGCACGTCTTCTGCAGCATAACGGAGCTGTTGTTTTCCAGCTCTGAAATGCTGCAGGCAGCAGCACAGGCAGGGATCAACTTCCCCCTCTCCCAAATGCCCTTGATAAACCCACCCCCCCCACCACATTGCTGTAAAAATGATAATTGTGAAACTGTCATACTTGCTCATCCTTTGGAGGTGAATTCTGAGTTTGGGATGCTGGAACAGTTCTGCCAGGACATTGCCAGAGCCAGGAGGCATTTAAGTAAGGTAGAAAACTTTAAACTCTCACAGCTCTGTGTTCCCAGCTAAATCTTCATGCCTCTGAAAGATGTGAACCCATCAGTCCGGAAAATGCTGCCTCAAAAATGCCCCTCCACATAACACAGTATAGTATAAGTCAGTGATAGTTCAGACCTCTCAAGGAGACATGCCCAAATGCCTTCGAGTACTAACACAGTGGCAGTCTCTAGAAACAAGGGCATTCTGCCTTAATTTCTGAGGTTTGTCAGCTGAAACTCAACCAGTTACCCTCACTCCAAGTGCTTGGGATGGGACTAAAATCACACTCTTTCTGGCAGAGATTGCTAAAAAAAGATTCAAGGTGACATTAACCAGCTCTCAGTACTAACTGATGTGGGATTTAAACCAGTGACCTAGATGTAGAAGGCAGTTTATCCCATTATCAACCCCTTGAGCCATTCTGCTTCTTTTTTGTATTTATTCCTCTGCAAGTCTGTCACAGTATAATAACTGCCAATGTTTTGTGTGTGTGCAGACAGGCACCTTAGACATGCCACCTAAGTAACAGAACGCAATCTCTTGCGTAAAACAGCTGTTGGTTCTAATGTATTTTTAATGGCCAGAGCTCTGGGACAGCTTTGGCTTTGCAAATTAAAGTGACCAGACTATAGTTAATAAACTGTGTCTTATCATCTTGTGGTATGATGGGTCACAGTAGATCTGCAAAAAAAACAAAAATGAAAATCCTGTGTCTACCTGCAACCAGCTAGCCTGATGCAATCTTCTTTTTTGCCTTTTGTTTTTTTGCCTTTTTTTTTTTTGGCAACACTGACAATGGGATTAAAAATAGAAATACTTTTCTTTCCTGTCTCTTTGCCTGCTTCTTCTTTAAAAGTGCAAGTACTGTCTGCATTTGCTCAGACGGGAATTTCAACACTATCTGCCTGATTTAAGACTTGATTTAAGCCCACAAAAGAGGTGAATGAGTGCATGTGTGTGTGTGCGTGAGTGAGTGCATATATCCCGTAAGCTCAGAATTCAGAGCAGATGTTCACTGATCTGAACCTGCTGTTTTCAAGACTGTCAGCAACTAGCAAGAAAGGGGAGGGTAAGGGAGGGAGGATCTCTGGCTACTCAGCAAGGTGAGATGTGTTTACTTACGGCAGCCCACCACCAAGCATGGGGAATGCTGGTAAAGTTGGTACTGGAGACATCATGCTCCACTGTGTAGACCATGGCAGAGAAGGCGAAGATGCCCATGGCAATGAAGAGCAAAAGGCAGCCCACCTGCTGGTAGCACTGGCGCAAGGTAAAGCCGAAGGCACGCAGCCCTGTGGAGTGGCGGGCCAGCTTGAGGATGCGGAAGATGCGCATGAGACGCATGATGCGAAGCACTTGTCCCACCTTGCCCACCCGCCCCACCTTCTCGATATCGTACTCATGCGGAGAGCCTCGACCTCGGGGCTGGTCGTCATCAGCAAAGCATTCGAGCAGCATTTGCAGATAGAGGGGCAGGATGGCAATGAGGTCTACTGCATTGAGGGCGCTGCTGGCAAAGCGGCGCAGGTCTGGGGTAGAGACTAAGCGCAACAGGTACTCCAGTGTGAAGAATGCGATGCACAGGGTCTCAAGGTGCTCCAAGACAGGCCGGGTATCCCCGTTCTTCCGGTCTACTTGATGCATCTCCTCCACTGTGTTGAGCGCCAGGGCCACCACGGAGATGAGCACAAAGAAGCTGGAGGCCACGGCCATCACCTTGGCGGTGACAGAGGAGAAGGGCTTCTCCATGAGATTCCAGAGGCGCCACCGCTGGGCACCATAGTAGCGCATGTGGTGGAAGAGCTGCTCGTTCTCCTGACCCTCTGCCTGGGAGCGCAGCTCACGCTGGACCTTCAGCTGCTCGCTCAGCTCATCACGGCGCTCCTCAAAGCAGATGCGGCAACAGCGAGGTGTGTATTTGAGCCGCACTCCCCAGTAGCTCAGCTCCTCCAGAAAGCTACGGGGACACAGCTCATCCCGCACACGCAGCACCCCTGAGGCATAAAAGTTGTACACCAGCTGGAAGACAGCTGGGTCCCGGTCAAAGAAATACTCATCTACCTGGGCAGCGTAGTCATCACAGAGGCCCAGCTGGCAGCGACGGTCAGTGGAGGTAGCCAGGCGGCCCAGGCGGGTCTTGGGATAGAGGGCCACTGCCTGGTAGGTGAGGCGGTAGCTTTGGCCACCAACGTTGATGTTCAGCACAGATGAAGCAGTGGCTGGGGCTCCAGAGGAGAGGGCAGGGGAGCAAGGAATGGATGATGAGGGCCTGTTTTCTCCCTCAAATGTGTCTCCGGTTGGCCATTTTCCTTGTTCTTTCTCATCTTCTTCCTCATCTTCATCGTCCACATAATAGTTGTAATTCCCCTCAGGTCCCAGGAGCAGTAGGTGCTGGGAGTTCAATGGAGCAGTAGCAGAAAAGCCACTCCGCTTGTCTACATGCATGCCTTCATTATCCTTCCCTTTGTCAGGCTGCGAGAGGACATTTGGTGCTTCCCTCTCTCTGCCTTTATGTCTTAGGAAAGGAAACTGTCGCCGCATGTTAAACTGCAACATACTATTTTTCCTTATTCTTCTCCCTTTGCATTCACGTGATCAAGGAATCAACACCAGTCCTTTCCAACACTACAGAGGCTGACAATCCTGTTTTCTTCCCTCTTTATCTCAGTAGTATCATGCACAGCAGCAGTTCTGCATTTTTCTCCCTGACAGCCACCACTCCAGTTGTTCTGAAAGCTCCGTGTGGGATATAGACACACGAAGACTGCTGTTGACCGTTTTAATCTTGCTGACAGGGAAGATCTGAGTGCTTAGAGAAGGGGATTTAAGGGCTATTATCCTGTTCCAGCCTCATGTCCCTCAGGCTGTGACGTGAATGATTATAGATCCATAAATCTATAAAAAATCAGTAAGGGAAAAAAAAAACCCAAAAGTTTTATAACTAATAAAAACCCATACGTTTTCCTAATTCAAGTATATATGGATTAAGAATAATCTCAAAATGAAAATGCCTGAGGAGTGGGGGAGGGGAGAAAGGGGAGAGAGAACATTGCAGATTTCTTTCGTCTACATGAGTATAGCATGTCTTGGTTTTCCTTAATAAAAGTAATGAATATTGATATGCAGATAATGGGTAGGAATTCACTACAGTAGCTCTTAAAATGTTTTCCAAAGTTAAGCAAATAAAATTCGTCCATTTTTATTCCCAGTTAGAATACCTCCATCTGGTTAAAGGCTGAGGAAAGTTGCAGTCTGTGCCTGAAGCTTTGGCTGTGCTCTGGGAGCGCAGGTCTCATGCTCCTCTGGACACAGTGGAAGTGAAGGGCAGGGGTGTGAGGGGTGTGTGCCATTTCACTTCAAACTCTTCATGAGCTGCTGACAAACAGAACAAAGCCACTTTGTTTCCCTGGCAGAGCATTTTTAATAGCATAAAGCCACACTAGGTACCTAGGAGGACAGGAGAGATGCTTTTTCTTTGTTTTGATGGAGGTGTCATCCTCAGCTCTGGTTGAGCTGGCGCAAGCACCTCCAGTAACAATGAGCATCCTCAAAGCCAGGTTACTTCCCCTTGTCACAGGGAGCACTTCAGCTGAGCTAGAGCTCCTATAAAGCAGAGGATATATACAATAAAGGGATGGCTCATCCGGCATGCTCTTAGCCCCTGAATTACAGCTTCTTAACACCAGCTCATTCTTCCATCTGTATCCAGGCTGGTGCAGCAAGGGACAAGGCACTAGAAAACTGCTAGCTTTGGCAACACCCTCACTGGTCTGGAAGGCCTTTCATCTGCAATCCTATGGCCTGCCTTCCACTCACAGCTCCCTACTCTTTCACACAAGCTGGTGGGACAGTGTATACCTGCGCCCCTGCAGCAGTATTTTTCCTTTGTTGTCCTCGAGCGCCTGTTCTTGTGTCATTAATCTCATGGTCTTGCACCTGAAAAAACCAATACTGTTGTTTTGGTGGTGTCTCATGTGAAGCAATTGCTGTTGCTGTGAGGATCACCCCTTCTTTTTCCCCTTTTCCCTACCCCCAGTTGTAGCTTTTATATTTACTAGCTCTTGACAAACAGGAAGATATCATAGCTGAGCATTCTGCAATACTTTTGTTCTCAGGCTGCATCCTAATGAGTGCGTCACACTGAATAGGTCAAGGTTTCTTCAGATCACACTGCTTAAGGCCTGGATTATTGGCAATTCATATATAGCTGCGCTTGGGAGTGTTTTGCTTCATGAATTTGTCTCCACTGCCCATGCTCTTTCTTGATGCAAAAAAGGCAAGGCCCCTATTAATAGGGATTGTCAGTGCCTTATTACAGACACCAATCTGCTTTGCAGTTTGCTTTGAACACTAAACCATGCCATGGCAAGTCCATTGTTAGCAACCTTAATGCAAATTAATGTCTAATGTTAAGGCTCTTTCTTTCTCCCAAGCAAACTAATTCAGACATAAGAAAAAAAATAGTCTGCAATGCCATCATTTTACTACTGAAAAATTCTTGAACGTTTCTTTATCAAGATTCAGGCTAGACTACAACCATATTTCTCTTTTCAGTCTCCACTGTAGCATTTCATTTTGCTTTTTGTCAGGCTCCCTGGTCTCACTTCTGAGAAGCATCCAGTAAGGCTTATCACTCACTGTTCAAGAGATTATTTCTCATACCACACCACAGTAGCTTCTACGAGGTGAACTTCATGACTGTCAGATGCCAATACCTCATGCACCTGGACTAAGATCTTGGACATCACTACAAAGCAAAGCAAGAAAGATCGCTAGCTTCGCTTCTGCTCAGACTAATCTCTTTGACCTAGATATTCTTGGGAATGTAGCCTCAGGCAACTGGTACACTCTGCTCAAACTTGCCTGTAATGACACAAGAGGTAAAATAAAATTGCTTTATTTATGTTCTTTACTTTGAGGAAAGACTTGGTTCTGAGCTACTAGACTCTCAGCCTAGATACAAAAATGAAGTGATCAGAAAAGGCTCCCCCCACGCTTTTTTTTTCCTTAGCTACCTTATTCAGTGTGCTGCTTATCTTCATAAGTGTCATTAATAAGAATTACATAACATCTTCTTGTATGGGGAAGAGCAGACTTTGGGCTGGTGAAGGACCTAGTTAGTACCGTCCCCTGGGAATCTGCTTTTGAAGGTACTGGGGTCCATGAATGCTGGTCATTTTTTAAGAACCACCTCTTAAGAGTGCAGGAGCAGGCAATTCCAAAGTGTCAGAAGCACGCAGGGCAGAAGGCTGACTTGGCTGAGCAGGGATCTTATTCTAGAACTTAGGCAGAAAAGGAAAGTGTATGGACATTGGAAACAAGGACAGGTGACACGGGAGGGTGACAAAGACATTGTTCACCACTGTAGGGAGAAAATTCGTGTGGCTAAAGCTTGATTAGAGTTCAAGCTGGTCAGCACTATGAAGAACAACAAAAAGGGCTTTTAAAAATATTTTAACAGCAAAAGGAGGATCAGAGATAACACTGGTCCCTCACTTGATGATGTTGGTCACCTCACAAATGCCACCTTCGTCTCTATCTTCAACACCGATGATGGGCCCTGGGACACACAGAGTCCTCTATTGGAAGACTGTGACTGGGGGAATGATAAAATTCTAGCCAACCCTGAACTTGTTCAAGATTTGCTGCTTCAGCTGGATGCACATAAGTCTATGGCCCAAGGGGATTCATCCCATTGGGTACTGAAAGAGCTGGCCAATGTTATCGCAGGACCTCTCTCTATTATTTTTCAATGGTCTTGGGAGTCTGGAGATGTCCCAGTCGACTGGAAGCTGGCAAATGTTGTCCCATTTTTCAAGATGGTAAGAAGGAAGACTCTGGTAATTACAGGCCTGTCAGTCTCACTTCAGTGCCTGGTAAAGTTTTGGAGAAGGTTATTTCGGGAGTTACTGAAAAACACTTGAGAGACAATGCAGTCATTGGTCACAGCCAGCATGGGTTCACAAGGGGAAAGTCCTGCTTAACAAACTTAATTTCCTTTTATGACAAGGTCACCCGTCTAGTTGACCAAGGGAGGCCAGTAGCATGTTTTCTTTTATTTTAGCAAAGCTTTTTATACTGTCTCCCACAGTATCCTCCTGGAGAAAATGTCCAGCACACAGCTAGAGAAGTCCATAATACGCTGGAGGTGAGAAATTGGCTGAGTGGTCGGGCTCAAAGAGTTTTAGTAAATGGGGTTACATCAGGCTAGCGGCCAGTCACCAGTGGGGTCCCTCGGGGCTTGATTTCAGGGCCAGTGCTCTTTAATGTTCTTATAAATGATCTAGATGCAGGAATCAAATGTATATTAAGTATGTTTGCCAATGATACTAAACTAGGAGGAACTGTGGACTCCCTCGAGGATAGAGAGGCCTTACAGAGAAAGCTGGATAGACTAGAGAGCTGGGCAATCACCAACTGTATGAAATTTAACAGGAGCAAGTATAGGATTCTCCATCTGGGACAGGGTAATCCTGGTTATACATACAGCTTGGGGGATGAGAGGCTGAAGAGCAGCCCTGTGCAAAGAGATCTGGGGTTTGGGTTGAAGGCAAGTGGAATATGAGTCAACAGTGTGCCCTGGCAGCCCCAAAAGAAACAACTATGTCCTGGGGTGTATCAAGCTGGCTGGTCAAGGGAAGTGATTGTCCCACTCTACACTGCACTGGTGCGGCCCCACCTCGAGTACTGTGTGAAGTTTTGGTAGTGTCCATATAAGAGGGACACCAGACTGTTAGAGTGTGTCCAGAGGAGGGCAACCAAGATGGTGAAAGGCCTCAAGGGCAAGACTTACAAAGAGCAGATGACATCACTTGGTTTGCTCAGCTTGGAGAAGAGAAGGCTCAGGGGTGACCTCATTGCAGCCTACAACTTCCTCATGGAGGGCAGCAGAGGGGGAGGTGCTGATTTCTTCTCTCTGGTGGCCAGCAATAGGACACGAGGAAATGCAATGAAGCTGTGTCAGGGAAGTTCAGACTGGGCATCAGGAAAAGCTTCTTCACTGAGAAGGTGATTGGTCACTGGAACAGGCTCCCCAGGGAAGTGGTCATGGAACCAAGCCTGTCAGAGTTCAAGGAGTATCTGGACAATGCTCTTAGTCATATGGTTTTGTTTTAGGTAGTCCCATGAGGAGCAGGGAGTTGGACTCGATGATCCTCATGAGTCTCTTTCAACTTGAGATATTCTGTGATTCTATGATTCTATAATTCTATGGGTAGAAGAAGAAATGCAAAAACCTGGTAGTCAGTAGCAGTGGAGAATGCTTTCCAATCAACCAGACAGTTCTCTGGATACCATCTTCCTGAGAACAGTATTTTCACAAGAGAAAACTATAATTGAAATGGAAGAGGGTCATAAGAAGATGAGTCTTTACAAGTCTTCATCTTAAGGAGGGCTGACTTTTCCCAGGATAGGTGACTGTATAACTGCAATGCTTTTTCACTGAGCAAATCAGCTTCAGAGTTGAGTGTGCTTGCTTTGTCTTGGTTAAAACAAAAAAGAGAACTTTTAAATTAAAATTACCTTAAAGAATTCATATGGCTCTGTAAGGTCTCAGTGGATTACTTCCTACCTGACTAGAGGAACTGTTCACAGATTAGTAGTTTTTTAATGTCAGGAAAGGCCTGTAAGATCATCTATTCTGACCTACTTGAACAATGACCCTAGAACTTCACTCAGTAATTCTGCCATTGTGCTAAAAAGTGTGGCTTGAACTACTTTAACTTCTTGGTGACTTGAAATCACATGCTCAGCTACCCACATGGAATTGCACTGAAAAATTACATGGGGGATTGTTTCAAATGGTCCAGCCAGGCTCTTTCATTAACCTCCAGTGACCTCTTAAGCTGTGTTGACAATGTGAAAAATACTGTTAATGGTGATTATTAATAGCATAATCATTACTGATGTCCTGTTTATCATATTAGGGCACTCAAAAAGCATAATAGGGCTGAAGGCAGACTGACTCACTGCAGTGTCTGCTAAAACTGTGAGGGGTGACTCAGGGAGTAGGAGAATTATGATTCTGTTCTATCTGCCTCTCCACACACCAGTTCTTTATAAAGAGTGATTGTCAAAAAAGAAAAAAAAAACCAACCCTGAGCTAGAGCTTTGCCAAAGTACCAAATCTGCTCAGAGCTGAAGCAACCTTCACTCTACCCTTCATCTCAGTTAGTTACACTCAAACGTAAGCAGCAGTGAGCAAGAGGATCCTTCCTGCTCTGTGATTTCAGACATCTTTGCACTCTACCACCCTGGCAGACTTTCTCCACCCTCAGAGTGCCATGCTGCTGCTGAACAAATGCTTCCCTGCTTGTTGCTTTCTCTATTTCTGTTTTTTTCCCAGTTGCCAACCATGCTGATGCAGCCACCCAAAGGGTGCTTAGGAAGGGCAGACCAAGTGGGAACAGAAGATGGTTGAGGGGTGGACTAATCACCATCACCCAGCCACTCATGTCTTTTCCTGCTCACATGTTATGGTGGAGCTCATGTGCCTGTGCAATCGCCTGCCTCCACGCACCCGTGTTGCCTGCACTTACAAGGAAAGAGAACGCAGAGAGAGAGTAACTCCAGACGTAGGCAAGAGGCAGAGGGACGGGCTGCAAAACCTGGCTGGGGTTAAGTTGGTAGCTTGGTACTTGAGAAGTTAGACTGTGTCAAACAGGGCAACAGCAGTGATATATGTCCAAGGTGTGTACTTGGCTACAGCAACATACCTGAGCCCAGGGACCTAGGACAAGCTATGTGAGCTACCATCACTGACTGTGTATCAATGTGTCCTTGTCGGTATCTCTGTCCACCTCTGCCACTCCATGCTATCTCTTCCCTCTCCCAGTGAACTTCTGCTGTTTGTTGTAAATTGCAGTTTTTTAAACAGATAAACCCACAACGTTTACTGTAGCTGGTCCCTAGATGCTTTTGCAGGGAAATATCCGTATCATGATGTTACCTAAAAGTATACTCAGGCAGAATTACCTGCAAGGAACACAGTGGGAGATAGTCAGCCAAAGTCCAGGGCAACTTACCCCAGCTCTTAAACCTGCACCACGTGAGGTGCATTGGCATCTTTGAATGTACCAGCTCTTAACAGGCACTAGGCACATTCAGGGTATGATTCTGGCTACAAAGCTGAAAAGTCTCTGAATTCTGCCCTAAACTGCATGGTTGAAAGTATCAGAAGACTACAAGGAGTACTGTTATACAGATGATGTTAAAGAATAGCAGAATAAAACAGTTCTTTTGACAAATATGAAAGGATTATAAATAGCAGGGGGTAAGAAGAGCTCAAATCTCTGGGCAGCAACAATAAATGATATTGTAATGGATTGATGCCTGTTCTATTCAATCCTGAGCCCATCCATGTGTTGTTTGAAGGGTATGGTTTGACTAAGATCTTGCAATGAACTGTGAGAGGGAAAGCCAGAAAATATTGATTCACTATTTTGAAGACGCCACGCTGTAACAAGAGATGAAATGAGGCATAGGAGACATGTGGAGGATCAGACAGAGAAAGCAAGCCCCAGCTTTCCCTGTGTTTTGACTCTACGTGCAATTGTGTTTTGACTTTATGTGCAATCCAAGGGGTTCAGCCCATTCAGTCCTTGAGAGGTAAAAAGAGACCAAGATCCTGGATTGTTTTGTCTTAATTTGGATCTGCTTCAGGCAATTGCTATACAGCAGCCACTACATGAAAGAAGAAAGAGAAGGGTCTTCAGAAGAAGATACGCACGTACAAGCTAGCTTTTCTCTGGAATCACAGCAAGACTCAAGACAGCGTTTGCATAGGCATTGACAGCAGTAAGAGAGCAGTGCTAGTAATCTGTGCAGGCAATTGCTCACTTCACACACATACACAGACAGTGACACGATGAGGAGAGAGATACCATAGCGAATCAAAGGCTTTCAGCAACAGGACATACAGGCATGAAGCGCTCTTACACTTAGGAAAAGAAAACAGGAATTGCCCCTCTCTGCATACCAGGTATCTCCCAACCCATGAAAGAGCTAGCTAGTCCCACAGTGGGCAGGACAGAGCTAATATGACAGGACAAGGGGCAACGGGTGCAAGCTGGAACACAGGAGGTTCCACATAAATATGAGGAAAAACTTCTTTACAGTGAGGGTAACTGAGCACTGGAACAGGCTGCCCAGAGAGGTTGTGGATTCTCCTTCTCTGGAGACATTCAAAACCCGCCTGGACGCTTTCCTGTGTGACATGATCTAGGTAATCCTGCTCCAGCAGGGGGATTGGACTAGATGATCTTTCGAGGTCCCTTCCAGTCCCTAACATTCTGTGATTCTGTGATTCTATGAATATGGAAAACAGGGTAGCATAAACATTAGATAGTATGAAATCATATTGCAGAGAGGCTCTCCAAATAGTCTTGGATGTACTTTTTGTAATCTGAATGCACATGAGCCTGAGGGTGCAGACATGGTCAAAATTACCAAGGTATATGAGATCAATAGGCACCAGGTGATCCATGGAGGCTGTCTGTACACAAGCTCTCAACCCATAGCAAATGCAAAATAACGCAACTTTCACTTAGCCCTCTTGCAGTGCAAGCTTAAGTAAATTCAATGCCTTGTGTTTACTACATGCTATGGGTGTGGACAAAGAGACCACAGCTCTGCTTACTTGCTAAACTGGGGGGATCTGCCCATGAGCCTGAGTCTTAATGTGCTCAACAGTGATACATGTGATGTTCAGCAGGCTACATATCCGGAAATAGCTATGTGTCAGGTGAGTCATGTGAGTAGAAAAACTGTGGGGAAATAGATATATCTAGCACATGCTTCAGCAAGTCAATGCATTACAGCAGCAAACATGCATATGGAAGAGATACACAAAAAAAGAACAGTACCATATTCCTCTAGCTTAATGAGTTCATAACCCTTTTTTACAGGTGGGATGCTGAAGAACAAAATCTTTTAACCTGGAAACAAGCAGCAGAAGAATGAACCAGTATTTTCTGTATTGCATATTGCTGCGCTTTCCACTGGCCCTTGCTTACTGTATGCAGTGTCTTATTCATAAACAATAGCAGCTCTTCAGACACATGCAATTGGTCACAGCCCTACAGTGAACACAAACAAACATGAAAAATCACACAACAGCAAGAGCAAATTTCACTTAATGAGTGGGAATGAATATCAGCTGTATGTAGAGAAGCTGGAAATATGCTGGAAGCAGAGACCAAACCACGACAGCAACACACCTCTAATGGTGTGGGAGGGGTGGTCTGTGCAATTGTCAGGCTTTATGTTTTCTGAGCATTACACCTTTATGGGAATAAGCACTTTTCTTGCTGACAGAGTTCAGCTGCCAGTTTTTCTTTGAGAACTTTTTTTGTATTGCCAAAAGGGAGAAAATATGGACACGCTTATACAAAGCGTTTGCACTTCCTCTCTCTCCCAGGAATATACTCCCGTGTTTTTTTCTTGTTTTGCTGTTTTCTTATGTATGAGAAAGCCACTTTTGACTAGCAGCACACAGTGCTCTTTCCTTTTAATGTGAAAGGACCCTGCACAAAACAATAGTGCTGCTACACCTAGCAAAAGCCATCTAAACCTCAGTAGTGATAAAGTCACAAAGTAGAAACCACAGATGAAAGCCTGTCCTGAGGAACAGCAGTCCCTCAGTCCACACAGCCATTCCTGGCCTGCTAAGAAGCACAGCATGCATTCCCTTTTCAGACTTGAGGATCCTGCAGTGGTCTGGACTCCCACTTGTCCATGAAATGCAAAGAGCCTCCTGAGTCTGTAAGCTATACCATCCTGGTACTGTTCCAGTCAACACTTCCTCGCTTTTCCCTGTTTGCATCCCATCCCTAGCCAGAACCAGCCACCCAGGTCACAAATCTCAACCTGACAGAGTTTATGATGATCCATATGTCAGGATTTGCAAAAAAATACAGTGACAAAGTAAAGAGGTTCATTCAACCTTGGATTCCTCTTGGTGGTATAGTGGTGAGTTGTGTTGGACTCATTTACAGGGCGATCTGATAGATACCGGTGCCATGGCCTCTGGATAGCCATTCCTCCTGATTTATGCATTCTGCCACGCTCTCTGCTGAGAACTGCTGATTCATTATGTAGACTTTACTGAAACCAGCTAGCAACAGGAAAGAAAACAACTCATTCATGCACATTGCTTTCAACAGGACCACACAGACTTGGGAAGGGCTTAATGCAAGGCACATATCCAGGAATATTTTTCAAGACCACTGACAGTCTTCTCAAACTTCTGTCCCTTGATAAACACATCCGTTGTAGTAACTTTTTTCCATAGTTCCTTCTTCTTGTTTCCTTGAGTGTCACTGTCTCTCCTGAGCCTTTTCTATCTCAACACTCCAAGCAATAGTAAATTAGCACAGCTCACCTGTCATCTGAACCTTTGCTTGCTGCTTTGCAGCTGACTTACCCTCACATGCAGGTCTCATGCTATGTTACATACCTGTTCTGGTTTGGCCCAAACCAGGCCAACTAGTCTTAGAGAAACCAAGGTCACTGCTAAATTCCTCACTGCTTACAAATGAAGAGCCAAAGGGGGGTCGCAGCTGCAGGGGGGAGCAGACAGGGCAGGTGACCCAAGATTGACCAACGAGGTATTCCATCCCACACACGTCATTCTCACTTTCCTATTTATCACTAACCCACTGCCTCCTGGAGGTGGGGCCCAGGAGGGAGGGGCCCTCCTGTCTCCCACTGATTGGTACCAGCTTTACCAATTTTCCAGTTAAAAGCCTGCAGGTGTGATGGCAGGGAGAGCTATTGCATTTTCCCCTCTGCCCATGCTGGGGGGAGGTACTGCATTTTCCCCTCTGCCTGTGCTGGAGGAGCAACTCTGCCTGAGGAGGATTTCCAAGCTCTCAGTCTTGGCTTTGTATATATTTGTATATATTTGTATATATTTGATTATTTCTATTATTATTGTTATTATACTCTTTTTCATTATTATAGTTTATTAAAACTGTTTTAACTTTTCAACCCATAAGTCTCTCTCCCTTTTCCCTTTCCCTTAGTGGGGGGGGAGAGGGTTAACAGAGAGCATCTGCCACCTGGTTAATAGCTGGCCCAGCTTTAAACTGTGACAGATTTATTGGCGCCCAACTTGGGGCACGAGAGAAGCTCCAGCAGGTTGCTCTGATAAGTTGAATCCTGGCTCTGGTGGGAGGAGACCTGGAGAGCTCAGCTGAGAGAATATCAGATTTCTTCCTTTGAGATTTACAAGGGGTTGGAAAGTTAAAACAGATAGTGAAGATGGTGATGTCATTTTTGAATGCTGTGTTATCTCATCTTTTTATGGAGTTTCTTTCACAGTTGAGTATTGCAATAATGCCTTACCTGCCGTGGGCACTGTGTTATTGCTTGCTTCTTATGAATGTTTACATGCAGTTTAGCAGTGGGCGCTGGTCAAAATGTATTGTTTTGGTATGGGGTTTGATACTGATTTATGCTGTGATAAACTGGGCAGTTAATATTCCGATCTCTTATCTCTATGACACAATGATGGGCAGCTTTAATCGCGAATCAGTAGCAGCAACTTCATCTGCACGCTCCAGGCGCCCTTTAGCTGATTCTGTTAATGATTACACTTCCAGTTTTACTTTGGGAAATAGTACCTTCTCCTTTTCTGCCAAGCTGATTCCACTAGATTTTGCGAAATTAGGATGGTGCTGTCTAGGTGGCATGTTTTTATTTTTGGTTGTCCTGAATGTGTTTCTGATGTGGGATAAGATTAAATATCGGTGCAGGGACAGTTGTAGGTGTTATGCAGCCGCCTCAGATCCTACAGTGTGTACTGCCACTACAGCCACTAAACCCACTGAAGCCTCGGCAGCCTGTACCACAGCTGCTACACCCCCCAAGATGGCCACTGCAGCTACTCAGACTCTCAGCACTCCCACGACAGCCACTGCATCTACTCAGACCCCAGCATCTATCAAATCTGTACGAATTGCTCCTGTAACCAGGAAGAAATACCAAAAGAAATCAGCTCGTGAAGTGAAGGATGATGACTCAGAGCCTTCTAAGGAAGAGCCATCATATGACCCAGGTGAGGGCCCTTCTCAGGCAGAGTTAGGGCCCAACACAGATGGGGGTTTCCTCGATCGTCCTTTTAAAGCAGACCCATCACAGAAGAAAGGTCCTTCTAAAGCAGAACTATCACAAGAGGAGGACTCGGACATAGAGATAACCTACCACTCTTTATCCCTGAAGGACCTGAGAAATATAAGGAAAGATTTCAGCCGTTATGACGGTGAACCTATTATTACCTGGTTGCTCCGATGCTGGGATAATGGGGCAGACAGCATGCAATTAGATGGCAGAGAAGCCAGACAGTTGGGATCCCTGTCCAGAGATGGTGGTATTGATAAGGCGCTCGCAAGAAAGTCAAACACTATCAGTCTCTGGAGGCGACTCTTGTCAGCTGTAAAGAGCAGGTATCCCTATAAAGATGATGTTATGAGCCACCTAAGCAAATGGACCACTATAGAAAAAGGTATTAACTACCTTAGAGAACTAGCTGTGCAAGAGATCATTTATAGACACCCACGGGACATTGTAGATCCTGTAGATCCTGATGAAGTGGAATGCAACTGATCCATGTTCCGGAAGGTTGTGAAGAATGCTCCACCAACATATACCCATACATTGTCAATATTAGTATGGGGAGAAGATGCTATGGCAAGATCTAGTGTGGGCGAAATGGCTAACTGTATGCGACAGTATGAAGATAGTATTTCTTCCCCACTGCAGGCACGCATCTCGGCTGTGGAAAAACTGACTAAGGAGAACAAGGACTCATTTAAACAACTGTCAGACAAACTGTCCAGGATCGAGAATAAACTTGACTCTCTACCTACACAGGCGCGCGTTGCAGCTGTTAGGAGCAAACGCTCTCCTAAAGGACCAGCTCAAAGGAAACAGAACACATCACGAGGTATCCTGTGGTTTGCCCTGCGTGGTTATGGGACATGAGCAGATGGCATGGACAACCTACCAGTACCCTACAGGCACGAGTACGTGAGTTGCAAGCTAAAAGAAACACCAGAGAGAATTTTTCTAGAAGGATGGCTGCTCCAGTTACCAGTGAGCAGGACCCCAGCCAGGGTAGATGGGCCTCAAATCACTTTTTCCCAAGTGTGAATAGGAGAAATGAAGGTCCAGTCCCTGTGAGCAGCACGAATCCATTTCTTAATTAGGGGGGCCCTGCCTCCAGCCAGGTGGAGGAGAGGGACAACCGAGTTTATTGGACTGTGTGGATTCGATGGCCTGGCACATCAAAACCACAAAGGTATCGCGCCTTGGTAGACACTGGTGCACAGTGCACCCTAATGCCATCGGATCATAAAGGGGCAGAATCTATCAGTATTTCAGGAGTAACAGGAGGATCTCAAGTGTTATCTGTATTGGAGGCTGAAGTGAGCCTAACTAAAAATGAATGGAAAAAGCACCCCATTGTGACTGGCCCAGATGCTCCGTGCATCCTTGGCATAGACTACCTCAAGAGAGGGTATTTTAAGGACCCAAAAGGGTACAGATGGGCCTTTGGTATAGCAGCTGTAGAGACTGAGGACATTAAACAGCTGTCTACCTTGCCTGGCCTCTCAGAGGATCCTTCTGTTGTGGGGTTGCTGAAGGTTGAAGAACAACAGGTGCCAATTGCTACTACCACGGTGCACCGACGACAATATCGTACCAATCGAGACTCCCTGATCCCCATTCATAAACTGATTAGACAATTAGAAAATCAAGGAGTGATTAGCAAGACTCGCTCACCCTTTAATAGTCCTATATGGCCAGTGCGAAAGCCTGATGGAGAATGGAGATTAACTGTGGACTATCGTGGCCTAAATGAAGTTACGCCACCGCTGAGTGCTGCTGTGCCAGACATGCTAGAACTTCAATACGAACTGGAGTCAAAGGCAGCCAAGTGGTATGCCACCATAGACATAGCTAATGCATTTTTCTCTACTCCTTTGGCACCAAAGTGCAGGCCAGAGTTTGCTTTTACCTGGAGAGGTATCCAGTACACCTGGAATCGACTGCCCCAGGGGTGGAAACACAGTCCTACTATTTGCCATGGACTGATCCAGACTGCACTAGAAAAGGGTGGAGCTCCAGAACATTTGCAATACATTGATGACATCATTGTGTGGGGTGATACAGCAGCAGAAGTTTTTGACAAAGGAGAGAAAATAATCCAAATTCTTCTGAAAGCTGGTTTTGCCATAAAAAGGGGCAAGGTCAAGGGACCTGCCCGGGAGATCCAGTTTTTAGGGATTAAATGGCAAGATGGGCGTCGCCAGATCCCGATAGGGGTGATCAACAAAATAACAGCCATGTCCCCACCAACTAACAAAAAGGAAACACAAGCCTTCTTAGGCGTTGTGGGTTTCTGGAGAATGTATATTCTAGATTACAGCCAGATTGTATGCCCTCTTTATCAAGTGACCAGAAAGAAGAATGATTTTCAGTGGGGCCCTGAACAACGACAGGCTTTTGAACAGATTAAACAAGAGATTGTGCATGCAGTAGCCCTTGGACCAGTCCGTACGGGACAAGATGTTAAAAATGTGCTCTACACCTCAGCTGGGGACAATGGTCCTACCTGGAGCCTCTGGCAGAAAGTACCAGGGGAGACTCGAGGTCGACCCCTAGGATTTTGGAGTCGAGGATACAAGGGTTCCGAGGCCAATTACACCCCAACTGAAAAAGAGATACTGGCAGCATATGAAGGAGTTAGAGCTGCTTCAGAGTTAACTGGTACTGAAGCACAACTTCTCCTGGCACCTCGATTACCAGTACTAGGCTGGATGTTCAAGGGTAAGGTTCCTACTACCCATCATGCAATTGATGCTACATGGAGTAAATGGATTGCATTAATTACGCAGAGGGCTCGAATAGGAAACTCTAATCGCCCAGGAATCTTAGAAGTGATCATGGACTGGCCAGAAGGCAAAGACTTTGGAATGCCGCCAGAAAAGGAGGTGACACGTGCTGAAGAAGCCCCACCATATAATGAACTACCAGAGGATGAGAAGCAGTATGCCCTGTTCACCGATGGATCCTGCCATCTTGTAGGAAAGCATCGGAAGTGGAAAGCTGCTGTATGGAGTCCCATACGACGAGTCACAGAAGCCACAGAAGGACAAGGTGAATCAAGTCAATTCGCAGAGGTAAAAGCCATCCAGCTGGCTTTAGACATTGCTGAACGAGAAAAGTGGCCAAGACTGTATCTCTATACTGACTCATGGATGGTAGCAAATGCCTTGTGGGGGTGGTTAAAGCAGTGGAAGCGAAGCAACTGGCAGTGCAAAGGGAAACCTATTTGGGCTGCTGAATTGTGGCAAGATATTGCTGCTCGGCTAGAGAAACTAGTCGTGAAGGTACGTCATGCAGATGCTCACGTACCTAAAAGTCGGGCAACTGAGGAACATCTAAACAACCAACAAGCGGATCAAGCTGCTAAAGTGTTCCAAATAGATTTGGACTGGGAACACAAAGGTGAACTATTTTTAGCTCGGTGGGGTCATGACACTTCAGGTCATCAAGGAAGAGATGCAACATACAGATGGGCTCGTGACCGAGGGGTGGACTTAACCATGGACTCTATTGCACAGGTTATCCATGATTGTGAAACATGCGCCGCAATTAAGCAAGCCAAACGGTTAAAACCTTTGTGGTATGGGGGGCGGTGGTTGAAATATAAATATGGGGAGGCCTGGCAAATTGACTATATCACACTCCCTCAAACCCGCCAGGGTAAACGTTATGTGCTTACCATGGTGGAGGCGACCACCGGATGGTTGGAAACATACGCTGTGCCCCATGCCACTGCCCGGAACACTATTCTGGGCCTCGAAAAGCAAATCTTGTGGCGACACGGCACACCAGAGAGAATTGAGTCGGACAACGGGACTCATTTCAAAAACAGTCTCATAGACAACTGGGCCAAAGAGCATGGCATTGAATGGGTATATCACATCCCCTATCATGCACCAGCCTCTGGGAAAATTGAACGGTATAATGGGCTGTTAAAAACTACCCTGAAAGCAATGGGGGGTGGAACCTTTAAAAACTGGGATAAACATCTGGCACAAGCTACCTGGTTAGTTAACACCAGGGGCTCTATCAATAGAGCTGGCCCTGCTCAGTCAGACCTTCTACATACAGTAGAAGGAGATAAAGTCCCTGTGGTGCATGAAAGGAATCTATTGGGAAAAACTGTCTGGATTCTTCCTGTAACGGGCAAAGGTAAACCCATTCGTGGGATTGCTTTTGCTCAGGGACCTGGATGTACTTGGTGGGTGATGTTGCAAGATGGTGAAGTCCGATGTGTCCCTGAAGGTGATCTGATTATGGGTGAGACTACTTAAGTCTGAACTGTATGTTGTTGCTGCATAAGTGTCTTTCAGGTTAAGACAGTGTTGATGAGACCGGAACTAGCTTCATCAAGTGGCGTCCAGTAACCTCCTCGAGTCTGACATCTTTAACCTGCAACCCGTGGGCACGAACCATGACGAAAGAGAGACTGCTAGCCAGAGAGACTGCTGAGAGACTGCTAGCCAGATGGAAACCCACAATCCTGAACCAAATGAACTTAATGAACTTTTTGTATAGAGATGAATCATAAACTAGTGATATGTGTATATATATTTGAAAATGAAAAGGTAGTGGTGATCTGAGTATGACGTGAATGGTATGGAATAAGGGGTGGAATGTTCTGGTTTGGCCCAAACCAGGCCAACTAGTCTTAGAGAAACCAAGGTCACTGCTAAATTCCTCACTGCTTACAAGTGAAGAGCCAAAGGGGGGTCGCAGCTGCAGGGGGGAGCAGACAGGGCAGGTGACCCAAGATTGACCAACGAGGTATTCCATCCCACACACGTCATTCTCACTTTCCTATTTATCACTAACCCACTGCCTCCTGGAGGTGGGGCCCAGGAGGGAGGGGCCCTCCTGTCTCCCACTGATTGGTACCAGCTTTGCCAATTTTCCAGTTAAAAGCCTGCAGGTGTGATGGCAGGGAGAGCTATTGCATTTTCCCCTCTGCCTGTGCTGGAGGAGCAACTCTGCCTGAGGAGGATTTCCAAGCTCTCAGTCTTGGCTTTGTATATATTTGTATATATTTGATTATTTCTATTATTATTGTTATTATACTCTTTTTCATTATTATAGTTTATTAAAACTGTTTTAACTTTTCAACCCATAAGTCTCTCTCCCTTTTCCCTTTCCCTTAGTGAGGGGGGAGAGGGTTAACAGAGAGCATCTGCCACCTGGTTAATAGCTAGCCCAGCTTTAAACCGTGACAATACCAAATCTGAAAGAACAGCCTGGCATCTGCCACGTCCGTAGGGGATGAAGATGTACCTCCTCCACCTCAGTGTACTCACAGGCACATCCAGTTTCACACCAGAGCCCGAACATTACCTCTGAGGAGGGGAGAAGGGGTGCCACACTCCTTGAAGTGAATTTTCTGACCCCGTACTTGTAAATCCATAATCCATAGTGTATTTTCTAAGGCTGTGCTGTTGTGAAATTTTGTTTGTCTCATGCATATGCATGTCACACGTCTTACTGTCAGTTTGGGACTGCAGCTGCTTGGCCTCTGCTTTTCTGACATTTATTTCTAGAGCTGGTTCTTGCTTCCTTCTCTGCCCACATTGTATCTGCATTGTGCTCCTTTGGTCCTGTCTGTCTGCCTGCTCCACGCAGCAGCTGTTTCTATAAAATCAGTGACACCAGTACTCTTCAATTTTGAGTCAGCTGTATATATACCTCATGAAGACTTTCCTATCCGCAGTATGCTGCAAGGCTCATCTCTTAGTTTCATTGTGAGAGTTTAGTATGTTCTGTCACTGTGAAGGTCATGGTGTTCTGCTTTTAGCATACAAATTGAAATATTAAGCTGCAAAATTGTTAGAGTTTCCTTACATGCAAGAAAGACTGGTTGAAAATAAACAAGCTACTCATCGGACATTTCAGAGGAAATTGTGAAGTGGAAGAGAAGATTTCACTCCTTACTGAGATGCTTCATTCAGACCTAATTGTGATTTTAAATTCCGGGAGATATTTTCAAAACACAAACACAGCTTTACAATAAAGCTTTCTGTCTACCAAGTTGCATACCAAAGAACACACCAACCAGTTTAGGGGCAGAGAAAGCTTTTGCAGCCTGGATTTTAGCCAGATATTTTTTCCGTGTGTGTGTGTTTGTACACACACATATTTATGCATATGTGTGAAAATCTGTCAGCAAGATTGCTATCCTTATCCAAACTATGTACCAACTGTAAATCACTTTAATACAGTGAGCTTGTCAGGCGATTAATGAATATAGAGTTGAGTGGTTTTAACAGGTTATCTTTTATTCTCCCACTCTCACCACAAACAGCACAGTACTGGCTTGATTTACAGACTAAAGTTCTCTAGAGGAGAAGAATTCCATTTCCCACTCTGTACTCCTCGATGTGATGAAATACAATAACTAAAACTTCTTTTTTCTTTGGTGTTCTCAGAAATTGTCGTTGCTTGTAGAGTAAACAAGGCAGAGAAAATATTTTTTGCTGATATTCCCTCTGGAGAAATAATGAATAAACCTTTGAAAATCTTCATTTGATTTTGACTTCTGGCAAAAAAAAAAGAGGTTCTTGCCTCTGCTCCCCTACCCTCAAAGGCTGGCAAGAGAAATAAACAGGTAGAGCTGCATGACTGCAGAAGGTTTTTGAATGTGACAGAGTACCAAGTGCCTGTTTAACCTAATCACTACCTTTGTCAAATACTGCTTAGAAAATCATCCTGAAAATCGGTTCTTTTAGAAAATACAGTGTGTTCTGCTGTTCTAAAAACAGGTCACAAATCCCTATTTAGCAACTATGAATGCAAATTTTGCTATAATGACAAGTTAATTGCATGATAGTTTGTGTCAAGCTGGAGTTGCCGTGCGATCTAAGACCTCTCTGCACACAATGATTATCTTCAGATTTGCTTGGAAGAGAGTATTTAGCAAATATTCTGCAGAAACATGATGTCATTGCTTTTATGGATAACTGTGGATTACATCACTGAATCCACAGGTGGGGGAAAACCAAAATTTGGTGTAGCTACGTGATGAGATCTTTTTTCATCAAAGACTGATGTTAGTCCCTGTTCTTTGTGCCTGTTTAGAGACAGAAACCTCAATGAGAACCATGCTGCAGTGGTTCCTCTCCACCTCCTCCATGGGCAGCATCCCCAAAGGACTGCTTTTACAGCTTCATGCAAAAGTTCATGTGGTGCCTCAGTGCACCAAAACCAACTTCTGCTGAATGACAGTGTCTCAGCCTGCTCCTCTCTTATTTGTCTGGGCTTGGTTTCCCACATACCCCTATGCATGTTTTGTGTCAGGTGAGATATTGATATTGCAGTGTCATTGCAGGAGTTTACTTCAGCCTACGATCATGCTTAATGCTCTTGAAGCACTGAAGTCTCTTTCTTGTTCCCACAAGGCAGTGCAGTAGCTCAAACACAATGTTAACATCAAGGTTCAGGAAAATGTTCAGAGGAGACAGAAAAGATCCTTGGGACTTTTTATTCTCCACTGTGATTTTGCTTCTCTTTTGTTTCTACTAAAAATCAGTCCATACTGACATCAGGATGCCATAATATCTAAAAAATACAGCTGCTACCTGTGAAACTGGAGTTCTCTGAGAGTTCTTCAGAGCTACCACATTAACATGATGTATACTGCTTCACTGCAACAGGGGATTGCAGAAATAAAGGATCTAGATGTTTTAAAAAGCACTATCAGCAGACTTGCAGTTTACCTCTGTAAGTAGCCTTAGAAGACTAAAAGATAGTAAAGAAAGGTGATTCACTGTAACACCAATATGATCAGGAGTGACTTCAGGAAGTCAGAAGAAAAAGTCAGGCATAGGTGAGCTCTTCCCTGCTGCAAGTGCAAGTGAGCAGCAGGAGTGGCAAGACGTGGTTGTCTGGATTAGATGGGCTTCTTTTCAGCTAAAACTGGGGTTGCTGAAGCTGGGGTTCAAAGTGGAAGAGCTGTGTGAGGTTGGCTTAGCACTAAGCTGGAATAAGGGAAGGAAGGAAGGAAGGAAGGAAGGAAGGAAGGAAGGAAGGAAGGAAGGAAGGAAGGGAGGGAAGGAGAAAGGAAGGAAGGAAGGGAGGGAGGGAGGGAAGGAGGAAGGAAGGAAGGAAGGGAGGAAGGGAGGAAGGAAGGAAGGAAAAAGCTTCCGAGAACAAGCTGGCACAGGGCAGCCTGAGGCAACGAAAAGGAGAATGAGAAAAGCAGCTGAGGAATTATACAGTTCATTCACAAATGAGGGAGACTGGGGAGAAATGAGGAGACAACTAACTGATAATAGCTAATGTAGGATCTCAGCAGTGCAGCAAACAGTGATTTGCCTAAGTTGTCAGCACCCTTGTTTGAAATCTACTTGAGGAGCTGTAAAGCAAAGAGAAAGTGTAATCATGCTGCATATTAAATATTTTTATATGGGTTTTGGTGGTGCTTACAGGACCAACGGGCTGGAGTTAATGTCCAGGAGGTCCCTTCCAGCATAATACTTGGCTTATGATTATTCAATCATTTGTGATGGGTCATGCACTTTCCAGAACATACGTGTGTCATATTTCCCTGCCTTAGAGACCATATGGTCCAAAAGACATTTTCACATGCTGTCGCTCAGTGATTTGCCTATGTACAAAAAACCTTTCTTTCTCAGTAACTTGCTGAAGTCCTCTGCTAGGACAAGTGGGTCCTGAAGGACAGTTCTCTGTCACCATTCTGCTTCACTAACTGTATCATGCTATGTCTTACTTCATTAACTGTCCTCCATCCAACATTTTACTTTCTTACCAGCTTAATTCTCCACTGGCTCATCAGTGTAGTTCCTATGTGCATGTATCGCTCATCACTGCAAAACTTGTCTCTGTGTGGTCAAGGCATTCAGTAATCTGCCAGGCATAATTTAGCTATGAAAAGTATGTGATGCCAAGCTTTAGGTAATGGTAGAGGAAGCTAGGTGTGAAGGACAAATGATAGGGAGCAGTGGCTACAGATCAGAAGGACCAGAGGCAGCAAGGAAAGGAGACCTGAGGTAAACCAACACACACTGTTACACAGGTGTATTCATCTTTAATCACTTAGTGGGGAGCTAGGCAGGCAGGGCAACAGGGGGAGATCATACCAAATCGCTCTAAGACTGAGAGTGATAAAGAGGGAGTTTAAGCACAGCACTCTTTTCCTTACATTTTCACTTGTTTGCTGAAAGAGGAAATGATGCATTTTGTGATTCTTTACTACTCTATGGTATAAAGACAACAAGTTGTACGCAGGATTTTAGCTACTCCTGGGGACAGTGTAATCAAGCATATCACTAATACAAACACATCACCACACATGGCACCTTTAACATCTTTGAAGTAGAGAACAAAACCAGGGAAGAAACCTTCTTGGATTGCTCTCTTTCCTGGTTGAAAGCAGTAAGGAAGCCTAGACCTGGTGACAAGTAGCTGCTCAGACTGTGCACCAGGAGTACAGCAGTGGAAGGCAGTACAGGAATGATAGTTTGCAGTCAAGGGATATTGATGGACTGAACATCAAAGAACAGGGAAGATGATGAAGAAACACTAAAACCCATCCTCACCGAAGAACTCCAGGAAACACAAAAAGCAACGTCGTTCATCCAAAATTAATTCAGATTGCAGTTTACAGCAAGAGGTGAGGTAAGTAATGCACACATGGGAGAAGGCTTACACTGGGAGTGAAACAGTTGTGATCCCTATGATAAGCAGTAGCCACAGCTCATCCCACCCAAAAGGGTGGGAGATGTTTAAAGAGAAAGTTGCTCTCTGAACTGTTTTCCTAGTCTTTTTTTTTTTTCTGAACCTTCACAGAAGTTGCTTCCAGAGCTATTATTCTCTGTCATGGCTGTTCCTCCACATTTCCCCATTGAGATGAACCAACATGTTCACACAGAGTCTGCTGGCGGCAGGACAATATACGACAGCCATAAAGCATTACAGGGCAGCTCTAAACTTGCCACACATACACTGGAAAGACATGCTTGACTTCAAATAAAATATTTTTCTTAGGATTAGATCACCATTTGGCACTGTTGTTTGAGGCTCTGGCAGTTCAGATGTTCCCACTACTTTGCCACATTCTCATTTTCTTGCTCCTGTCTGTCACTGGTGGCCACAGCCTCTCCCGAAGCTTGTGATGCTCCATTACAAACCGTGACTTGCACACATTTGGGAGGCCATACGTTATCCCTTGCCTACCCTGCAGAATAGGAGGTGACCTTGGCATACATTACAGTGTCCTGGCTTGCCGCTTTCCTTGTGCTCAGAGTTATGAACTGCAGTTTGTTTTGTTTTGCTATGAACTACGCTTTAAGCTAAATCTTGATCTTAAATTAACCCAGCAATACCTCTTTAGCTCAAGGATTCCTTGCACTTTCTTTTTTTATTCTATTTTCTCCTTTTTTTTTCTCCTCAGATATCAGCAATAGAATATGCATGCTAAGATGGCATAAATCCAGAGGGACTAAACTGTAATGATTGCAGAAAAGACATTATAGCCAATTTGGTAAGTGAAGCAGGATACGAGGAATACCATTTTCTTGACTGCAGCCTAATTTATAAATTAAAGAAACACACATACACAAAATACATTTAACAACAGATGGCATTAATCAGTCCTCTTAATTTAAGTGTTCAAGTTACAAGGCACTAAGGAGGGAGTTTAGAGTGCCAGAGCCTGCGGGGCGAGCAGGGGGGGACCTGCCTCTTCAGCTGCACCACCACCACCATCTCCCTCCAGCAGCAACAGCGTGGGACCTGCAGACTTCTGCTCCCCAGGGAGCAGCACCATCACAGCCCCAGCCCGCACCCTGCCCAGACCACCACTCTCAGGTGTGTCTGGGAGGCTGGCACCAAGTCTGGGTGGCTGTCACTGTATCCCCAAGTACCCCTCACGGTGGGCAAGCGTAGCTTGGTCCCTAACCCATACTGCAAGGGAACGACCAGAAGCATGAGCCAGGTTAGCATAGGGTGAACGAGCTAACTAATTTAGGCGCTGTGTTAGGTAGTAATGGAAAGCAGGTGAGTTAGAATGCTCCCTGATCCTCAGCTGAATTTTAAGCACATAGAGTCCATCCTTGATTTGATTTAGGCAAGCTAAAGCTGCCCCTGCCTACTCAGCTGTGGTACCTGAAGCAAGTCTTCTGCAAGCTTGATCCTCTGTCAAAACAAACCAATGTAAATCAATATGATATAGAATCATAGAATCATAGAATGGTTTGGGTTGGAAGGGACCTTAAAGATCATCTAGTTCCAACCCCCCCTGCCACAGGCAGGGACACCTTTCCTCTAGACCAGGTGGCTCAAAGCCTCATCCAACCTGGCCTTAAACACGGCCAGGGAGGGGGCATCCACACCTTCTCTGGGCAACCTGTTCCAGTGTCTCACCACCCCCACAAGAAAGAATTTCTTCCTAGTATCTAATCTAAATCTACCCTCTTTCAGTTTAAAACCATTCCCCCTCGTCCTGTCACTACTTGTCCTTGTAAAAAGCCCCTCTCCTGCTTTCCTGTAGGCCCCCTTCAGATACTGGAAGGCTGCTATGAGGTCTCCCCGGAGCCTTCTCTTCTCCAGGCTGAAGATCCCCAACTCTCTCAGCCTGTCTTCATAGGAGAGGTGCTCCAGCCCTCTGATCATCTTCGTGGCCTTCCTCTGGACTTGCTCCAACAGCTCCATGTCCTTCTTCTGTTGGGGGCCCCAGAGCTGAAGGCAGTACTCCAGGTGGGGTCTCACGAGAGCGGAGCAGAGGGGCAGTATCACCTCCTTCGACCTGCTGGCCACGCTTCTTTTGATGCAGCCCAGGATATGGTTGGCCTTCTGGGCTGCAAGCGCACACTGCCGACTCATGTTGACCTTCTCGTCAACCATCACTCCCAAGTCCTTCTCCTCAGGGCTGCTCTCAATCCATTCTCCACCCAGCCTGTATTTGTGCTTGGGATTGCCCTGACCCACATGCAGGACCTTGCACTTGGCCTTGAACTTCATGCGGTTCACACGGGCCCAGCTCTCAAGCCTGTCAAGGTCCCTCTGGATGGCATCCCTTCCCTCCAGCGTGTCGACCACACCACACAGCTTGGTGTCGTTGGCAAACTTGCTGAGGGTGCACTCAATCCCACTGTCCATGTCACCAACAAAGATGTTAAACAGGACCGGTCCCAATACCGACCACTGAGGAATGCCTGTTGTCACTGGTGTCCACTTGGACATCGAGCTGTTGACCGTAACTCTTTGAGTGCGACCATCCAGCCAATTCTTTATCCACCGAGTGGTCCATCCGTCAAGTCCATATCTCTCCAATTTAGAGACAAGGATGTCGTGTGGGACAGTGTCAAATGCTTTGCACAAGTCCAGGTAGATGACATCAGTTGCTCTTCCCCTATCCACCAGTGCTGTAACCCCGTTGCAGAAGGCCACCAAATTTGTCAGGCATGATTTGCCCTTAGTGAAGCCATGTTCGCTGTGACCAATCACCTCCTTGATTTCCATGTGCCTCAGTATAGTTTCCAAGAGGATCTGCTCCATGATCTTTCCAGGCACAGAGGTGAGACTGACTGGCCTGTAGTTCCCCAGGTCTTCCTTTTTCCCCTTCTTGAACATGGGGATTATGTTTCCCCTTTTCCAGTCAGTGGGAATTTCACCAGACTGCCACGACTTCTCAAAAATGATGGATAGTGGCTTAGCAACTTCATCCGCCAGTTCCCTCAGGACCCATGGATGCACCTCATCAGGTCCCATGGACTTGTGCACCTTCAGGTTCCTTAGATGGTCTTGAACATGATCTTCTCCTACAGTGGGTGGTTCTTCATCCTTCCAGTCCCTGCCTCTGCCTTCTGTGACTTGGGTGGTGGGGCTAGAGCTCTTGCCGGTGAAGACTGAGGCAAAAAGGTCATTGAGTACCTCAGCTTTCTCCATATCTCGGGTAACCAGGTCTCCCGTTTCCTTCCGGAGAGGGCCCACATTTTCCCTAGTCTTCCTTTTATCACTGACATGCCTATAGAAGCATTTCTTGTTGTCCTTGACATCCCTGGCCAGATTTAATTCTATCAGGGCTTTAGCTTTCCTAACCTGGTCCCTGGCTTCTCGGACAATTTCCCTGTATTCCTCCCAGGCTACCTGCCCTTGCTTCCACCCTCTGTAGGCTTCCTTCTTGTGCCTGAGTTTATCCAGAAGCTCCTTGTTCATCCATGTGGGCCTCCTGGCATTTTTGCCTGCTTTCCTCTTTGTCAGGATGCATTGCTCCTGAGCCTGGAGGAGGTGGTCCTTGGATACTAACCAGCTTCCTTGGGCTCCTCTTCCCTCCAAAGGCTTTATCCCAAGGGACTTTCCCAAGCAGGTCCCTGAAGAGCGCAAAGTCTGCTCTCCTGAAATCCAGGGTGGTGAGCTGGCTGCGCGCCCTCCTTGCTGCCCTATGGATCTTGAACTCTACCATTTCATGGTTGCTGCAGCCAAGGCTACCCTTGAGCTTCACATCCCCCACCAGCCCCTCCTTGTTGGTGAGAACAAGGTCTGGCATGGCACCTCTCCTCATCGGCTCCTCTACCACTTGGAGAAGGAAGTTGTCATCCATGCATTCCAGGAACCTCCTGGATTGCTTGTGCCCAGCTGTGTTGTCCTTCCAACAGATGTCAGGGTGGATGAAGTCCCCAATGAGGACCAGGGCCTGTGAACGTGAGGCTACATCTATCTGTCTGTGGAGGGCCTCATCCGCTTGGCCATCCTGGTCAGGTGGCCTGTAGCAGACACCCACTATAATGTCTCCCGTCCCTGCCCGTCCTTTATCCTGACCCATAAGCTTTCCATCAGCTCCTCCTCCATCCCCAGGCAGAGCTCCATGCACTCAAACTGATCATTGACATAGAGTGCAACACCCCCTCCTCGTCTCCCCTGCCTGTCCTTCCTAGAAAGCCTGTATCCCTCCATTCCAACGCTCCAGTCATCAGAGTCATCTCATCATGTCTCTGTGATGCCAATAAGGTCGTAGCCTTGCAGGTATGCGCACATCTCTAGTTCCTCTTGTTTGTTCCCCATGCTCTGTGCATTTACATAGAGGCATTTCAGTTGGGCCCCGGACAAAGCTGCCTTGTGGCCTGAAATTCCTATCCGTGGCTCTTCTGGTGCTCTCCTGCTGACCTGCCATCCATCTCCAGTCTCTGGGCACCTATTACTGGCCCTGGCGTTGGACTGGCTGAATTGGGATGGACTGAGGATCCCCTCCCCCAGCAAATCTAGTTTAAAGCCCTCTTTACCAGCTTGGCTAACCCATCACCCAAGATGGTCTTCCCCCTCTCTGATAGATGGACCCCGTCGGCTGCCAGAAGACCGGGTTTCTCAAAACGAGTCCTGTGGTCTAAATAGCCAAACCCCTGGCTGTAGCACCAGTCCTGTAACCATGCGTTGATTTCCCTAATATGACTGTCCCTTTTAGTCCCCTTCCCTTTGACTGGAAGGATCGATACGAAAACTACCTGGGCCCCAGAGTCCTTTACCACTGCTCCCAGGGCTCTGTAGTCCTCCTTGATACGTCTCAGACTGCTCTTAGCTGCATCACTCGTGCATACCATATCACTGGTGCATTCGTATTTTGCATACTAGAAAGGACTGTGGGTTTAGCTGCAGCTCTAACAAGTTATACTGATGAAGAATTCTGAGATGATGGATTTTTAGTTCATTTAAGATGGACTGATGCCTTAATGCTCAGGTAGTGTAAGACGTAGTAACAGATGTTAACAGGCCAGTGACAGACGTCCCTTTTTAGCCTTTTGCCTATGCAAGCTCCAACGGAGTTCCACCTTAAAAAGCAATGATATCAAAAAAATCCAGCGGAGGAAGGATTTAAGCATTCAGCATTACATGTTGTCTCTAGTTTGAAGTGCATGCATTCAGATTGCAGATGCAGCATCCTGAGAGCTGTAGACGTTACTCGCATGACCAATGCAAACAGCATCTGATGGCTCATACACGCTGATAAGGATGACTGACAAACCAAGAGGTGGTTTTGTTTTTTTTTTCCTGTGGTTGTGACTGGATGCCATGGTGATTGGAGGTATAAATAGGCAGATGGTTTAGATGGATAGAAACGTTAGCTTTTTATATGTCAGTGCAGCTGAAGAATTCTCTGCACTTCAGCATAATGCTTGCACAGCACATCTATCTGCCCGCAAGATCAAAATTTTATTTTTAATATACCAGACTTGGTCTCTTGAGGAGGAGCAATACCTCACCCTTTTTAGAGAATTTCCAGGGACAACCCCATAATGTCAGAACCCCACTATATTTTAGGAGGGAAGGAGCTCCTAATAAGAGCCTTGGAAGAGAAAATCTCCCTCAGAGTAGTTTGGAACTGCATGGTTTGGGGATTTGCTGACAGAATCTCAGCAAAGTGCTAGATAGAAATATTACACTTGTCATTTTTCATCAGTAATGCCCTAAAGGGAAATTCCATTTATCATCAGACCTGTTCACAGGAGAGTTTATGTCCTGTCTAATGAACTGAAAGAATGGATTTGTTTCTGTATTTTAATTTGTTGTGTTCACTGTAAAGTTAAGTTATATTAATTGTTTATTGTGTTTCTGAGATCTGGAGTACCTTAGGTAATTAATCACCCTGAAGTTATTGCTGCTCTCTGTGCAATAAGCATAATATTTAGTATGTTGATGAGACTAGACACAGTCTCCCTCTCTGCCTTAGTGAATTCAGTGAGATGGTTAAAAAGCAAGACCTTGCAGTTTCCCCAGCTGCAAGCTGTGTGTGAAAACAGGAGTATAAATATGATTAGGTAGGAAACAGCCAACTTTGGACATGACTTGGCATGGCTGAGTTGTGGGGCAGGCCTGTGTCTCGGCAATGGGGCTGAGCAAAGGCAGTGTCAGGTCGCTGGGTGCAAAGCTGAGGGTGTTCTGGCACACTGAGCTGAGAAATTCAAATTGCTCTGTTAATCCCCCTGTTAATCTCTCAGCTTCCGTGGAGAAATTCACTTCAGTGATGGACTCCACTAAAAGCCCTGCTCACATCTGACCCCAAACTCCTCCTGTCCATCAAGTGCCGATGCAGCTCTGGGTTGTACTGCCAGTCACCATGGATGGGCTTAATAGGGATGGTCTTGCCCCTGTCCACAGCTGCTGTTACCTGCCCTCTGTGTTATTCCTGGGGGATAGTCTACCCCAAGTGTAAGGTCCAGCCTCCTGCTCTCTTTGTGGAGCAGGTCCTTCCTGCCGTGTGTGCAACTGCATGAGCGTGCGCGCACATGTGTGTGTGTGATGGATGGGGAAAGACAGAGCTGAGGGTTCACACATGCCCGACTGACGGTCTGTGCAGGCCTGAAGTAAGTCAGCCTAACATTCCCCAGGCAGTCTAAATTTGGGGTGAGGTAGCTGATGTGCTCTCATGTGGACCATATTGTCCGCATTTCTTGTCCTTAGGAGTGGCTAAATCGGCAACAGCTCTCAGCCTGGGGAGGAGATGGCTAAGGTGGGAGGGTGGTAACAAGATTGTGCACAGTGCAATGACAGTAAGCGTGGGATGCTCAGAGATTTTTCCAGAGTTATGGGCAACAAAAGAAATTGCAGAAGTTCCCCTTTGTGCAACAACTAGTAAGGCTGTGAAGACCCTCACCCAAGGATGCTGTGGATGCTAAAATTTTCATGGCTCACAAATGGGACTAGATGAATTCTTAGAAGAAAATGTGAAGGACCATTATAAAGGAAGACATTGCATTTAAGTGAGAAAGTCCTTGACCTAGTAATCAGTAAAGATTGGTTGAGTATTCTGGCAAAGTATTGCTGTATGATGTCCTTAAATTCTCCCTGGACACCCACAGATGGCCACTGCCAGGGATCAGACAGTGGGTTAGATTGATATCTGCTGTGGCCTGGCACAACTGATATTTTCTCCTGGTGTGATGACCTTGTCCATTTGCTATATCTGTTGTCTGTAATCTACCCATAGACAGGAAGTTATGAGGGCAGAAACAGTCTTGCTGTTCTGTATTTATAAAATGAAGGTGATTTGGGTAAATGTTTGGGATTCCTAGATATGAGACAATACAAATAACAATGCTGAGAGAAATAATAAGTAGCTAAGTGTTGCAGTGCAGGTGTTCTTCTGCAGTTGATACTCATGCAATGGTGCCAGCTCCATTTCTGTCCTAATGACTTTCGAATGTATAGTATGCTGTGATCCCTTACTCAGCAACAGTGTCATGGGAGTTAGTTTAAACAGAAAGCAGGGCATATTCCTCTGCTAAGGGAACATTTCATAGCCTGCACAACTTAAAATTTTCCTAGGGCTGATAGCCTGCAGCTGCTACTGGCTGAGAAATGAGAAGCTAAGGGAATCCCTTTGCCTTTGCCTTTGCCTTTGCCTTTGCCTGGTAAAGCTAGTTTATGCCTGAGGATTGCTTCCTGGGTCAGAGGGGATATCTCACAGGCATGTCTGGAATAAGAACAACATAATGTAATTGTGAGAATGCAACTTGTCCTTGTTATGGCATTTTTCACTTGTTGCACTGAGAGCACCAGTTCTCCCAAATGGTTTTAAAACACCTACATGATTAAGTAAAACATCTGCAGGTGTGTAAAACCTAAGCCATGCAGCAGTCCAGAAAAATGAAGCACAATGTTTTGCATTATCCTAGTGTGCCATCTTGTCAGTTACTATGTGTACCACTGATTCAACAGCCAAGATGAAGTACTCTCATAGGAGCTGGCTATCATGAGATTCCAGATGGCTCTTCCTCCTTCTTGCAGCACATAACCTAAATATGAAACAACTCATTCACCATCACACTGAGAATCTGTTACTAGAATGTCACAACGAAATGAACTGCTGGAGAAACAAAAGACAGTTTGGGGACTTTTGCACAATGTTCCCCTCTGAATTTCAGGCTTTAAAAAAAGAGGAAAGTGTTTCAGCACACCTCATGGTATGAAATAAGTAATTCACAGGAGGATGTGCCTTCATCTCTCTACACCTGAAAAATAACAGAGGCCATTGTCCAGGAACGAAATTTGCTCTTGAGCAAAGAGACAGTTTATTAGCCTGCAGTCCCGCCATAAAGTCTTCTTTATCCTCCTAACTCTCTTCATGTTATGGCTTAAAGAGCAAAATAAGCTTCAGATTTTTTGACTGATGAGATATGGGAGAAAAGGCAGAAGCCATTTCAAAAAGCAAAACTGAAAAAAGGAGAGTGATAAGTACCTCCCGTCGCAGGTGCACACTTGTCATTTGTGTGCCTCAGGGTAAGAGGGAATCAGAAGTGCTTCCGATTTACTGAATTTGATTTTGCTTCTGAGAGTAATAATCTGCTCAGGGACTCAAACTGTGATGGCAGAAGTATGTCTGATTTTGGTTTTGTATTCATGAAGTATTCGGAGATGAGAACAAGACAATACCCACCCTAGCAGTCTACTCACAATATCCTGCTACAATTATCTGCTTGGCACAGGATTGCAAATGCAGTAACTCTGGAGGTAAAATGTTTCCCAATCATAACTCATGTCTGCTTAGGCCAAAATGTGAAATTCCTCAATGTGATTTAGAATCAGGAGAGTGAATACTGACAGGGTGTGTAGGGGCATAAGATAACCTGAGGAACCTTTGTGGTGGCTGTAGTGCTGAGCAATCTTTGGATAAATCATTAAAAATTAATAATAAATTGGTTGAAGAGAATAATAATTCCAGTAAATGTTGATGTATCAGCCAGAAGAGCTTAGCTGACAACTTTTCCTCAAATTTCCTGTCGTCTGAGAAAGGAATTTTTTGGCTGTGAATAGTGTGGTGGAAAGTCTTTGAATGTGTGTACATTTTTTTAGCTCCCTTGAGAACTGGATGGATGTGCAGAATTTGACATTACCAGGCTTTCTTCACTTTCAGCATCCAAGTTTGAATCAACAGTTCCATAGACAAGAGGTTAGTACAGGAATTATGGCACACTTTATAGCCCTTTTTCTGTCTTGGCAGCTAAATGACTGTGAGTCGTTCAAATCTGGTTTCTGTGAGGTATAAAAATATGATGCCATTAGACCTCATTAATGAACTGCTGAGAGCCATACTCTGCAGTAAGTAACATCTCCATTTTTCCAGGGAGTAAATCAGCACTACTCCATTAATTTTAATGGGCTCAAGCTAATTTACACCAGCTGAGAATACCATCCAGTAAACCCAGGCTCCCACAGTGTATGGATTGCTTCTCATCACAGAATCACAGCTGTCTCCAGCTGGCAGAGAGTACCTATTCAGCTCCTTAACACTGCACAATAAAGCATAGTAAAGCAGGAAATGAATAAGAACATGAGGCCCTTGTGAGACTGTACGGTGCATGTGCATTTTCTGAACATCGTATGGAGTTTGGCCAGGGTGCTCATGATTCAGCCACTGCTCTTGGGCACGGGGGAAAACAGTTTAAAAATCTCTGTGGGATCTTAAGTTATATATAATGCAACGGTATACTTAACATAATTATAGGACAACATAGGTACTGAGTTAGTCTTTTTGTGCAGTCTTTGAAATCTGACAGAAATTTAGCATAGAATATATAAAGATTTTTAAATGCATTATTGCAACTTTTCTGCCAGTTATAAACCTGAAATGAAGGATAATGTTAAAACTCCAGCTGAATGAGGCAGGCATTTCTCATCGGGCTTTTTGTTCTCTTGTAGCTTTTTCACAGTTTTCTTACTAAAGATTGTAATTTAGTAATACTTAGAAGAGAAACAAGGAGTAATAGAAAATTGATATAAATAGCAATTATTTCTACTGAATTAGAGTATTTCTACCTTAAATAGTAAATATTTCTACTTCTAACCCTATAGTGGGACTCCTGCTTTAAAGATCAGCAGCACTACCCTGAAGGAAATTAATTAATGGAATTCAGAGGCCTTTGTATAGACCATCTAAACATCTGTAAAAAAATACAAATATAAACATTGGCCAACAAAAAATTTGCCTTTTTCTTCCACTCTGCGTAAGTTCCAGAAACCAGATCCTAATAGAGCTGTCAACACTTCTGTACCCGATCTCACCTTTCCAGGACAGCTGGTACCCGCTCCTTTGCATATCTGTGGTAACAGGAAGATACTACGTGGATTGTATGCACCCTAAATAGGCACAAATGAGCAAACTGAGCCTCCTCAGCCATGTCCTTGGTATTGGTTTCATAGAATACATATGAGCTAACTATTGGGAAGTTAGTTAAGAGAATGAGTAGAAGTTTGGGCTGTGAGCAGGGAAGAACTGTTTTCTTTCTATCCCTCAGTTTTCAAAAAAAAAAAAATCGAATTTTGGAAGAGTTTTGAAGCTGAGATTTTCAAGAAGAAGAAAAAAGTGAATCCTGATAAAGGGGTGGGTTAAGCATAAAACATGTCCATCTGTGGAATTTCCTACCAGACAGTTCTTGGGTCAAAGAATGAAGAGGTGGAACAGTTGGTACCCACGAAATCAAGCTTGTCAAAGGAGGGTCTAACAGATCTTTACAGACAACAGTAGCAGGGAAGACAGAAAACGTATAAGGAATAATGCAATCAAAATAATCCATTAAGAAAATACTATGTGGCATACAGTGTCTGTGACCTTAGTATATCCCCAGAAAGCTTAACAACAAATCTTATGTTCTTAAGTCTAAGTAACACCAGTAGGCGGCCAGTCCTCAAGGGGCAAATCTATTCTAAGCTGCAGAGACTTGATCACAAAAGGGAAGAGAGGATCTTGCTGCACCTGCAGGTAGGCGTCTTGGCTTGAACAGCAGATGATTGTGAGACACATTCTCAAACAAGTACCCAGCCGTTAGCTTACTACCAGTTCTGCTCATTAAAATACAGCTGCATCAATCCAGATACGGCAAATCTGTTATATGATTGTCCTCTGGGCTTATTTGGCCTGGAACTCAAAAATGCTTTTCCAACTTTTGTTTCTGATGCTTCCTTCTATACCATGACTGCTTTGGTTCCCATTTTCCCTGTTACATTTTGACCAAACATATGCTAACTTATGCCTATGAACACTTCAAAAAGTACCAGAAGTCTGCAAAACTTCAGGGGCATTATAATCATAATCAGGTTTTTGTTGGGGAAAGACAGGTTGGGGAAATCCTAACACAGATAGCCAGCTCTCCCCCTCTACCCCTGTTTTGGGAGGAAGTCTTTCAGTACTGCTCAGGGCTCTCATTTTTGGAGTGATGTCTGAAGGTTTAGTTTTTGTGGCTCTGGGGATTGTGGTATACAGTACAGTTAGATTTAGTCCTGAGTATGGAGAGCATGGCTGTTATGATAATAAAACAAGCATTTTCTTCAAGCGTGTTACGATTGTATATTTTGCCTGAATGTTATTTATTATGTTACACTCTGTTCCCAATGGACTGGAAATTCTTTAGGGTAGAATAATTTTTCCTGTTCCTATCCATTATTTAGTACAATGCAGCCCTTACTTTTATGGCAGCTTTGGGCTATGCTAAAACATCGATAACATCAAAATAAAGATGACATTTTTGTATTCACTTTCCCTGCTAATGTGCAATAGTTACTAAGTTGTCAGCCTGTCCTATCTACCTGATTGTTGTTTTCTGCCTTGCAGAGAGCCCCTTCAAATTTACAGACTTCAGACGTGCCCCACATAAAATCATACAGTGGCCACACAGGCCACACAGCAACATTAAAATGACCAGGTGTGACTAGAGCCAATTAAATACCAATCATTTTTATCGAGGAGGATTGTAATGATTAATGCTGAATTGGATAGGAAAAGCATCTGTGCCCTACTATGAAGTGCCCAGGGATATAACTTAATTTTCTATTAACAGGAATTTCAGTGTGATTTCTCAGCTTGAACTGAATTTCCTCTACTTGCTGTGGGTGTAAAAGTTGAATTCTGACGCTGGTCGCTGGGATGGGAGTTCCCTGCTGGCTTGCCTTCTGCATGCTTTTCTCAAACGTGAATTTCTCTTGTAAGATCTCACATTCAGGGGCTGTTTGGACACATTATTGAACCTGATTAAAGCATAAAAGGACCAGCAAAACAGGGAAATGAAAGAGGAAGTACATCCTGTGTTTTCCAGTTCTCTGTTAGCTGCTAGTGGGAATGGAAATAGCCACCAGCTGCTCAGTGATTAGCCAGTACCCCAAACAGGCAGATTTTACAGCCCACAAGTTCTGTTTTAGTTTGTATCACTAAAGCAGATCTAGCCCAGACACACGACATTAGCACCTAAGATTTCACGCAGCCGCTGGTGCTCAGATTCTCACTGCTGTTTCCATCAGTTTAAACCACAGCAGTTCAACCACCACTCCTGGTCTCCAGCTATACTGCCCTTGCAGACAACCACCAGTGTGTGAAGATGCTGCAGCAAAAGGATGAACTTGCAATGCTACACAAAAAGTCCAATAGATATATAGGTAAGTTGGACTGATTGATTGATTTTGGCAAGAAACATAAGTATTGACTTTAGCTATATAAATATGTGGTAAACAAAAGTGCTCAATAACTTTAGAAATAGATTTATGCAAATGCTGTATAGTATTTGCTTTCTTTGGCAGCGACAGGTTATGACCTTATACTAAGAGTCAACCATAACATTCATTGGGACCCTAGATGGTCTTGCAGGTGATGCACCCATAAAACTATGTTTCAAGATCAGAAGAGTTGTTATTCATCAGCTTTTATACCATGGTAGCACCTAGAAGAAACTCAGCTAAGGAATAGGGGCTCACTGTACTTTCTTAACATTGATAAACCTTTAATTAGGGATATATCAACATATTTCAATTCTATATGTAAATAGGTGTAAAACTATGATATGCAGAGGAGGATGAACAGTTTAGAGGACTCATTATAAGCTTTGGAAATCTCTGTTCCTTTTTTCTGCTCCAGTTTTCACTATGGTCCACAGTGGAGCAAAAAATATTATTATTGCTGCTACTGTGGTTTGACCATGACTGTGAAAAATAAGTTAGTGGTCCCATTTCTTTTATTTGTAAATGTGCTTCAACACTCCAGCATTCATCAGAAGGCACACTAACCAACACTCACAGCAAAGACCCCAAAGATCTGGCTGCCAAATCACATCATTGGAGCAACGAGATGAAGTTTGTGACAGACGAAATGACTAGTTTTTACAGCTACCACTTGATTTTTTTACCAGCCTTAAATTCTCTTCTAAGGAAAATGTCCTTTCAGACAAGAAATTATAGCCTGCAGAAAACATCTCCTAGTAAGTTGATTAATTAAAGACTACATTCCCTGAAAGCAACTGCTGTGTCGATCAGACTGGAAATGAGAGAATATGGAACGTATGGCTGAAAGGCAAGGGGAGAGTAGAAGCAATTAATGGTAGTAAAGGTGTCTGAAAGGCCTGGACTTACAAGGACAAGCCATGGTTTAGGAACAGGTCAAAAAAGTCAGAGGCTCATTGCTCTTAGTAACCTGAGGAAGTTTAATTCATTAAGACACAAACACCTTAAAAGCTGTCCTGGGTGTACAAGCATGTCAGACTTGGTGTAATTTTCCCCAGTTGACTACCTGCCAGACAGAAAGATAGAAGACCAAACAGCCACAGAGGCTAGGTTTATTACTCCCTGACCACTAAGTATAATGTTCCTTGGGTCTAATTGAAAGGCCCACGGCAGAGGTTTTAAATCTCGCCACTTGTGCTGTGCTTTCTCAGGTAACCCCCCAGGACTGCTGATTAGCCCTGAGCAGCCGTGGAAAACAGAAGTGCCTCTCCCAGGTCCCCTGCCTGCAGGTGGAAACAGCATGGAGTGCCCTAAGCCCCGCAAGTGTGCCTGCAGGGGAGTCACAGAATCATCACAGAATCACAGAATCACAGAATGTGAGGGATTGGAAGGGACCTCGAAAGATCATCTAGTCCAATCCCCCTGCCGGGGCAGGATTGCCTAGACCATATCACACAGGAACGCGTCCAGGCGGGTTTTGAATGTCTCCAGAGAAGGAGACTCCACAACCTCTCTGGGCAGCCTGTTCCAGTGTTCAGTCACCCTCACCGTAAAGAAGTTTTTCCTCAAATTTAAGTGGAACCTCCTGTGCTCCAGCTTGCACCCATTGCCCCTTGTCCTGTCAAGGGATGTCACTGAGAAGAGCCTGGCTTCATCCTCATGACACTTGCCCTTTACATATTTATAAACATTAATGAGGTCACCCCTCAGTCTCCTCTTCTCTAAGCTAAAGAGACCCAGCTCCCTCAGCCTCTCCTCAGAAGGGAGATGTTCCACTCCCTTAATCATCTTCGTGGCTCTGCGCTGGACTCTCTCTAGCAGTTCCCTGTCCTTCTTGAACTGAGGGGCCCAGAACTGGACACAATACTCCAGATGCAGCCTCACCAGGGCAGAGTAGAGGGGGAGGAGAACCTCTCTCGACCTGCTGACCACACCCCTTCTAATACACCCCAGGATGCCATTGGCCTTCTTGGCCACAAGGGCACACTGCTGGCTCATGGTCATCCTGTTGTCCACTAGGACCCCCAGGTCCCTTTCCCCTATGCTGCTCTCCAACAGGTCTGTCCCCAACTTGTACTGGTACATGGGGTTGTTCTTGCCCAGATGCAGGACTCTACACTTGCCCTTGTTATATTTCATTAAATTTCTCCCCGCCCAACTCTCCAGCCTGTCCAGGTCTCTCTGAATGGCTGCGCAGCCTTCTGGCACATCAGCCACTCCTCCCAGTTTTGTGTCATCAGCGAACTTGCTGACAGCGCACTCTAATCCCTCATCCAAGTCATTAATGAATATATTGAATAGAACTGGTCCCAGAACCGACCCTTGCGGAACTCCGCTAGACACAGACCTCCAACTGGACTCTGTCCCGCTGACCACTACTCTCTGGCTTCTTTCCTTCAGCCAGTTCACAATCCACCTCACTACCCGATCATCCAGACCACACTTCCCCAGTTTAGCTGCGAGGATGCTGTGGGAGACCGTGTCAAACGCTTTACTGAAATCGAGATAGACCACATCCACAGCTTTACCATCATCTATCCACCGGGTAACATCCTCATAAAAGGCTATCAAGTTGGTTGAGCAAGACTTCCCGTTGGTGAAGCCATGCTGAGTGCCCCTAATGATCCCCCTATCCTTGATGTGCCTAGAGACAGCACCAAGAACAAGTTGTTCCATCACCTTTCCGGGGATGGAGGTGAGGCTGACCGGTCCATAGTTACCCGGGTCCTCCTTCCTGCCCTTTTTAAAGACTGGAGTGACATTTGCTTTCCTCCAGTCCTCAGGCACCTCTCCCGTTGCCCACGACTTAGCAAAGATGATGGAGAGTGGCCTAGCAATGACTTCCGCCAGCTCCCTCAGCACCCGCGGGTGCATCCCATCAGGGCCCATGGATTTATGGATGTCCAGGTTGCTTAATTGGTCCCTGACCCAGCCCTCATCAACCAAGACAGATTCCTCCTCTATCCTGACTTCTTCTGAGGCCTCAGGGGTCCAGAGCTCCTCAGGACAGCCTCCAACAGTATAGACAGAGGCAAAGAAGGCATTCAGTAACTCCGCCTTCTTTTTATCCTCTGTCTCCAGGACCCCCACCTCATTCATCAGTGGGCCTACATTGCCTCTAGTGTTGGCTTTACCTGCAATGTATTTGAAGAAGCCCTTTCTGTTGTCCTTGACCTCTCTTGCAAGGTTTAATTCCATGGAGGCCTTAGCTTTCCTAGTTGCCTCCCTACATCCTCTGACAACAGACTTATATTCCTCCCAAGTGGCCAGCCCCTCCTTCCATGATCTGTACACCCTCTTCTTCCACTTGAGTTTGCCCAGCAGTTCCCTGTTCAACCATGCAGGTCTCCTGGTACCCTTCCTTGACTTCCTACCTGTTGGGATGCTCTGATCTTGAGCTCGGAAGAAGCAGTCCTTGAATGCTAACCAACTATCTTGGGCCCCCTTACCTTCTAGTACCCTGTCCCATGGGATTTCCCCTAGCAATTGCTTGAAAAGGCCAAAGTTGGCCCTACTGAAGTTCAGGGTTGTGATTCTGCTAGCTATTCTGTTCCTGCCACATGAGATCCTGAACTCTACCATCTCATGGTCGCTACAACCAAGGCTGCCCTCAACCTTCACTTCTTCAACCAGACCCTCCTTGTTAGTGAGGATCAGATCCAGCAGCGCTCCTCTCCTAGTTGGCTCATCCACCATTTGCATCAGAAAGTTATCATCAACGCACTGGAGGAACCTCCTGGACTGGGGATGGCTGGCTGAGTAGGCCTCCCAGCAAATATCAGGGTAGTTGAAGTCCCCCACAACAACCAGGCCCTGTAATTGCGAGACTGGTGTCACCCAGGATGGGTCACCTGGATGTCACCCAGGTGGTGGCATCTCCTGCCTCTACCTAGTGGTGTGCCAAGCTCCAGGCCCTTTTCTGCATCTCTGTGACTTTCCAGGGTCATTTTAAAGGAACCTAATGAAGTCACCTGAAATTACCCTTGCTGTGTGGAGTCAGTCATGGGAATCTTATGTTTCGTACCTTGTTGGGTGCCACATCACTGAGTGTGATGCTAACACAACCAGCACTGCCATCATATTTGTGTCTTTAATGGCATGTTTGGCTGGTGTTCAGGAATTGGTCTTTTTCACCCGATAACTTAGTAATTAAAAAATAATAATGCTGGAAGATTTATGGCTCATGAGGTCGATAATAGTTGCAATCACTGGTTCAGACATTCCCCAGGCTGCTGCTGAAGGGCTGAGGGCCACTGAAGCCCCAAAGCTGAGGCTGTGTACAGCCATACCATGATAAGTTAAGATCTACATGTTCTCTCTAACCTTTCCCTCATGATGGGTTTATTTGGTTCTTTCTGTCTGTAGTGTAATTAGGTGGATAAATCAGTCTGGACACATGTATTCCAGGTTTAAATCAGACTTGTTTCGGTTGAACATACTTACTAATTTGGCCAGTTAGGGGCAGGTTTAAATACAACCAAAATAAATAGCAACACCAGGGACCACAAATAATTTTGCACCAGTTTAGCTGAACTGGCATGGTTTTGTGTGTGGAAACCCATCATATACACTTCCCACCTGTCAGGGGACACCCACCCTGCTCCATGAGGAGGACAGCACAACCACAGCCTACCTGAGGGCTTCAGCTTTGCAGTAGTAAAACAGCTCATAGACTTTCTGTTTCAATGTCCTATTCGCCATCTTTGAATTATCTGAGTGGGAGACTGCCTAGAGAGGCTGTTTTTAATTCAACTTTGTGGCACAGTGCTTGGCCTCAGTCATTACCAGTTATAGGATCCAAAAACTTTCTGTTAAGCAAGTAAAATTTCAGTTTAGTGACATGACCCCCTTTCAGCTTGTCTAAGACATATAATCACAAAAGAATTGTGCTGGTACAGAACAAGTACTTGGATAAAAATCTACAAGTACAGGAACAATGGTCCTATTCTAATTAGATAAAACAATCATTTAATGCCTTCAAAACATATTCTATAATTAAAATAGTAGAAAGTGAATAAGATTGCCTCCTTATTGCAATTAGCTGTTCGGGATTCCTATGCCATAGAAAAATAGAAACAAATATTTATTTTAATCACAGGAAAGAAACCCTATATTTTAATTTCCTTATAGCTAAAGTGTTTTTGAAAACATAGAAGTGTTTTTCTATGGTGGAAAAGGAGATGAAAATAGTCTAATAAGGATCTATTCCCTGATGCAGAATTAAGCCTACAGCTTAACACTCAAGTGTAAGAGCTAGTTGTTCAGAGGAATTATTATAGGCTGCCCTGTAGCATAAGGTGCCGCCATGAGTCTGGGAAAAGTCATTAACATGAAAGACAATGGAAATGCTAAACTGGAAACTTACCTCCTGATTTTCTTTCCCTGCTTTCTTAAGGAGGAAAAGAGGACATTAATGCAATATAAAAGAACAAATTAAAAAGAGCCATACTGCAAAAAACTTAGTTCCAGCTGGTCTAACAACACTAATTCTCTCACTTGTATATTTGGCTCCCCTTAAATGGAAAACTCATCATTACTTCTGAGTGTGACATAACCACTCTGTGTGTGTGTGTGCACGCACACATGGCGAGGGCCCATAGTTAACATTTTAGAAGCAGCACCAAACTGCAATATCTTGATTTTTTTGATAGCTGGAACAAAATGTTGCCTTTTAAGTAGATTTTCTTGCATTTAATTTGTTGGATTAACGTGACTATAATGGTGGTTATAGGCCAGAAAAACATCATCTCTCTGTCTTTATTTCTTTATTGGCTTGCTGTCTGACAATATTGTATTTCACTTTCTGCCATTTGGCTGACAGACTGCCTGATTGAGCTTTATCATGTTGCCCTCTGTGGCGGACACAACAATGTGTCATGAGCAAAGCATCCATGATGTCATAGTTTTAGCTTCTGGTGGATGTATGGCACAGAAAATAAAGCTGTAAAACAGCTATTTGTCTGTGCAAATTTCCTTGCTCCTGCTGGTGGCTTATGTTCTTATATTTATTATTTTTCTTCCATTAAATGTTTATACTCTGTTACATAACAAAAATTAAATCATATCCTTTCCTTAAACCAATCACATGCTCTTTTGTTTCATGAGTCTTGATATTCAGGCATAGGTTTTTTTTGGAAGCCCTGAACTAGTATGTTTCTTTTTGCTTATTTAGCTGACATATCCTCAAAATCAGCTCATGTCTCACAACAATACTGGATGGACAACAGTGCATCTGAATACATCAGAAGATAAAATGTTGCTTCCAATGACGTTTTTGATCTTTTTTTTTAAAGTAACATGGATAATTCTACCCAAATATTTCAAACTATGAAGATGCCCTCTTTCACTCAAGGCAGGTTGAATTTTAGAATGTCACTATTTAAATAAGTCATACGTGTTTTCTTTGAATAATTTCAAGTATGAAAATCCCTTCCAGCATTCAACACTCTCTGCTAAAAACAGATGGCTCAGCCTGAAAAACAGAGGAAAACTTCTTTTCATTTCTTAAAGGCAGATGGAAATTTCCCTCAAAGCTGAGGGATATTCTAAACTCAGGGTGTGACCTTAAAGCTTCACTCGTTTCTTAAGCTGATATAATTGTGGCAAAGCCCATCAAATCAAGAAGATTAAATTGTTATGCAATAAATATACACGCCAGACCTTTACAGCATCATAGACATCTCCCACTTGTGCAAAGACTGTGTTGTACCCTGCACAGAGTAGTCAACAAGCTACCTGGCAATTAAGTAAGATGGAAAACTTTTGCTGTAAAATTTAACCGACTCATCTTAGTAATCTCCTCATTGCCGTTACCATTTAGGCTATTCTGATCCTGGAGACTTCTCTTCTGTAAAATATGTCCTGCTGAACTTAGTTGACTGTTACTTTCAGGCTGTTACTGTGGCTATAAAGCTGCTACTGCTTCCAGCCCCAGGGTTCCAGGTTTTCTGTGGATGTTTGAGGAATGGCTGTTCTCCGGACTCTGGGCAAACAAATCACATGTATAGGATCTCAGACAAAGAAAATTATATTTTTATGCTGTTACATCAATATAATGGAAATAACATCTAACTCTGAAGTAGGATCCATTAAAAAAAATATTCCTAATACATGATATTTCTTTTTGTAATCTGTGACATTTGATTTTTCCCTTTATCCAGAGCAAATAACTTTCTTTTGATTTTGTTGAAAACAGGACAAACTTTCATGAACATTCAGAAAAAATATTTTTGTTCCACCTGAAGTGTGCATCGTGCTACGCAAAATGTTGATTGTTATGCCTGGGTACAATCATGCATATATCTTAGTACGTACCTCTCCTTTTTTAGTTGCATGAAGTGAGTTTTATTAACTGTAGCTAGGATGGAAATGACAACAATATGGCAAAGTCTGCAGCTTGTTTTACATCAAGCAAGCTGTTCTGTTTTGCCTCTTGTACAATCACTTGTCTCTACACAAAAGAGATAAAAAGTTGGTCAGGGTTTAGCGCTGACTACCATTTGGTATGCCCATTAAATTATTGTACAAAGCAGACAACAATGCAGATTCAAGCCCTGAGTCCTGTGTTAACTTGGCTGCATAAATGGGTCTCCAAGTTTAAAAACGAGTGAACAAAAGAGCCACCATGGAGTGATTAAGATTTATTTGGGTGCTGGAGTGCACAGCTGCTGCAGGGAGGAGGGAGGGAGACAGCACGCATCCTCAAGGCTCGCCTGTGCTTGGCACAGGTCCCAGCTGTGAGGGAAGGAACTGAGCAACTGTACAACCTTTGTGCTCCTCCGCTTCCTCAGGGCTAGCCTAATCCCCCAGCACAAACCGGATCAGTCCCACAGAAGTACTGCTCAGCACAGGGTTTGACAGGCTGCAGCAGTGCTCTGGTTAAGTGCCATCTCCTGCCACACCACCCTCCAAATTTGTTCCGTAGGCAGATCTGTCGTCCTTTTGCGTTACTGCAGTAGGGTAAAGGGGTAGAAGTCAAGTGAGGAGTGGACTCCCAGCTTTCCAGTGAGTTTTATTTTTTCACCACAATAACTTGAATGCTCAGCATTGTTTTCCAAAGTGAAAAAGAGTCTTTGACTGCTTTGCTATCATCAAAAATACAGGGGGGGTACCTAGCCTCCCGCAGAAGGCTGTGACTTGCTTCCTACATTACTTATTATCCCAGACTGCTCATGTTTGCTAATGACCTAAGAAGCCTGTTGAAAAGGCAGAGTAGCACTGGAGAAATTAAACATGAAAACATCATGAGGGCAATATTTACACAGAAGCAAAACACTTCATTGTGACTGTTTTAAAAATGACCATTTGTGGTGGAAATGTGCCTACTCTCAGGGAGTAGGCAGTGCAGGATTTGAATTAAGATAGGCAGAATAAAATCAATTAGCTTCCAAGTCAGGGAGCCATTCACATGTTCAATAGTACAGCTTTAGCAAAGAGCTAACAAATTGCTGCTCTTTTTTTTAATGCCATCAGAAAGTTTTCTAATAGCAGATTTTACTCAATTGTCCACTTTTAATGCAGCAACAGATGGGCAGGCTGGTACAGTACATCCAGCTTGTACGCCAGTGTCCTTTGTCCTTAAGACAAAATGGTATAGTGATACAAGTTGTATTAATTTTATTTTTACTTTTTGTCTTTGGGATAAATAATCTAATCAGCCCAACACACTTTCTTTTTTCCTCCTTCAACTTACGCTTTTGGTAAAATCTCTACTCCTTTGGGACAAAGACGGTTTAGCACTATAATAATGTAAAGATCACAATCACAGCAGTGTATCATGATTTTGTTAAATTTAAAAGGAATCTTGATGTTTAAAAATGTTCTTAGTGGCATATAAAACTGCATAGAAACATCTGAAGGTCAGCAACTCTACATCCTTAAGGCCTTTGCTCATACTATTAACTTGCTGCTTTTGAAAATGTACTTATGCTGAGTATGTTGGAAGTATGACAAATGCAGTAGGCATGTATATGAGACTTCCAAACAACATAAAGCAAATCCAGATTATTCTTGAACTTCCCATGTAACCTGAACAAATGAACAGATCAGTCTCAGAGCTACTGACTGAGGCTGTGAGTTAACAGAAAACTTAAGTCTTAAGCATGTAAACATATACTCAAAAAGCCTCACTGAGTCAGGTCCTGAAGTACATTTACTTTCATTAAAAGCATTACTTTAGTTGTGCCAAAGAATAACACTTTCTTACCCACTTTGGTGTCTGACATCTGCATTTGGGTCCATTACTGTTTTCAAAGAATAATGCCTAGTTTTCTGGCCCTATACCAGAAATCTTTACTGACTCATTGCTAAAAGAAACTAAAATCTCAGTGATATGTTGATCAAGAACTGAGTGATAAAGTCTAATCTAAGTTGCAAACTGAGAGATACATACAAAAAAAACTTCAAAATTATTGAGGGTGTGAGTGATGCAGCCCTGAAGCAGATTTGCCCGAGGTCACGGCAGCTCCATCCACCAGATCTTCAAAACTTGCCCAGACAAGGCCCTGAGCAATCTGATTTAGATTTGAAACGAGCCCTGCTTTGAGCAAGAGGTTCTACTAGCTGATCTCCAAAGATTTTTCTGTTGTTCTTTATTTGAAATCCAGTTAATGACACAATATTTTCTGTGTACTCTTCTTGTTACTTTCAAACTTGCTGCTTGCATCTCAGGCTAGTGTAGTACATCTTGCGGAATGAACCTATACACAATTTATGTGGTTGGATTAAACTTCACATACATGTAATTTCTGTTTTCTCTTTTGTTAAGCACAACATGCTTAATGCAAAATCTTACAACTAACAGTGAAGTGAATGTCCTTATGGTGCATATAATCTACACTGCCTACTGGAAAAAACACAGCAGCAGAACACTAGAAGAGCTCACCCTGTCTTTGCTAAAATTTGGTTAAATGATGGCATTGGGCATCTTTAAGTGAAATCTGCTTATACATGTGTGCTTGTGTGTAGGAGTGCATATGTGTGCATGCACCCATACTCCCCTAGAGCTTTAGAAGCTCTAGTTAATATTCACAATGGCCCTGTGACTTGTAACAAGTGGAAAAACTGAGGCATAGAAAAGATATTTGCCCTAACTGAAACAGGAAACAAATAGCAGAGTGAGTGGAATACGCTTCCCATTTACTTACTACAAGAGCTATTTAATAGCCTTTCATACGTACCTAATCTGAAGGCAGCTGTGACTCCTTACAAAGCATGGCATTGCATTGTCTAGTCATACCTCTAAGGTCCATGAAGCTTAAACAATCAAACATGATGGACTGGAGAACAGAAACTTTGGAGTGCAACGGGATCCTGTGACAATACCTCTTTGTAGCTAACTGTGTCAGCTTGTGTGCTTAAGAAGATAAACTGCTAAGCGAGGCATTTTCTTCTGTGCCAGGACAAGTATTTCTATGACTTTTGCACATTTGTTTCCTCTCTCAAGAGCATTGTACAGAGTAAATTGAACTGTTTGTTGGTACGCTTGTCTGTGTACTTCTAAAAGCAAACTGTAAGTTCCAAGCAAGTCAAGCTGTAAATTTGTCAAGTTGAAAATAGGCATTGATTTGATTTCCTTCCTATTTGTATCAAATAAAAAGCACCAAAATGGTTTAAAGCATTGGTAATCTATATTTCCTGCTACTGACTGGTTATGGCCTTCTTAATCCTCGTCATTTTAGTAGCTGAGCTGTGCCTAGCTGGTCTTCTGAACTTTCATTTATAGTCAAACTAGAGAATGGCAATCCTTCTTTCCTCTCCTCTATGTACTTAATGCAGTTCATAAAATAACAGTCTATACTGAGAAGGATCCCCTGCAAGACAAGTTAATGTGGCAGCTTCACCTTTGACTTCTTTGACTTAAACTGATTTTATGCTCTAGCCTGTAATGTACTGCTCCATTTTTAATACTCATTTCTGAAAATCTTAAATAATACAGAATATCTTTCTGCCTGCTTATTACTCCTTGTTCCTTTGTTTCAACAGATGGATGAGGCTGCTGTCCTCAGAAGAGGGCTGGAGCCTTTCCATAAGCCCCAGACTCTCTGGCAGGGACTCATCCTTCCAAGAGCACCTAAAGATGTTGCTGCAGGCCTTATGGAGGCCTCCCAGACTTTTTCTGCTTTTTTTGGTTGCCCTACCTTTTGCAACATGAGCAGTGGGGTTTTTGCATGTCTTGCTTGTGTTCCTGCATTTACCCATGCAACTGCTTCTGGTGGCTATGGATTTGGGTCAGGTTCCTTCCTGTGATCTATGACCAACACAAGAGATGATTGAAAGTTTATCTAAGGGTATGGGATGACAAAAACAGAACTGGGAGATAGCCCAGACCACCACTCTGTGGTTACTGCCCACAACAGGCTCTTCAACGGCAGGGAACTCAGGGTTGCTCATCCCTCTTTGGTTACTCACCTTGTACTCCTCTGTCCTACAGACCTTATTTCAGAGCATCAAGAGTCTTCCAAAAAACTAAAAGGGGAAGTGTAGGCAAAGGGGAAGGTGCCACACGTCTAGGTGCACCAGAGGCACTGGAATATTCTCTCCTGATTATTAGCTTCCCCATGCCAGACCCAGGGCTCAGCCCCATTTCCTGAGGCAGAGTGTGAAGCTTTGCTTCCTCCTTACAGGGAGAACAGAACGGGCTCACTGAAAAGAATGAATCAACTTACACAGGTTGTGGTTATTTCAATTCTTCACTGATCCATTAATGTGATTGTTAAGCTCTAAATGACCAGGCTGACTGCTTGACTTCCTCCCATTCTGAAATAATTTAAAGGCAGATTAATTTTCTCAGTTGTCGCTACAGTACCATGCAAAAAAGTGCCACATAGTGTTTGTTAAATTAACTAACTGCTACTGAAGTGTCAGACAATGAGGAGAACAAGAATAAATGTCAGGTCTAATTATTAATGCTGGTTTATTTCACAGCCACTTGCAGAGGCCATACTCCGAAGTGGATCCTTTTAAGTGCTGAATGCTAGATGAAAGTGTTGTGGTAGCTCTTAGTGAAAGTCATGTCAGAGTAAACTATGCTTACACATGGAGCACTAAACAGTCTCCTGCTACAGATATTATTGCTGGTCAATGAGGGACCTTCAGGTGGTGTCATATAACTGGGAATGCCTGTTGCTTGCATGTGACCTTTGAATTACAAAGACAGCTAACAAAACGTTAGTCTTCAGCAGTCAGTGGCTGTGTCTGGCATCTAGGATGGTGAAAAATGGCTTTTTTGAATGTGTTTTTGCCCAAGTGGATGCACTGTATAAAATATTGAAATGCAGTTCTCATGACACTATTTGAATTATGCTCTCTGTAAATAAGCAGCTTTACAGCTTTTCTTTCTCTGTGTTCACTTACATAAACTACACCAGCAGCGGATGCTGCCAAAGAAGAAGGGCTAGGAAGAGCCTATTTCTCTATGCGTAGGTCATTTTACAATCTGCTAGATATCCTCTTGCCTCCAAGCAATTGTTAAAACTGTTTCTGAGGCAAGATAACAGGTATATTGCAATTACAAAATTGTCAGGTTTTACCTGGTAGCAGGAACTTTATAATGTGTAGGGATCACAACCAACAACTTAGAGAGAAATTCTATGGACACCCCCCCACAATTACTTTGTCCTATTCTTCAACCAAAAAAAATCAGGCGAGAAGGAGTGGGTTGGGTGTTGTTTAATTCAAGAATAACCAGTGTTTCTTCTTGGAAAACCAGAATGACCAAGTTGCTCCTGCATCAATAATTGCACATGTAATTTGAATTTTGGTACTGAGGCTTTAGGTGTCATTATTTGAAAAAGGTTCACGGGGTAAACTTCTTTTACCACTAGAGGCACAAGCTGAAAGTTGGAAACTCAGAGTATTTGTCACTTACACAGTGGGAATGTTTTCACCAGGGAGTAAACAAGGTTCAAGCTTCATTTAACTTGCACACTGCAAGAGCCTGAAGCAGAAATACATACTGAAGTATTCTTGAGCTATTAATTTCCGCTGGAATTGGAGAAAAATGTTTTGTTATTCATCTGATTCTTCTAAACCTCTACAGAGAATATACTTTTCAGTGACACTACACCAGGCTACGCCACTGGCACCTTAGGAGGACAAATCAAGTTCCTCGAGCAGCAGGTCTTTTAGCTATTGAGAAGCCATGCTTCTACCTTGGTAAAGTTTCTTTACCTGGCCAGTTAGAGCTGCAAAAATACAATTGAAGGATCACAAGGGAAATCCCATTGACACAAGTGGACTAGTGCCAACCAACATAGATAACCAAGAGGTGGAAAAATGCATCATGTGATAGACATGAACTTAAACTTGTTGCCAACTATTGGGAGTACTCAGATAACTGGGCCTAGACCATTCTCTGCAAAAGTGGTATGAAGGGTTGCTACTGCCTGCCCTCCATTTTATCCACCACAGGAACTCTCAACTACAGGGATAATATTTACCTCCATTTTGAGAAAAAAGTATTTTTATTGTCAAAAGAGCAACATTTTGCAAGGTTGATCAATTCCTGTTTCCTCAATATTCAAACAAATCACAGAATCACAGGATCCTGTTCAGATTGGTGGGGACCTGGGGAGGTCTTCAGTCACAGCTCCTGCCCAGAGCAGGCTCAGCCCTAGGCTTGGACTGGGCTGCTCAGGGCTTCACCCAGACAGGGCATGAAACCTCCCAGGCTGGAGAAGGCCCAGCCTTCCCGGGCCTCATCCTCACTGCTGCGCTGTCCTCATGGGCAAAAGGCTTCTCCTTAACTCCAGACTGAGCCTCTCATGTTTCAGCTTGTGCTGCTGCCTCTTGCCCTCCCACCACACACTGCTGTGAAGAGCCTGGCTGAGTCTCCTCCATCCCCTCTTGTTGGTGCCAGGGATGCTGCTAGAAGCCCCTGAAGCTGTGTCTTCTCCCAGCTGAACCAGTCCTAGTCCCACAGCCTCTTCTCCCAGGCCAAGGGCTCCAGCCAAGGACGCTCTCACTGGCTGTTTGCTGAACTTGGCCATGTTTATCAACATCCTTCCTCTGTTGGAGGCCCAAACCCAAATACAGTCTGATGAGCAATGAGCAGAGGGGACAGTTCCTGGCTTCCCCTGGCTTTCAGGGCCATGTCCTGCTCACACCACCACCATGGGCACTGCTGGCCCTTGTTGCTGCCTGGCCCCAGCCTGCATTCCCAGGGCAGTGCTTGGCCTTTGCTCTTTCTGAATTCCATTGGGTCCCTGTCAACCCCTTCCTCCCACCTGTGCAAGTCCCCCCTAATACAGCAGCCCTGCCTTTGAGTGTGTTCAGTGGTTCTGCCCCTGCCACCCATTTGGTGTCCTCTACAAACCTGATGATCATGTCCTCCATGTGCTTCTCAGAGTTCCTGATAAAGATGTTGAACAGAACTCATCCCAGGATAGACCCTGTGGTACCTCACTTGTTACCCACCTCCAGGCAGAGCACAACCTGTTGAGCACAACCTTTGGATACCACAAGTATCCAACCAGTTTTTACCCATCTAGTTGTCCTCCCATGAAGGCTGTAGTGTCCCAATTTGGACAGAAGAATATCGTGAAAGACAGTGTTGAAAGCCTAAAGGCAAGCAGGTTGGTAGGGCATGATCAGTCCTTGGTAACTCTATGCAGACTGTTTCTGATGTGTCCATCAGCATGTGTGGAGTTGCTTCATATGATTGAATACATCCATCAATTTTTACCACAGTGATATCAGTACCTTGGCATGGGGGGAATGAGCAGCTGAAGCCCAAATTAAGAACACCAAAACTTTAACCTCCCACCACCAAATAAGTTACTTAATATTTCTAAGTCCCCATGAGACACAGCCTTCTAAGCACCTTTTCAATCCAGGCGTGAGAAGAATGAACATCCTCTTAAAGCACATACTCTATTGCTAAGTTCATGAGCTAAAAACTGCAACCACAATACATTGTGCAACTACCGAATCATAGGCTAACTTTCTTGAATTACAAAGTTTAAGTCTTGGTGAGTTTTTATATATTTAAGGGCCAAAAAAAGGAATAAGCAATAAGTTGTCCAAACAAAACCATCACTTCTCACTTGCACATATCCACAAAAGGGACCTTATAGCAGGCAGCACTGCTTCTAGATTGTTATGGCATTCGCTGTATTTGATGATCAGCCTTTACAAGAAACCTTTCAACAATAAGTACTCTCCACTGGAGGGAAACAACTGTTCTGAATGTTAAGTTAATCCTTTCAAGTTGCTATCCAACTATTCCAGATTTAAATCTATGCACTGACAGTACAATAAAACATTTAAATTTCCATGTATTTTGAAGTTTCACTCTAAGAAAGCACGTCTAGGGAAGGTGGGGAAAAAGGACCTGAAAACTGCTTAGTTTTTCTACAGAGGACTTCTCCACAGCAAAAAAATATTTCTATTAAATATTTGTTTTTACCAGTCATTTGTCTTGATATAGTGCTTAGTGTTTCCTGTGTTCAGGCAATTCATTATAGACCAAAGTGTGTCTTAGTTAAGTTAGCCTTCAGTAGCCTGTTCAGGTTGTGGTCCTTGTTTTTTTTCCATCTATGATACGAAGCATTTTCCATTGCTTGACAGAGGTGTGTAAGTGTCCTGACTATGGCTGTGCAAGGGAGAATTAAGACCATCATCATTAAGACCATAAGACAGGCAGTCTTTATTTTGGATGTTCAACAGCCTAGATGGTCAGCAGCCTAACTGTGATTTCACAGCCTCTCTGTTCCTCCCCTGCTCTTAAGACTTTTTCATTTGATATGGGCAAATTGTGAAGATTTTTCAGGAGGAAAAAAGTGAAAACCAGCAAGCCAGGAATGTATTAAGTTGGCTTCTGCACTTCAATAGAGCAGACCTCTTCAAGCACCTTCTTCTAACAAGTGACAATACCAACCATTGTTATGAGCCACCTCAAAGGAGGAATAGGAGCGTGTTTCTTCACAGACACACTGTGGCGTATCTACAGAAAGTACGAGCAGGCCTTCACTTTTATGCAAGGTTACGGAGGGAAGAGTGCTTCTGTAGCTGTAAGCTGTTTTCCTTCATCTGAGGTCTCCCATTCTATTTCTTCCAGCTTAAGTCCTTGTCTCTGTCCTTTTCCCTAGTAAGACTCAGCACTTACATAAAAATAGATAAATTAAATGGATCTTCACTGCTTCAGCAAAGATCTGATGTGGGGAAAAAAAGTGTGCCTATGAAAAATGGAAGGAAATACAAGCTGGGTTGGCAAAAGGCACAGTACAGCTGTCTGTAGAGGAATGAGGTGTAGAAGGGGAAGAAGTGAATCACAGGAGCAACTTCAATTCCCTTTATGTTCATTTTCCTGTTTTTGTGGGCAGTATAGGTATTTTACATTATTGCTCAAATGCAGATGAAGTAGGAGGCAGAAAAGAATGTGGGAGAAGAGGGACAGTACTAAAAGAAATTTGAATATTTGTAAGAGAGAGAAAAAGCCAGTTTCAAAACTAACTTTGCTCTCCCACTGGCTAGCAGACACTGAACAGAAATAGGTAGTATTTAGAATCAGAGGGCTTTGCTTTCAGCTGGGAAACAAAAGCTATGCTATTACCTTGAATACTACCTTCAATAACCAACTAAAATCATATTTATGTGTCTATTAGCAAGAAGCTCTTTAAGAGGAATACAAAGCCAACTTAACAGTGAAACCTGTCCAAACAGGTTATTAATGTCCCATTGCTCTTGGAGCCCACGAGACTGCAGCAGAGGAGCTGAGACAAGGATGATCTCTGAGAATTCACGTAGAGGCTACCAGCACAGCCACAGGCTGCTGCTACAGGAGTGCTTAGGACAGCTATATCACCCTCATTAGATGCCAAAAGAGTCACAGGACAGAGCAATAAAACAGAGTCAAACACTTGCAGATGGCAGAGGAAAAAAAAATGTTCAAAGATAGCAAGGCATTCGTCTATGCAAGTTGGATCTGTTTTTACAGAAGGAATCCCTGACTACTCTCCAAGCCTGCTGTGGAAGTAAACAATGATAATACATAATACAAAAATGAAGAGCAGCAGGGCAGAATAAACGTAGTGAGATTAAGAGCCAAACAACATCTGCAACTAAGTACAGGCCATCTTATATCATCTCCTGCTACTGCTTGACATTCCCCACTCCTCCTCCCTCCTGCTATTTGAAGGCATAGAAGTTTTATCTGGTGAAGTGTTAAATCTCCTATATACTAAAGAAACTACTTTTGTGTGCCAAGGTACTATTCTGACAACTCTGTTCAGCACATCGTACTAAAGTCAGGAAAAAAGGTTCCCAGAGCACACGTTTTCTTTAAGAACTAACTCCGGTTCCCAAAATAGATTTAAGCTGCTACATCAACTCAATGTTAACGTCAGGAAGAATTGTCTTTATTGGTCTACTCCACATGCCATTTGGTATGATGCTGGTGACAGCAATGAACTTTAGCAAAAAAAAGTACAGCTGTTCATCTCCTGTATAAAGACTAAAAAGGCAGAGCATTTTGCCTGTATTTTGGTGCCATGCAAATTTATAACCAACAAGCTGACTGAGAACTATGTTTTAGGTTTTGTCACATTTCAACACAAATACTTTGTAGTATCAAGAGTTAAACATGTAACTGAAAAAGTTGAATTCTATCCAATAACTAATAATCCTTACATATTAGGCCGATAAAAAAGGCACTTTATCCCAGAAAGCACTCAGCAAAATAGATACAGTATTCTTGGCCAGAAACTTTAGAGGTCTCCTTGCATCCTAATCTTTGCAAGACACTTTGGTCCACATACATTCCAGATACTGAAAACACCTACATACAGACAAGAGTTGTGAGGAATAGCTGGCTAAAAGCTTCAACTCCCCCAAAGTAGTGAGCTTGCTAGGTACAACTTATTTTAAATCTGCAGAAGCTGGCAGCTGTCCTCATCTGTCAGGAAAGGAGTCCACAATACACAGGTACTCTCTTTACTCCAAACTTGATCACAGAGCAAAATGCCTGGAGACCACAGAACCTGCAAGATTCAGTCTTAATCCTTCTCTACTGCATGAATGAATTATACATGTAGGGCAGATAAGGTACATACTTGATGCTACTAAAATTAGCACTCAAGTAGTATGGTACTAAACAGTTATCAGAGATGAATATCACCTTCCCGGACCCAGAACAGTTGTACAATTTATTTTTCACTCCTGTGGTCACCCAAGAGAAAGGCTCCAGCACTTCAAGTGATCAGTATCTTAGAGCCATTATACAATGAATTGAATTCATTCACAGGAAAGGGGACACTAGCTCATTGATGCTCCTTGCAGGGGACTTCTGTCATTACACAGGGGCTTTTCAGCACCAAGACTCCAGGGCACAGGCTGCCATGATTAGCTGCCAAGTCACAGCTCTGATATTCCTTTGTACAGGTGTAGCAGCTACCAAGATTCAGCTTGCACTGGCATTGCCATGAGGAGTAACTGCTAACAGCTTGACACCACTGTTAGCTTGTGCGTAACATCCTTTGCAAGGACCTCAGCAGACAATGTCTCCATGTAGCACCTCTGTCAGTGCTACCTCTTAAGAGCTTGGAAGAGTAGTTGAGTATTTTTAGCCACTGTCAATCTTAACTTAGGTACCCAGCTGGACTCCTATGAAAGGAGACCTGTTCAGTCCAGTATCATGCAGAGTATTAGTCTCAAGTACAAACCTCAGTCACCTGGCAGGTCAGTACTGTCTTAGCAGTCTGGGGTACTACTGAAATAACTTCAGAAATACTTCACGTTCTGGCTGGCAGTAGTAGTGTAGCTCACTAAAGCTTCCAACTTAGGGAGGTGCTCTATTTTACTTCAGTGCTAACATAATAATGGAGACCAATACTTCAATTGCTTAATTTTTTATTTTATTTTTTCCCTTTCTCTGCATTTAAGATTTACAGTTGTTTCTTAAAGAGCATTCATAACTGTAACCTCTGAGAGGTAACAGACAAGATTGTTCCAATCAGACATACAAAATTACTTAGGTTTACAAATTTTTGGCAATCATAGCAACCCGTTTTTTCCTATTGCCATTGCCCCAATCATTGAAAAAGACAGTGTACAATAATTTACATTTGAAGTATTTCAAAGTGCTTGATAGTGATTTTCCAATAATAGTATTTACAAGTGGCCTATACACATATGTACAGGTGTTACAAGTTGTGGCTGGAATATGGCTTTCTATGGAAAGTGCTTTATATTTGGTCAGCGGTGTTACTGACTGACCAATCCAAGGGTTACTGATAAAACGGTAACCACTAAAAGCTGAATTGTTGTGGACAGGTATTTACAGAGTTTGTTGTTAAGCTGCATAAAATAGCTATTTACATAAGTGTTCCATACATACAGAAAGTATCTTCTTTCTTCCAAGAATGGAGGAAGTTTTTCAGCCACAAACCTGGTTACTATCCCCAAAGAGTGTAAAACACAAGTAAACTGGAAGCGATTGCTGATTCAGTCCTCACACCATATCATCATCTGTGCTTACAACAGATATCTGTATAAAATAAGTAAAAGTTAGCTAAAATTGTGCTAGTAAACATACAAAACAATGCATATCATCACTACACTGCAGTTTGAAACGGGCTAGTTCTGCAGGCTACTGACCACATTCAGCACAGATTACTCCATCCCAGGTACAGGACAGTAGTTGCCTACTACAACTTTAACCTTGATTAAAGGACAAGTTCTCAGCTGATTCAGCCCAGTGGTTTGGCTGCAGCCAGCAGCTTTCAAGAGCAGAGATCTCTCCTCAAGTCAGATATAATTTGACAGTCTATGTCTACTCTGAGGATTAAACTGGAGCCTCACACATGTCAATACGTTTACTTACTGCAGGGTAGGTGTGTCCTACTGAACCGCTGTGTCTTCCAATATCAATTGTGACGTCCTCTTCTGTAGTTTTCAGGTAGACAGGATTATCAAAATTCATGCTCTTCATGTTCTTGCGCTGCCAGTTACGCCACACGAAGTAGCCAGCCACTGCAGCCATCACCAGCAATACTTTAGGGAAAGAAACAGATTGCAAGTATGGAGTAGGGTCAAGTCAAGCTCCTGACTAAGAGTGGCTTGTCCCACCACAATGGGTCCCAAAGACTAGTGAATGCTCTACTCACAGACAGGAAGAACAGTCCAAGCTGCTGATGTTCCTCCAGCTGCAGCTACTTCAGATGTTGTACCACTGATGTTGAATTCTGCATGAGAATTTGAAGTAGTGAGCTTGCTTACTGACAGGCTGGCAGACTTCATCAGATGCAAGTGCTTCCCAAGCCCAGAAGCTGCTATCATGTTTTAGCTTCTCAGTAACACACTGCAAGAACAGCCTAACAGGCTTCATCCTATATTAGTATAAAGCTTTTTTTATTGCTTGCCTCCTCTGAGCACTCCTGGGATTTCATGGAACCTATAGGCTCCACACTGTCCTAAGTGACCTAATTGTGTTTTCACATGGTCCATCTGTTCTACTTGTAGTACACACATGACCTGTCCTGTGTTCTCTAATTGCATGCAAAGGAGAAGACTTCAAGTTAGGCTAGTGCGCCAGTTTGCATTTAGTTTCTCTAATGTTTAGCAGTCAGTTATTAGGACCAGTACCTCCAGGAACTATTTCAACAGTTGGAGATTTTTCTGTTGTGCTGGTATCTTTAGCCTCAGTGTAAGCCACAGCTGTTCCAGTACCTGAAACTAATTATAGATCAAGACTCCAGTTAATCCTGAAGTTCTGCAATGGCTTAGCTATGAGAGCCATGGTAGCGAACGTTTAGCAGATGATCATGCAGCTTGTTAGCTTTATTGGAAACACTGACACTAGCTCTAGCACACCCTCAGCTGAGGGTTTTTGATCAAAAAGAATTCCAAAAACAACATTAGACAGTTAATCAGGCATGAATTATATGTACTTAGAGTCATGACAACAGTTAAGTCACCCCATCCCTCACTTCAGGTTTTCTGAGTGAGATTTTAGTACCACAAGTTTACTGGTTAGGTACAGTCTTTGATACCTATAGCAACCCTTTACAGCAGCCACTGAGGACAGGATCCTTCCATTCAGTGCTCTACCTGTGGCAGTCAGAATCAACATGCAATATAGTAAGTAGCACCCTGGAGTTTCTAGTTCCACTTCACTGGACAAACAAGTCTACCATATAGTCAGTGCTCAGGGCAGTAGAAGCAGCATGTTTGCTTGGACCACAAAGGGAAGTCCAAACAAACTTCCTTGGCCAGCAAGATTAGCCTATCAAGTTTTCAACACTGTGTATTTATACACTGTAGAGCCATGTTAGTTTATAGCCCTTGTTTTATAAGAAAGGGGCTCAGTATGTTTTGTGCATGCTGTCTGCAAAAAGCCATGGAGGTACAAGGTCTTGTTGCAAATGATGATGATGCAGAAGCCAAGCATGGACTTTGAACAGCACCTGCAGACTTTGAGGGCCAGTTTAATGCATGCTACAAGACCACCCTCTCCAAGATTAATTACATAATCTTAACTCATGCAAAGCTGTCAGCCTATACTGACATATTTGCCTCCAACAGGTTCAGTACCCCTCATCCTTCACTGTCCATCCTGGAAAAAGATTTCAGTCATGTTACCATACCTGTGCATCTCAAACCATCCTCCTGCAGGGAGTATCCAACAGGACATGCACAAGTATACTTTGGAGAGTGTTCATTTATCTGAGGAGCAGGCAGGCACAGGTAGCTACAGCCTCCATTTGCCATGTTCTCTTCACACCAGTTCCTGCCTGTTGGTACAGCAATTGGCAGGAGTGAGCCTTCATACTCCAGGTGTATAGCATAGTTATTTGCTCAATAATTGCACTAGTAGTTACTTGTCTCTGCAGGTTATAGATTTGCACCTGCTCTGCCTAAGAAAAAACAATTGCAACTACACCTTTTCTCAACCCCAGTGAGGGTGCCTCTATTAGAAGCTCTAAGCACTCTAAGTGGAAGTGAAGTAGACAGCTATATAAGGGAGGGATACCATTTGCCACCACCCAAGCAGGGCAGGCTTCTTACAGAGTATGCACTGACATAACTATAAACTGTATTAGAGTTACCTGAAGGTTGAACAAGTTCATGATACACAATGATGTCCTGTGCATCATTGAGGTTGTTCACGAGGGTAACCAATTCAGATCCAGTAAATTTGTTGGCACCATAGACTGCCTCATTCTCTCCATCAATCCAGTACACACGGTCCTAGAAGACAGTCATTGCATCCCATTACCTCTGTGCTGCTATCAGCACCATAATTGCTAGCAAGAAGAGGATCTTTGACAATTACCACAGGAAGTCATTCTTACCTCAAATATTGTTAGAGCAAGAGGATGAGGAAGGAACATATGGGATTTCAGCACAATTCTGCGGTCCTGGCCATTCAAGTCCACGCTTGATAGCATATGTAGTTTAGAATCAAGCCAGTACAGACGGCTTTTTACAAGATCTAGGAGGAAAAAAAACCCCAAACATATTTACTGTCTACATGGAGAAAACCTCCAAGGCCTCCCACAAAAGTTGAGACACCCACAGGTTCAAGAAGTAGTTTCTAGTTTCTTACCATACTGGGATACAGAAGGCTGCTGCAGTGCTGCCTAAGTGGCCTGTGCCTCAACTATAATATAGAGCAGTGCAAGTAAAGTTACCATTTCAGTATCTGAGAAGTGCTATCTGTGCCTGTTGCAGTGTCTCCAGGTATGCATCAACTTCCCATTCTCAGAAGATAGTTCTCTGAAGGATGACCTTGGCTTTTGTAGCAAAAAAATTCCTAAAGCTCCAGAATACCTCTGGCAGATACAAATTCAACATACCTAGAGCAATTCCATTAGGCCACTGGATTTCTGTTGTCACAAGCTGGTGTCTGTCAAATCCATTCATTCCTGCTTTTTCAATTTTTGCTGGCTCACCCCAGTCTGACCAGTACATAAAGCTGTGAAACAGAATTTATGTTGTATGATGCACTATAGTACTGTGTAGTATCACTCTTAATTATGACCAATAACTAACAAAGGCTAAGTCAGTTATCAGGACATAGAGCAGCTGGTTGGTCCACTCTTTTAGGAGAACCAGGACAAATACTCACCCAGAGAGAGGATCTACAGCAATAGAAGCTGGCTCTCTAAGCTCAGAGAGAAACAAAACCTTTCTTTTTGTGCCATCTAGGCTAGCCACTGAAATGGTCTTTGCAGTTGAGTCAGACCAGTAGATGTTCTTATAAACCCAGTCAACAGCAATTCCTGCAGGGCTGTGTATGTTGTCCAGGATTCTGATGTGAGTTCCAACTTTATCACGGGTATCAACAGAGGCACTGGAAGAAAAGAATTACTTGCTTTCAACCCCTTCCTCCACAGATACTGCCACTTGGCATGCCTCAGCAAATACTGCACACAGATCTCAGGCAGACAATGTAGAAGATGCACTTGTGACTTCACAGAGTGCCTTTTGTACAATTCTAGCAGCAGTTACTAGGAAGTGCAATAAGTATACACATTGCTAGTTGCGGGAACTTGCATCTACTGTACTTTGTCTTTAGAACATCAGGAATCTAGTTCTCATCACCAGAGCCTAGAGAGGTATCTTGGGTAAAATGTGGGATGGTTTAGGGGAGCACACTAGGGTTCAGCAGCTGAGTCCACTTACCTGAAGATTGCTTTTTGGCTGAAGTCAGCCCAGTAAAGCTTTTGCTCAGCAATATCAGCATCTAGAGCTACAGTGTTTCTCAGATGCTCTACTAGCTGAATGTATTCTTTCCTCTCAATGCCGATCTTCCTGATATCCCGGCGGTTGGTGAAAATTAGACATGGTTCTTTCCCTGTGAAAAGAGTGTAAGCATTATCTGTACTTCTAGACACGCAGTCACATACTATTCTTTCATGACAAGTTTTAAGAGTCTTCATATTTAGTATTTGCCATTCCACACTTGCTAGTGGGTGCTGACAGAGGTTTTGGCTGGACCATACCTCATCCTTTTCTCCCTCCACAACTTGATGGGGAGGGTCCTCCTGCCCAGGGAGCAGACACAAGCAGTTTAAGTACTGTATCATGGCATTGTTCAAAGTGTTAGGAGTGTTCAGTTAGGAGTGTACAAGTTATACTGGTAACAGCACAATAACTAGTATCAAAACCACAACAGCATAAACAGTACATCACTTGCTACCCCATTTTCAAGTGGGGGGATAGAAGCCTTATGACAATACTCACCCACTGCTTTGCACACCCCAGTAGCAAGATCCATCTGATAGCCACGGCTACATTCACATTTGTAGCCCCCTTTCAGGTTGATACAGATTTGACTACAGATACCAGGGTTCTGGCATTCATCGATATCTGTAAAGACAACAATTGAATTTGTTCTTATCTCGAATACCATCAGTAGGGTCCATGTTAACCTACTTGATACTTGCCTCCACAGGTTCTCCTGTCTATAAGCTCAAACCCAGCTGGACAGTCACATTCATAGCCAATAACGAGATCTCTGCAGATATGAGAGCATCCACCATTGTTCACCAGACATTCATTTATGTCTAGAAGAGAAAAATTGGCCACTTCTGAGACAGCACACATATTTAGTCTTAAAGTCTTAGTCACAGAGTGCTTTACCAGATACCCATCCATTTTCTAATGATGCCTGCCACATCCAATAAACTGCTGTGGTACTTGAAGTCACATGCAAGAGACCCTTCTCAAATCCATACTTGCTCAGCTATCAGCATGTTACTTGTGTTACAAGTTGGCAGCAGCAAAGATGCAGGCTCCTGGAAGTTTCAGCGTTTCTAATGCCTTCAAGTGCCTTCTGGCCACTGAGAAGTCATCCCAATAGCCAGTTTGGCTAGGATAAAACTAGCCTATTGACTAGGTTGCTCTTGGTTGTTTGTTTGCCACCAACGAAGTGCAGATTGGCATTCCAGACTGACATCTGACAGCTCAGAGGCTGTATCCAAGTATCCCTAGTGGTCAGCATTGTGTAATGAGTTTGTTCACTTACTACACTCCTTGAGGGGCTCATCACTCCAGTCCTTGCAGTCTCTCTGCTGGTTACACACTTTATTGATATCTATGCATTCTCCACTTCTGCACTTGAATTTGCCAGGTCCAGAGCACTGAATAACTGAGATAATGAAGATTGTGAGGGCGACTACCAGCTTCAACAGATATTCTGCAAAGACTTTATTCTTGCTTAGTTCCACATTTACCATTGTTACAACTTGCTTCATCAGTGCCATCCAGACAGTCTCTCACACCATTGCACTGCCTACTCCCATGGATGCAGTTCCCATCTTCACATCTGAACTGGTCGGGTCTGCAGGTCCGAGAAGCTGAGGACACAGCCATTACAGACTTAAACTCCTGAGGTCTGCTGAAGGAAAGAAAATAGAACAGGAGCCAACCAGCACCTCCTAGAGAAGGACCAAGTTAACTTACGGCAGTTGATTTCATCACTTCCATCCTTGCAGTCAGGATCTCCATCACAGCGCCACTTTTTGTGGATACATTCACCTGAGCCGCATTGCACCTCACTGGCAGAGCACTTCACAGGAGGTGCAGGCTGGCGGCCACATTGCTCTAGAGATTCATCTGAGTGGTCAGGGCAGTCAGCATCATCATCACACACCCAGCTGATGGGGATGCAAGTGGAGCTCTTGCACTGGAACTCATGAACTCCACAGGTAGGAGGTGCACACTCCAGCTCATCACTGCCATCGCTGCAGTCATCTTGACCATTGCAGACAAAGCTCTTCGAAATACACTGCCCACTGTTGCATGTGAACTCTGCTGGACTACAAGTCACATTGCCTGGAGTAACAGGAGTAAGAGAGATTAGCAGATTATCACAAGAAGGCAGACTTTTGTATAAAGGTGTTTTGCTTTGCAGGTTCTTCATCAGCTGTTAGCTGACAGAAGATCACCATCCTGTATAAGGCTCTAGAAGAACCTAACTGACCACCTACAGGACACTTTGGCCCCACACAGACTGTCCTCCCTGACTTTAGGTGTTATGAATGAGGCATCAGTTTTGAGCTACTGAGTGAAAATAACCTCCTTCTGAGGCAGCTAGGCTGTTCTGCTTCAGAGTGCAAGCCCTTCAGAAAGCAGGCTCAAACCCTGTGAACCAGAGACAGAAGGTAAGAGAATTGCTAACCCTAGAGTACAAACTAAGATTAAGGTAGCCAGATGGACAGCATGCACTGTAGTTTGAAATTGAAGTGTTTTGTGCTGGTCCCCAGGACAGCAGTGGCCCATTTGCCTGGACCACTGGGGATAACAGATCAAGATCTTGCACGAGTTGATCCTGTGGTATTAAGCACACCCACACAACTTACAGCAGTACAAATTATGCTGGTTTAATAGCAGTGTAGCTAGCAGCTCAGTATGCCTAGGCTGATAAAACTATCAGCTTCATTAGAAATGCTGTCTGTACATTTACATGTCAGATTAAGGCATCTGCTTGCTGAGTAAGGCAGCAACGCAGCAGAAGTCTGGAGGTCTGTGTCTCATTAGCCCATCCAGGTGAGGTGGCTTTGATGGAAGCCAGCCCTGTGGGTTTAGTTATAGCAAAATTGTCTCAGGACATCTCAGACAATTCATACATACAGAAGTTCATTAGAACAAGCCAGGAGTGCTGCACTCTAATGCTGGCAGTGGCAGCTTCACTTGCTTACTGGCCTGAAGCTGCCCCCTTGACACCTGAAACCTAGCTTCCCTAGTCTGCGCTTTCAGACAAGCGCACAGAATACTCCAGGAGAGGGCTATAAAGCAGATCAGCTGTGCCCTTGGCTACAAGTCATTACTACATTTTTAGGAGACCATTTGTTAATATAAGCAGCAACTAGAGTTACCTGTTGAGAAACTCTGCAGAGAACAAGTTCTGATAGGTTGCCTGACATGTGACTAAGCCTATGGCTACTGCCAAAACCAGCCAGAGGCCAAAGATAGATATTGAATAGCCTATATTGCTGTAGTTCTTAACTTAGCAGGATAGAGGAGTGTTAGAACAAGTTTGTTCTGTTAAGCAGGCTGCAATACAAGATGAATGTAGATTTAAGGAGATATTGATACTATGAGAAATTTATCTTCCCAGGTATACTGCCCAGCTAGCTCCTTTCCAGGCAAGTCAATTTCAAATAGAGTTATGCAGCCACCATTTCTTCCCTTACCACAATTCTCTTCATCTTCTCCACTGTCACAGTCTTTTTCACCGTCACATTTCCAGGACACTGGGATACACTGGGTTGACTGAGGACCACAGCTGATTTCATTTACCCGGCATGTTCTCATATCTATTGAAAAAAGTTTAAGTTCAATTTAAGAGTTCTGAAATTTAAGAGCTACTGATCTTGGGTTTTAGCAGTTGTCCTGAAAGTTGAGACTGAAAGGCTTCAGCTCTGGACAAAGTTGCAGTTAAACAGATGCCAGCATCCATCTAAGTTGATGGCTCTGTCATGGAAGAGGTTACGCTAGTTTGCAGTGTTCAGTAAGAGAGAGGCTTCCAGCTCTAATAGATTAGTATTTTAAGAGTATCTTTGTAGTGGTAGTTTTGTGATTGCACACCAGTTACGCTGTAGAAGCTTGAGCTATAACATGTAGTAGTAGGCAGGAGTAATGCCAAAGTGCAGTAGGACTTGGGACTGAAGTATTCCTCAGTGTGGTTCCTATTGATATAAAGAAATGAAGCTTCACAGATCTATATTCCTTGATTAGTTACCACACTCAAGGCTGTGTTTGCTAACTGCAAGACCTCACAGTCAAGCCTCTGCACTTCTGCTTCCCACCCCCCAACATGTAGTCAGTCACAGTTCTTACACTAGCTCTGGTTATCTTGCAAAGTAGTTGTCTTGGAGGACAGTGATCACTTGGCGAACAAGCCACAGTAATGGTCAGGCTTGCCATGTTGTACTTGCTGCTTCTGACTGCCAGTAAAACCTTGTACTTGCTATACGTTACCAGGTACAAGTGCAGAGTCCCCACTCAGTTCTGCATCTTTTTAAGTAGTAAAAAGTCTTGTCAAGACCTTGATGTGGCCAAAGCCAAGCTAGCACTTAGGAAGGTGCTCTCCAAGACAAGAAGTTCATCCTTCCTTTAGGAGGAGAGCCTGGTTGCAAGCAGGCAAGAAGTCAAAATGCTAGTCCCCGCAGGCTTGCCTGCACTGACAAGCCAGGCTCACTTACGGCACAGTTCAGCACTCTCGTCAGACCCATCCTCACAGTCCGGATCGCCATCACACTGCCATCTGTTAGGCACACATTGACCACTGATGCACACAAAATCAGATTCAGCACACGTTTTCTTCACTGCAAGGGAGAAGGACAGCCACTTGTTTAGAGATCAGAGCTTAGCTTGTTTGTTGCAGCTAGACATAAGCTGCCTTGCCCTAGGAAAGTGATGCAATATCCTTAGTTCTCAGGTGTCATCTTCCACCAGCCTAATGACAGTGCTGTTTAACATTTCCTAGAGAGTTATACTGCGCACGGAGGAACATTTATCTTCCTGTAAGCAGACACTGAAGGACTGCTATTGTTAAGGGAGACTATGCTGCTAGAATAGCTGCTGCTTTGAACACATTTGAGTTAAAATAAGGTCTCTTGATATTAATATTCAGATTTTTGAACTCCAAGTTTATTATCAAGGCATGTGATTTGTCATTACAGAAATATGGTACTACATAACCCCAAAGTAACAGTCTAGGTCTGCTTGAGCAGACTGGCAGTTCAGCCCCACTGGTGTTGGCTATTGAGTCCGTTTTGCCTTGTCTCTAAGTACATCTAGTCATCCATCTTGGCTTCCATCTGCTTAAAGCAAGAGTTGGCAGCCAAAGCTAGAAAGTGTTTATAGGAGACTCAGCAGAATCACTTTCACACATAATACAGGGCATTTAACCATGGAATAGCCAACAGGTAAGTGCTAATAGCAAAGTTTCTACTATGTCTTCAAGCAACAACTGAGAACAGGCTTGCATTCTGCTCTTCACAGTCACCACCCTCACAAATAAGAGGGTTTGGTCATGAGCTTTTCTCTCAGTCACCAATTCTAGGAGACTTTCATAGCACTCAGGAAAATTCAGTTACCTCAGATGGATACAAGGCATCAAGATAGTTAGTCCCCCAGTTGTTCTAGGGAATTTGTCCTCTATTCTGTATTGACTGTCAGAAGTGCTGGACAGGATAAGCATCTCTCTGACTATCCACTGTTAAGCCCCCCCCGCCCCCAGCTGGCAAGTACTACTACAGAGGTATTATTTGATTACTTACCACAAGCACTCTCATCACTGCCATCTGAACAATCTTCATCACCATCACATTTCCAGAGTAAAGGAATACAGCGGCCATTACTACATGGGAACTGGGATTCCTCACATTTTGCTCTTGCACCTTCAATGAAAAAAGGAACCTAAGCCCTGATACTGTTTAGCAATACTTTCTTGCTTGCTTTCTTTTACTCTGATCAAGAAGTTACCCAGCTTAATAAACAGCATAACATCAGCATGAAATCAGATCCAAGCTCCAAATCTTTGTAGTCACCTTATTCAACCATGAGACTAGAGCCAGAAGCGTTCCTTCACAATACAAGTGCAGTCCACCTGCCAGACAACAGTAAATCAGCCCCAGTGTTCTTCTTACTGAGTTTTCCTTTTCAAGACGGGGTCAAGTTTGCAAGGCAGAGGGATGTGTGCATACAATGACTTCTGCTGCCTAGCACCTAACAGTGCATTATCAAAACTCTTCAAACTTTAAGCAAACTGGGTTTAAACCTGACTAATTTCAAGCTGGATGAGCATTTCGGTACTCTGCTGCTAACACATTACAGCAGAATCCCCAAGATGTCTGTAACAATAGCTTAGGTATCTCCTCTGTAGTTGAACGACAGGTTTTCATGATTTAAGTTACTCCTCAAACAAGGGCACCCAGAGACATTCCTTAGTATACACAAGTGTGATTACCTATCTGGATCTTGCTTACTAAAGCTAGATCAAATGTGATGTTAAGAGAGCAAGATAATTTATCACTTCCTTCTGGAATCAAGTCTGTTGTCTCACAGCTGATAACAGTCCTGATTTTTTAGTACACTTGAGTAAGGTACTGCTTTCTGCATAGTGCTTAGAGTGCATTTTTCAGAGTATCTTCAGCTCTAAAACAGTATGACCCCATCCCTCAAGGGAACCTACTTTGCCTTGAAGCCGTGTTATAACGGTCACTAAAAGCAGCAGCCTACTTCTTCAGCAGCTAAGCCAGAGCTGTTCCATGTAATGCATGCAGGTAAGTGTGTAAGCTCATGCATTAGTATTGGCTGCACATGTCTACAGCATGATGCAAGACCCCTTCTCCTTTGTTTATTGCATCATTCTGTGGAGGTGCTTTGTCTTGGCATTCCAGGGCTCACAAAGGGCATAAAATTTTAGTAGAACATTACTTGTTATTTTAAACCTTATGTGTAGGCCATGCAAAATGCAAGACAGTTTCCAAGTGGAAGGAAAGTTTAACACAGTTAAAACACAGTTTCTCCAGTGTTTAGCCTGGAGAAGAGGAGGCTCAGAGGTGACCTTATTGCAGTCTACAACTACCTGAAGGGAGGTTGTAGTGAAGTGGGAGGTGGCCTCTTCTCCCAGGCAACTAGCAATAGGACAAGAGGACACAGCCTCAAGCTTTGCCAGGGGAGGTTCAGGTTGGACATTAGGAAGAATTTCTTTTCAGAAAGGGTTATTAGACATTGGAACGGGCTGCCCAGGGAGGTGGTGGAGCCACCATCTCTGGATGTGTTTAAGAAAAGACTGGACATGGCACTTAGTGCCATGGTCTAGTTGACAGGGTGGTGTCAGGGCAACGGTTGGACTCAATGATCCCTGAGGTCTCTTCCAACCTGGTTGATTCTGTGATTCTGTGAAACTATTCAGCCATTTCACATTATATTGGCCAGCCATCAGACACTAGGCAGTGGCAAACTCTGGACAGAGGATAAGCAAGGACAACTGTGCAATTTTACCTGCTGAGTGTCTCATGAAAATTCATACTAGAAGTAAAGGATTTGAAACAGCATCTTATTGAGCTCTGCTAATGTTTTAGCAGTCTTACTGGTTAAGTAAAACGCTAACTCACTTGTCAAAGTGAAGCCATAACAACTCGTCTAATGGGAACTGTGTTCAAAGAGTGCCAAAAACCTGAACATCAGCTCTTGCACACTGTATTTCCATTCCTCCTTTCCTCTTCAAGATGGGAGTTACACCAGCATGCACTCTCTAATAACATGGTTTTCTAAAGGTACTACTACTTGGTCAAGAACTGTCAAACAAGTAGCTTGCCTTGTGCTAGAAGGCACACCCCAGCCAGCACCAGAGGGTGCAGAAGCCACAGCTATCAGCTTGCTCTAAGCCTGACATCACCTTGTTGTCCAGTAACCTCTAACAGAAGTAGCCTTCTGCTTGCAAGCCCTGGTCACATGTTATTCCAGTTATTACTGTACTACCACCTAAAATATGCAACAACTGACCCCTGCTAGTTTTGAGACATTCTCACCCAGGCTTTGAGTGAGAACAGTCAACCTTCCTTTCCCAAAATAGCATACTAGAGATATTAGACTAAGCCTGCCACTCAGGGTATCCCAAAATAACTCCACAGCCCTTAGTTACTCTATTTCAAGCTAGAATAACCAGAAAAGGCTTGCTAAGACTGCCTAGTACATTGACTTAAAAGCATAACATCACTTTGACCAAATGCTACAGGGAAGCTGCACACAAGGCTAAATGAAACAGTAACTGAACTTGGAGTAACAGCTATAACTTCACAATTGCAACCATTACAACAAGCAGTTCCAAGAAGGTATCATTGCTTCTGCAGCTGATACTAAGTGAAATGTCAGAGCAACTACTTTTGTTCGCCCACAAATAAGTAAAGAACTGACAGCACCTAACACCCACACAGGTGCACAAAGGTAAAGGTCATCATCTGTTGCTACTCCTGAAGATGTCTGTCAAACTCTGAAGGCCACTTGGAGTGAGCTTAACTTAAAACAAAGGTTAGTTCCAGACAGTAACTAACTGGGGTCCCGTCTTACACCAAGCACAGTTCTGCAACGCCAGGTAACCATTCTATTTGAAGCAGAGTCATACCTCAGTTGCAGCTTCAGTCAATAGACCATGATTTTTAAATCAGCATCAGTTTAGCACATGAAAAGAAGCTTTGAATTAGTGGCGGTCATACACCACAAGCACCTTCATACCTTTTCTCCTCCTCGGGATGAGGCTTAGGCAAAAGACGTAAAGAACCAGTAACTTCACAGACTGTGATGGCTAACACATACTATTTTACCATTCCTTATGAGACAACTTTTAGTAAGTAGTTACCTAAGCAGGAATGCATGCAGGAGCACAGTTACAATGACTACCCAAGTTAAACTAGCTTTCTCCATACCTCTTCTGTCACTGTTTGCCTCAGCGCCTTAAGCACGTTGTCAGATTTCTTGTCTGGGCAGCCTCAAACATGTGACGCTTGTGTGCTGTCATCTGACACCAAGTCCCAGAAAAGCTTGCAATGGTGATTGGGAAACCCTTTGAGAGCTCATACAGGAACTAGCTTAGACACCCCCCAGACCCTGGCAATTGCAACTATTAGTAGGAGAGCACTGGTGGAGCCACTAACTCAATTTGAGGGAAGAATCAGACTAACTTGGTGGACTACAGTTGCCCTCCACTGTATATCTCATTATGACTACAGTGCACTAGCAGTTTCAGTGCCAGCCAACTTGGTCCTTCATACTACAGCTATTTAATCATGCCTGTTGTAGACCAGACACGGGAGCAATCTGCATGACTGGGAATTGAGAATTGACTAGGCAGACACTTCCCCTCTTCCTCATATGAGGACTGGATGCAACAATCCGCTGGCTGGGCCCTACCTGACAGATTTAGTGTCTGAACTACTGAACACAGTTAGGACTACAAGGTTCAACTACCTTTAAGCATACTTCACCAACACAGCCAAAATCTGAGACTTAGGCCTACTTTAGGGCACTAGTCAGGAGATTAAGAGCCATACAACAATGCAGACATCGATTGCTCACTTCCCACCTAGAAGAGCTGCCTGGACCTCAGTTCCTGAAGGAAGAAAGGAGTCATCCAATTGATTACTACCTCCACTCAAGAGGAAAATATTTTTAATTGACCATCCAACTGGCTTAATGCACAGGTCTCTCTGCCACAGGGGTAACAGCTTCTACACTGAGAGGCAATCCCGGCGCTCGCCACGAGCAGCGCTACTAGCAAGGGCCCGGCCCCACGAAGGGACCCAGCAGTGGTAAGACCTAGCCTTGCCACCAGGTGGAGATATCTTATGGTGGTTACCACTGGCCCTGAGCTACAGCCATGCCAACGCTGCTGGATGCCACAACGCCTAAGCTGCACAGTGGTTTGACAGCACCTCTAACGCCGCAGGCTTTCCGAGGGCTCCTCTTCCTTCCTCCACGACAAAGCCCCAATCCCCCTCGACCCCCGCAGTAAACCCCAGAACACAGACCCTCCCCTCAGCACCAGGCATCACGCAGGAAATCAAACCCTCCCGCGACACCTGGGTCGCTCCCGGGAGAGGTACTCCCCGGGGCGAGGAGGGCCAGCTGGGCAGGGGCTCAGGCCCGTCGCCCCCACCGACCCTGCGCGGTGTGCCGGCGGCCTGAGGCCCGCGGGGAAGGCGGCGCCTCCCCGACAAGAGGGGCGGCGGGGCAGACCCCAGCGGCAGCACCCCCCTGCCCCCGCGGAAGCACGGGCCCGCCCCAGTGGCCCCTCCGCGAAGCCCCGCTCCCCCCTGCACAGCGGGCAAGCAACCTGAGAGCCCGCGAAGTTTTTTTTTTTAAAAAAAAAAAAAAAAAAAAAAAGTGTGGGGAGAAGAAATTATTGCGGGGGGGTGGCGGCGGGAGCAACCCCGCCAGTGCGCGCCCCAGCCCCCCCGGGCCCCGCACTCACCGGCGGCGGCGGCGGCGCGCAGGCAGCTGAGGGCGAGCAGCAGGCACAGGGGCCAACAGCACGGGACCGCCCGCCGCCTCGCACTGAGCCCGGGGCCGCAGCCAGCGGCCGCCGCGGCACTCGGATCTCCACGCTGCCGGTCCGACCGCATCGCCGCACCGGAGAGGAGGAGAGAGGACAGGAGGGCAGCCAGGCACCGCGGTCAGAGAGGCGAGCAGCAGAGAAGGCAGCCGGAGACGTGCACGGGGGGAGGGTGTCCCCGCGGCGCTCTTATACCCGCCGCCCGGCCGCCCTGCGCGGCCGCTGGTGACTCACAGCGCCGCGCCGGGCCCCGGTTGGCTCGCCAGCGCCGCCCGCCCCCGCTTCCTCCTCCGCGGCACCTGCGGCTGCCGCGGCGCTCCCGCACACCGGCTCGGCCCGGCCCGGCCCGGCCCGGCCCGGCCCGGCCCAGCTCGGCGCAGCACGGTACGGTACGGTACGGTGAGTGGCGCTGCGGCGAGGCGACGCGGTGCCGTGGTGCTGTGCCGTGGGCAGAGCCCCCCCCCCCCCTCCCAGCCTTCGTTCCGCGGGGCGGGGGACTGTGCGACCCCGCTGGTAGCCGCTGCACACGGGCCCTCGGAGGCGGAGGCGTCCGCGGGCTGGGGACGGCGGTGATTTTGTGTCCCTTGCTTCCCCAAAACGCCGGTGCCGCCGTCCGCGCCCCGCCGCGGGGAGGGGGCGTCGCGGGGCCCCCCATCCTGGGCGGCACGGCAAGGCGTGCCGAAATCCGCCTGGCGGGAGGGTTTTCTCTACAGAAGCGTTTCTTCCATTCAGTGCCCCCCGCCCCGCGCGCACACGCTTGCGTGCCTGTGGGTTTTCTCCTCCCTCCGTAGCAGAACTTGACTTGAAACGAAGCAGGCGCAGCTCTTGAGGAAGAAAATCACTACTTCTGCGTTCTCTGATCAGGGATCGTAGTTAATTAGTAATTGCACAAAATGATATGCCAAAGTCGTAAATTACAAGCTTAACCTTTTATTTGAAGGAGGAGAATTGGTAGTTTTATTCCACATTTGTAGCATTTCAAACATCCAATTATGTATTGGTGAAATAAAGAAAGAAAAGAAGGGTTGGTAAAATGTAAATTTGGTTTTGCTCACGGCAGTCTTAGCATTTGCAGTTGAGGTTTAATGATCCTCTGCTTTTTTTCATTTATTTTCACAGACTTGCTATTTTATGGTAATATTGTGTGCTGTGCTATTAATATTGTAGTGGAGACATAAACCTCAGCAAGCTGTTTCATGCAAAAAATTATAAAAAAGCTGGTTGCTGGTTTGTTCCTTGGAAATGAAGTATTGAATTATTAGCCTACTATTTTAAATCTTTTTCAGTGATGTGGATGATTCCTCCAATGAAGCAAGTACTTTGAGACTCTGTATTTCCTAAATGTCATAACATATTTCTTTATATGTTACTTGCAGAGTGAAGCCCTTTTTGACTCGCATCCAGTTGTATCATGACTGCACTAAAGACAGATCATACCACTGCATGAATAACTTTGGAGGTGGATTGTCTCTTGCAGTTCAAGTAACAAACAAGTGTCCAGGTTGTCCAACTCGGCAAATAGTAGCTGTATGAGAAACTTGTTAAAGAAGTCAAGATTTGATTTCATGTAACTGAAATACATCTGAGAATTATATTTCTGACGTGTGTAAATGTGAAGAGGGCAGTTCCTAGTGTTTGCCTCCCTACAGCTCCTCTACCTCATGGCCTCAGGGGCTGCGGGAGAAAGACTCTGCTTTCCCAGCCTGCCCTGGTGTGTGGCATTACAGCATTGTTCTTGCCAACATATGCTGCTTCAAGCAAGAAAAATCTGTTGTGTACAAGGGGGTTGACCAGGGTCTTCAGGAAAATGGCTTAGTAGTTCACTGAAAACATCGTTCTCCTTGCAGATCTTCAGCATGACATATTACCTTCAATTGGGTGCTCACTGTTGCATGGTCTGCTGTGCTTTGGGCTGAACAGCATTTTTACAAATGTCCTGTTATCATTGCAGAAATATTTTATAAGCCATACACTGAGTGCAGCAATACACAAGACTCCAGTCATGCAGAAATATGGGGCTGGACATAACTTAGCGTATGCCGGTAGTTGATGGTCTTCCTTGTTTGTCTATGGAAGATAGAGATTTACTGGACGGAGCACAAGTAGCATTTTTCCCCTGCATTATTGCTGCTCTGTAAGCACCTGCACCTGGCTTTGTGATGGGGAAGCAACTTTCTATCTTGGATCTGCCTAGCTCTTTGCACACCTGAGGGTTTGGACTCCAAAGAAGAACTTGCTGTAAAATAATTTTTGGTGTTTCAACTAAGTTAAAATGCATGAGTAAGTAAGTGCATGAGCCTGATCATCCGCAGGCTCTGGTGGAATCTCCAGAAAAGGATCTCAGGCAGAAAAGGTCTTTTCCTTTCTTAGCACCATCCTTACAGGAACTCTGTTTAAGAAAAGGACAATTAGCCTGCCAGCCCCTACAAGGAGATGTGTGAGATCCAGGGGAACCAGGAGCCATCTGCACTGAGGTTTCATGCCTTTGGGGCAGCCATAGTCTTGCAAAGGCTTACTTCATGTGGGAACACGAAGGTATCTGAGGGGGATCTGCAGTGTGTGTAATGAATTGTAGTGTCACTTTGTTCATGCGCACAAGGATACAAGCCAGAATAGATATATTCAGGAGAACTGGAATAACATGGTGGGTTTCTGTTGGAAATATGCGTGCTTAGGAGAATGGCAGCCCTACTATGCTAGTGATAACGTAGGAGCAAAGTGCCCAGGAGGGTGCTGAGTTTTGTAAGGAATGTGAGCTGGCTTTTGTAACTGCAAGTCCTTTCGTCATAGTCTGGGAAATGCATTAACACTTGCTTTGTTTCCATGTGTGACCCTCAGTCTCCTTTGGTTTTTGCCATGTCTGTGTGAGTTGAACTTCTTAATCTGCTGGGAAGTCAGGAAGCTGCAGACAGAAGGTGGATGAGAAAGTGGGCAACCTCAGGGAGCACAGAGAGGGAGTGTGAAGGGAAAGCTGGCATTGCCACCTCAGTTATGCATGTTTCCCTAGTCAAGAACTGTCTCAAAGGGTGCTCTGCTCCTGTACTGCTCTCAGAACAGGTTTAGGTTCATCTTCTGTTATTATTTGCTTTACTATATATTTGTAGTTATGTTATTAAAAATGCACTATAAATATATACAATGTGCAGAGTACAGGGCTAATGTTTCCAAAACCACTTAGACATTATGCAGGAGTAGTTTCTAACTCACCAGACTGGCTGAGACACCAGAGAAAAGCATTCCTAAACCATGTTTCTAACAGTGGCTTCTTCTGTCATACTGAGCAGACACTCTGATTCAGTGGAGTTTCACCGGATATGAAGGTTTGTTGCAGATTTCTCATTTGTGATAATAGGACATGCCATCTTCGTGGGGATATTCTACGGAACAATCTGTGTGTGCGCAAAGAACTGTAAAACGTGAAGTGGTGTATGGTATTCAATATTATGCGTGATAGTTTTATTACTGCTAATTGTTTTTAGAGAAGTCTCCAAGTCTCCATCCTGTTTTCTGACCCATAACTGATGAAGATGCTGGAATGTCCAGTGGTGTTCCCTTGAAAAAAAGCTGGAAAAGATTGCCAAGAAGCTAAGTGAACCAATTAGGCATTGCCTTTGCCTTAAAGAGTGACCCAAGTAACAAAAAATGGCATCGTATTACCTTCCATTTTGGGAATTGTGGTGGATATTGGGGTCCCAGAGACTTTCCAACATCAATTCACCTAATAACGCATTTGGATTTATAATAGGTTTGGATCCTTTGGGATAATTAATTTACCCTGTTGGTTGTAGAGTGTAAAGTCGACTTACAAGAGAAAATAGAGAACAGAAAGGACCTTCTGGAGTACACGTAATATGCATTCAGTGTGTTTTTGTGTTCCTTTCTCTTTTCACCTTACAGACCCTATAGCCTCCATTTCTAAATGAGTTCCTGAAGCACTGGGATTACTAATTCACCCTCGGGTTTTAAATCAACGGGATTTTTGCCTCCAGTTCCGCTGGTGAAGGACATGAAGTGAGGATATGTCTGCAGTATGCAACCTAATCTCATGTAGAAAAAGCAGCAGCTACGTATCATGGGATAGCATCTTGCCTTAGGATCACTTGCAAAAGTATTTTCTTCATTGTGTGCTGCCATCAAAGGCATTAACTGCTCGTAAGATTGTGACATGCCTGAACTGACAGTAATCGAAGGAGGTGTATTCATGGCTGTATTTTGGAAGTGCAGAGCCAGGATCTGTATTACTGACTGCAAAGGAGTTGTATAGAGCATGAGAGAGAGACACAATACATCCTTTGGGAATAATCTAAAACAGGTATGTGCATGAATCCTTCTGATCCATGAGATTGCATGGCTGTATCTAAGGGACAAATTGGTTTTGGTTTTTTTTTTACAAGGCTTCTCTGCAAACTATGTGAAGGTTTATACTATTGTTAAAAAGTGCTACTGAGGTCTATGTTCTGTGTTTTTGTCTGCAGCTTTAGGGAAAAAAAGGAGAACAAAAATCAAACAAACAACTTTGCACTAGTAAAGCACCTTTCCTGTGTTGTTCTCAGGATACCTAACAAACAGTAAATTAAGACTCACAAAAAAGTCCTCCTTACCCTTCCCGTCATCATCATCTGAGTTGTAAAAATGAGGCAGAACTGATGCCTCACTGGTGATTTTAATACAAATTTTTATGATTTTTTTTATCCTTAGTGGTACAGGAAACATGGATAGTTCATCTCTGAAGGAGATTAGAAAATACTTGTCTGCATTGGATACAATTCTTGACCTGTCAACAGCAACTGGAGTTTGGTGCTGGTTTCTGTGAGGAAGGGATTTCGTCCTCTGTGCTAGAAATTAGTCAATTTTCTTTGTGTAGTCACTAATGGGTATCCTCTGTTTATGAGGATCTAGCATGTGTGGTATGAGCACAAACACATTTAATTTAGTGTTACAGTATTGGAAGACATCACAATAGTTAAAGTCATGTTAGGATCAGAACCTGGAAGTACTTAATTTGTTTTCAAAACGCAAATCCATGTTTCATTGGTGGTCCTGTGCTGTGCATGCAGTGCATAAACTTGCAAATGAGAGAACTGTAAGTCATGCATTGGAACCAAAACTTCCACTATACTTTTTTTTCAGTAATACCTGATAAAACTTTAAGTTGTGGTGGAAAAGAACTTCCATTTCTGTCAGATGTTGGACAGAATGTGCCTTCAAAATAGAGCCTTGCCCATTTTGCAGCTGTGTGGCTACTTCCACTTTTTTATGTTTATCTTTAGAAACGAGGTACTCTTTAGAATATCATACCCTCATGTGACATCAATTCTATATGCTTACTAATAAACCAAATATAAATTGATCTTGCTGATACTGCAAGATTTATTTTCAGTATACATAGGCTGGAGTATATTCTGATGAGTTTTTCCTGTGAGATTTACATCTGTGAATGCAAATATTTATTAAAATTCCTCCAGAAGTACAAGTTTGTAAAGTTTTCCAGTGGAAAAAGAGGAATTTGAAAGTTTGTTTGCTTTTTTTTTTAATGTACACTCATGATTGTGTGTATGTTCGCCTTTGTGGAAGTACACATGCATATTGAGAAATCTGACATTTGTGTTCCAAAAACTCTGTGTATTAAGAGGAGGAGGATATTGGTGTTTATTTTTGCAAAGGATGAAAAATGGCAGTGTGTATGTTAAGGAATATGATTAATTAAATGAGTTAAAACTTCAGATTGTGGTGGTGTGCCTGTAGACCATAGAAAATAGGATGGAGAACAAAAAAAAATGTTACTGGAATCTTGGAGTGGGCCATAATGTTCTTGCATGCTAGCAAGGGAAGTCTTTAATCAGATATTGAAATTATGAGGGTGTCACTGCAGATGTGTGAAAAGAAATATTGCTATCCCTTCGCATGAACATGTGAGCAGATGATCTGGAACATTTTGGGAGTGTTCAGATTTGGAGGATTATGTGGAAACAGAATACAGTGTGTTACCCTGAATATAGAAATTTCTGAACATGTTCTTGATTTGCAAAAAAGGTAACAAATGTGGCAGAAAAGTGTACCTCTGTAGAAGTGTAAGCAGCAGAGAACCATGCTGCATGAGTTCTGGGCAGAGAGGCTGTGGTGCTTGGTGGTCAAGAAAAAAATAAACTAAGGACATGGCGAGAGAGCTGCCCTGGGCTTATCGGCTATTTGGAGTAACAGTGGGTTGCATTTTCCATGTCCCATAGTTGCTGCAAAAATGATCTGTTGTCACACTCTGCATTGCCGACTCATATTTTAAATGCAAGTTTCATTTTTCATCCCTAAGGGTGTTGTAGACTCTTGCCATTTTCATTAACTAGCCCTTTCTCTTCCCCATATGTTTGAGTTTCACAGTCTTTTTTTTTGATACTGTCATTTGGGAGGAGGTGCAATATTCGACAGGCAAATGGTCAAGCTCTTCTCTGGTGCAGGTGGTATTTTGCAAGAAGTGGTAGACAGATTTACAAACTGAGGAAATGCAGTATAACAGCACTTCCTTTAAATTTTAAATTACATTGAAAGTGATCAGTACTGACGTCTTTGCATTTATATGCAAGATAATGTTGTTCTGCATGCTGAAATATTGTTAAATTTTGCTTACAAGGAAATTGCTTCAGTGAAATGAAATGATACCATGAAATAACAGTTTCTGTATCTGTTTCAAGAATATAATATAAATGTGTCTGTCTATAGCAATATATAGACTCTAACAGTCATTCTGCTGATTGAAAGTCAGCTTTCTTAGGCCTGGGCCATCTTAGGACATACCTGCATAGGATAGATATGTTTGTTTCTTGCAACGTCAATTTTTTCCTTGTTACAACTGTTTTCAAAAGGAAAAGTATCTTCTCATAATAATGAACAGAACACTGAAAGGGAAGGCTAAGTCTAGTCCAGTCTCGTGCTGTGGAAAGCTAAGTCATAAGTAAACCATAAATTGATAATGCATCATGTTGCAGCCATTTAGATGGTTGGTTGGTTGTGGACGGTTTTTTGATTATTTTCTTTTTCTTTTTCTTCTCACAATGACATCTACCGTAAACCTTATCAAGAGTACCCTGATGTCTTTTTCATGGGATACCTAGTTATCTTCTAATTTCTGCACAGATTTTATTTCTGTTCATTTTATTTCTGAGACTGACGTTCACTTTCAGTGACTGTGCCTGACATTCTTCCCTGTCCTCTCTCAGCCTCCTTTTTTCCAGGCATAGCTAGCCAAACTCTTTTGGGCACTTCACTGGTGATAGACCATCCCTCTAACCATTGTGCTTGGGATCATCAGCCCCTGTCCCAGCTTGAATCCACTTTTCCTTGACTGAACAGAAAGGCAGGTGGTGCTCCAGGGTGCAAAGAGCTCCACAGGATGTCTCATCCCAGCCTCCTATACTGACATTAAGCTGACATTAATACTTTCCTTGCTAGAAGTACCTTGACTGACATCCTGCGTGCCCTTTTTCCAGCTGCATCAGATGGTGTCATGGTCTCTCTTGTAAGTATCCACCTACCCTAATTATTTAACTTGAGGTGCAAGATTACCGGTATAATCAAAGGGGAGAGATGGACATTTCTATATGGCCACAGACATTTAGGCAATTTCTGTTATTTAGTTCAATATGTCAGTTGTCCGTTAAGTGTGCTGTCCAGCTTCATGTCCTTAATTTTGTTAACTCCTTCCTAATTTCTGTGGCTAGATTGTTGGTGATAATACTAAATAAGATTGGTGATTATATTAAATAAGATTGGTCCATGGCTGATCGCAGATGAACTCTCTTAGTAACCTCCTTTATCCTAATGTTTTCTTTTCGACGTTACTCCTCATGTTCCCTTTAAGGTATCTGTTACCCATCTGGCAACTTTTGTAGAAACTGCCAGCATTCGCTGCATAACTAATAGTGTCCTGTGCTGGACTCAGTCAGATGCGTTACTGAGTCCCCTGTGGACTTGGTTTAGATAGTTTGTAGAAAAATTCAGCTGACTTATGGAAAGAAGGACTCAAGTTAGTTGGGCACAATCTAATTCTGGTAAATCCACATTGTATTCTGTCCCATTTTCCAAGCACATTAAAGTTTATGGTGTCTTCTCTTCTGTATTTGTCCTAAAACTCTGGACATTATTGAGGTCAGACTAGAGGTCTGACTGTCTGAGCAGTTTGAGAAACTTCTCCCCTTTTCTTCCTTAAATACAAACAATGTTCATTCTGTTCTCCTGTAGCATGTGTCCTAGGATAGAGACTGTCTACTCCACTGCAAGATCTTTGGAGTTTCACCTCTGTTTCATTTTGATAATTCTTGTTCTGTATCCTTTTTTTCCCTTTAACCATCCTACCCTTGACTGTATAGTCATTGCTTCTGTTGAAAAGTGAATCAAGTATTAATTTATAGAGTTATACTTAGAGGATCTTTAATCTTAGTATCATATGCAATACATATGCAATGCACTTTCTTTTTTCTTTATTAATACATTTGATGAGCATTTGAAGGAATTCCAGACTCTTCCATAGAACTCTCAAGTTCTCTGAATTTTTAAAAATTTGATCTTTTACAATAGAGAACTTACTTGTGTGTATAATTTCATTTGATTTAAAGTGAGTCGGCCCATGATCATTCAGATTAGATCTTAGCAAATCTGATGTGGAAAACTTAATGGAAGACAAACTTAAAACTCAACTGCAGCAGTATGGATTCATTGGCTACTTGGTGAAGATACACCCATCACTCGTGTCTGGAAGTAGCTAGAACCAACACCTATCAGTAGTATTTGTTCTCAGTGTATGGGAAGCTCAAGTCTTCTCTAATAATACACTGTCCTGATACATCTTTCTCCCTTGTGACACTGTAGAGCTCTGCCTGTCTGTCACCATATCTGGTGGCCCATAGCAAACTCCAACTCTATCCCAGTAGAGTGCTCCTTTTCCAGACTGATTTTGATCTCTCTTTTTTCTGAAGTCTATCACATAATTAGTATGCAAAACTACTACACTGTCATAACTGTTATTTCATTTTACCTGAATGCTTTAAAATACACGCAAGTACCTTTTCAAAGCTGTGTTTTTGGCATGATTGCTATTCTATCATGTCTCTCTTATTCCTTGGAGATACTTTCTATCATGATCTCTGTGGTTAGCATTTGTCATTTCAGTGCCAATACAGCATAGCATCTCCTGATACAAGAAGATAAATCTTATTGCATATAATGAGTGATTCCTTAGGCTTTTCAACTGCAGCTGCCTTGTCTGTTTTTTCTTAAGAATATCGCTGTTAAGATACTGAACAGCAGCTCAGGAGATCTAGGTTCAGTTTATGGCTTGTCTTTGTCAAAATTTTTCAAATGTTCTTGTGCGGCTCGGTTTTTCTATGCCTCTTTGCCCGGTAAAATGGAGATTAAAATGTTCTTCTGTGTCAGAAGGCATTTCCAAGGAGTATACTTATTAATGACTGGCAAGTGGTTGAGTAATTTAGTGGTAAATACTGTGGAAACAAAGGCAGTCTATGGCCTGCAGTACATCCTCAAGTGACTGGATGGTTGAATCTTCAGAACAGCAGTTAAGAGATTGTCAGATTTTTTTTAAAATGAAAGTTTAGGAAAATTTTAAAATACACCAACAATTTCGTACAATAAACTCTATCCACGCCTCTTCTAATACTTATTATTATTGGAGCGTTTGGCCTTTTTTCAGGGAAGTATGCTCCATTATTTAAATTTTAAATTTATATTGATTTATGTAAAAGGGAATCACTGTTACCTAGAGTAAAGGTTTTGTTAATAGTTTCTATTATGAGATCCTGTTTTCAGACTGATATTGTTATTTATTAATTTAACAAGGATTGCTTGCTCTTGTGTTTCTTAGCGCGTGGTTGAAGAAAAACGCAATATTTTGAACATGCTGAGAATACTCAGAGCTTTGCTCCTACGCTTCAAAGTTTAGGATGTGTGATTTGCCATTTGAAAATGAGGTTGCCTGTGCCTTTTGAATCCATCTTTCACTGTCACATAAAACACACCCACCTTTTCCCAGGTGATACTATTAAAATAATGAGACTCTGGTTCATACAGCTGTGATTTTGCTACATATGGAATGGCGAATGCAATGAAGTCACCATAATGTAAAAATTATTTTAAAAATAGACAAGATACAAAGCTAGTAATGGATGATGATAGAAAAGTAAGACATACTGCAGAAAAAGACACTGAAGGAACTGTATTAAATGGAGGACTCGGGAGATTTACAGTTACAGACTATAAATAGTTGCAGAGATAATAGTATAAATGAAAGAAGGGAATTACCCACATTCTCAGAAGAAGGAAAGACAAAGTGCAATGGCCTGAAGCTGAAACAGGAAAATCTCAAGTCATTAAGAAAGTGTTTCTTACAATGAGAGTAACAGGGAGGTGAGAGGGCAGTGCAGTGTCACTGCAGAGTGGCTAACGAGTCCATGGGCACTCCTGCAAAGCGGAGCTGGACAGATCAGGTGACGTAGATGAGCTTTTGCAGCTGCTAGTCATTTCAAAAGCTTACAAAAGTCAGTCTGTTTCTCTACATCATTTTCATAAAATCCCACATCCTTGTACAGCTGCCAGTCACATTCTTCCAGTGGGATATCATACTGAAATTCGTCTTTTTAGCCAGGATTGTGAGACCCTGGGGCTTCAGTGAGATGAGGGTCAATCTTGTTGCATTTTCCATTGAAATTGTGTTTTCTGCTCTGGTTTTCCCAGCATGTCCTGACTCTCTCTGACTGCTGTTTACTCAGCCCTTTGTGAGCAGGTTCTCATTATCATCTTTATTGTCGTGTTCACGTGCACTGCTTATCTTACGTGTAAACTTCACTGGTGCTGGTGGCAAGTTGCCAAAGGACCCACTTCAGTTAAGAAAGAGATGAAGTAAAAAGTATGTTGTGTGCTGATATTTCAGCTATAGGCAGTGGTTGAAGCTGGCATGCAAAAAAAGGTCCCATATGACCCTATGCTGTTTTCTCTTCCTATGTGTATCACTCCATTTGTTGCTATGTTAGTGACACCATCTTTTTCTGACTAATTCCAGCAGATGTGTACAGCTATGGGCTTTATCTAGGCTTTACTTGGGTTATTCAGAGAAAAAAAAATGAGGGTCGTGGCCTACTTGCATTTGGCTTGGATATGGCAGAAGCCCTTGTGGTGTTATAACATTCCAGGGAAAAACTCAAAAAAAACCACATAGGAAAATTCCGGTATCCTTTGTTCTCTCATGTTAGGAATTAGAAAAGTGTAACAGCTTTTCTAGGTCCTCATTAGTGCAAATAACCGAGAGCAACCACCCCTATTTTGTCTCTGGTGTTTTTGCTAGGTAGTCGTTCCTGCGACGGAAAAAAGCCAGGAAATGCATGTTTCAATGTGTGCGAGTTCCCAGGGTCTTGCATGTCATGCACTGGTCTTCATGCTGTCCATGGGTGTCACCAAGAGAATGGTACTTGATAGTTTGCCCTCATTTTTGTGGTTGGTGCACTGCTCTGAACGAGTAACAAGCAGTGGGACTTCTTACTTTTAACCTGAAAGTTAGCTCAGAGATGGTGTAAGACTCCAAATAAGCAGCCCCATTGAAAAACTACAACCTGGGAACATGACTGTTTAATTACAAAGTGTGAATGTCACCAGCTTTGGTGCTGCATGCTGCTCTACAGCTGGAGCTGAAAGGCCCATCTGCAGGGTTAAGGTCAGAGCAAGATTCAGCCCTTTGTCAGCAGGCTGTTAGTGGCTGTGGGATCTGTTTCTTATTTATTTTGCAGGGAGAGAGTTCTTTGGTACCTACTGACATGCTGTGTTCCACAGATATCAGTAATTCAAGCTTTGCAACAGTTCTGTGAAAGAACTCCGTGCAGATGAGCCTGAGGGACAGCCACAGGACTGGTTCAGCAGGAAGGCAATTGCCATGTTAAGCTGTCCTGGTTGTTTACCCACTTCTTGCTGCCTTACTGTGGCATGAGTCCCTAGCACTGTTTTATTTGTTTCCACTTCTGAATGCAATTATTGCCTTAGAAGGTGGTTTTGGATGAGTGATGCCCAGGAGCTGTGCATCTGAAGGAGAAAGAGAAAGCCTTGAGGCTAAAAAGAAATGGGCTTTAGTGTAAGCACACAATCTTCCTAGGCACCCTGAGGCTGGTCAAACTGGACCATCTCTGCGTTTCACAGACACCCTGCACCCTGGGCAGTGAAGGGAAGAGTGGTGAATTTCTCCTATGCCAAATGGAATGACACTTTCTGACTGAGCTCCTATGTAAGCTTTGGCTGGATCCAAGTTTCAGCCTTTTTAAGGAAATGTCTATATGAGTATTTTCTATGCAGTTTCTGGTGTGCTTTTCCCCATTAGTTCAATTTGAATCCAGATTCTTCAATAAAGTCAATATTTTTATACATCGGTGCCTAATGTCATGGTCCAGATTCTATATTCAGACCTTAAGTAGAAGCACCTTGCTGCTCAGTCGGAAAGTTAAGGAGTTTATGTGTCTAACTGCAGGCCTCTGATTCAGTAAATGTATTTGTTTTTTGCTTTCCACCCCTGCATAACTATGAGCAGTAACAGTTCTCAGAGCAGCATCTTGCCAAAGGCATGCCTGGCAGCTGCCTGGGTATAGCTTGCTGCTGTTGTTCTGCTTTTAGTATGGATGTAGATGAAGCAACAGACTTTCTTCCCAGGCTTCAATTTTGGCCAAGGATATTATATTATTTAGCCTTACATTAGCAGCTGGGAAAATACTTATATGGTCACTTTGCTAATTAGTTTCACTCTTATTTTTGAAGAGTTTACTAATATTTCAGTCCATTACTTTAACAAAAAGCATTTATAATGTCAATGAATTGAAACATTCTGTCGGTGTTGCGAACATATGTTAGTGAGTAACTATATATCTGCCTGTGTAGGGGAAGTATATAAGTGTGTGTGTTGTATACTATGGAGGCGGATCATCCCAAGCAAAAAGAAAACTTCAAAAAAGAAATATTTGTGATGGTACAGTGTAGCTGCTCCTTAGAAACCTAAAGTATAATGATGTAAATGGGCAGAGAATTGTCTTACCACTATGACAGAGTTAACTCTTATTATTTGTTATTATTTTAGAGCTGTTTTCATTGTTATTATTATTAATCACTAATACTGATGATAGTTGTAAATAAAATCATAACGTCTTCATGTAATTTTTTTATGGGTTCCAGTGGACTCTTATCAGACTTGAGGGTGAGCAAAGACTGATGTTAGCATTTGCCGTTTTAAGTTGGCATCTGGCTAAGTGCAGCTGGAGGTAAGTAGTTTAAGGCAGACCTACAGAAATACTGGGCTAGAAGGGCCCCTCCAGAGTCATCTGATCCAGCTCCTGCCTCTAGGGAAGGCTTAGATGTTCCTATGTAGCTGTTGACAGATGTTTGTCTAATGGGCTTTTGAAGCCCTCCAACAATGGAGACTCCAGGCCTTTTTCTGCAGCAGCAAGACATTGTTGACTCTTCAGTTTGTTGTCTACAGTTATCCCCTGGTATTTGAGATGCATTAAGCTTTATTGGGAGGAAGTTAACAGTATGCTAAGGATGCTACATTTGTCTTATAATTTGGACAAGAACAAGAGGCTGTGGGTGTATCTTTGCAAATTTAAATTATATAGTTTTATTCTTGGTTAAATAAGCCAGATGCTTGCAGCGTGCTTATCTAATGTATGAAGAAATTTTCAAGGACACTTAGCAGAGGTGAGAACTTCAGTTACAGCTGAAGGCAGAAGCAGTCCTAGGATTATGAACAAATTCACCTTATGAACTGATCCGAAAGGAATTAGGCAAAAAGTCACACCAGAATTCAAAGGATCTGAGCCCAGTGAATAAAATGCCCAGTGTACACATTGCTGACTGGGCTCCTTGCACATAAAACTCACGGCACAGGCAGGTGATGAAATGTACCCTCTGCTAGCCAGAGGGCAGGAGGCAGAGCGGGATGGCAGCCAGCAGCTTGCTCCCTTTCCCATGTGCTCAGGCGGTGAGGCCCATCTCCATGCTTGCCCCACTCCAGCCTCTGATCCTGCCACAGGGGAACAAGCCGGAGCTCCCAGGCTCCTGCTCGTGCCCTGTGTCTGTTTCCAAGTGAGAGGTTTCCATGAAATGATAATGTTGCACTTGCGGATTACAGAGCAATAACAAAGTGAAATGACAGCTACTGCTGTCCTAGGGACCTCTGCAAGCTCTAGATGATTATTTTCAAGTGGTTGATCCATGTGATAGCAGATATAGTCCTGTACAGCAGTTCCCCACTGCAGTGGGTCACAGGACAGAGAGTTGGCACAGTATATGAACATCTCTCTTCCTTCTCAGTCCCACCATTTCCAGGTAGTATCTCCAGCAAGTTCACGTGGGAAGGCAAGATTTCTGTCATTGAAACGTGAGCATCCCAAACTGTGTACACAGGGGCAATGATGTGGTAGTACTGCATTCACAGCTGAATTCACTTCGGCATAAAAGTCTCCCCTGTTCTCTTTTCCAGTGGTGAGCCTCACTTCTCCAATTTGAAAGGCCAGACTGAGTAGGTTTTTACAGTTTTCCTCACCAGAAAGATGCCTGAGATTGTTGTCTTCAGTGTTCATGTGAGAAGGAAATACTTATCTGAGTGCTTGCTGTTTTGAAGTTTATTGTTTCTTTACACTCACATTTATTACGGTGGCTTGACATAAAGGTATAGCATTCTCCTTCCACCTAAGTTCCCTGATTTGAATTGTTATCAGCAGCAGAATTGCACAGAAAGGTACATGGTAGGAGAATAATAGCTCCATTATGACCTACTAACATTGTAATCTAATTTGAGTTTAAAAAAAGACCTACATATTAACAACCAGCACAGTAGGATAGCTGAATGTGTTTTTATAGCACAGAAACAGTGATCTGTGACAGTTTTTAAAGGAATTTGTGTTTCAATATTATTTAGATTGCCGTTTCTAATGGGTACGGCATTTCAGTTGAATTAATGTTTCTCACCTGTACTGCTTAGCCAAGCTTTGTTTTATTTTGACTTTTTTTGTTGTTATTTAAATGTAAAAAAGTTTGAAAAGCATGCAATGTTGAAAACAGCTTGTTAATTATGAAATAGTTCCCCACTCTTGTTTCTTGGAACACTGAAGACGCAGAAGAGCCTTGATTTACTCATAATGGCCTAGATTAAGGATAATGGTGTAACTGCAGTGATCAGTCATGGCCTATATCACAATCTGAGCAGCTCACAGTCTCTAATGTTTTTCCCATCAGGGCAGCAATGGGAAGTGGGATGTTCTATTACCTCAGCTATACAGGCTGAATGATCTCAAGGCACAAGAGATTAAACAACCTTCCCGATGTCATGGAAGGACCTTTGTGACAGAGCAGAGTTTGGGTAGCAGCAGTCAAGATCCTTTCTCTCTGAATGATACAGCTAAACCCTATAAAGAGCTGGTGCACATTTCCATATGGACCAGATTAGCTGTACTGCATATTAAAAACATGGCCACAAGCTAGTTTTTGCTAATGCAGTATGCCACACTGGTATAACCAAAGTTACATTAGCATGAATTTCTTACCATCAAATGCAGTAAAACTGTGCAAATCTTGCAAGAACAATAAAGGTGGCTTATGTGTACGTTTAGGCCCAGCTCCTCTCCTCCTTGGAGGTGATGGGAATGCCTCCATTTATATAGTGGGCTCTTCATTGTTCTCAGATTTCACTCTGTTCCTGTTGAAGACATCTCCTATGGCATATTTAAGTGAGTTAGGGTATAGGTACCCAGGAGGAGTTTAAAGGATCAAGTTTAGGTTGCTTGTTTAACTCCCACTACAAGCACTTATGTTCCTGAGTCACATAGGCAGTTTGAAAACACTCCTTGCTCTTTCTAATGAAAATCTGAATACTGGTCCTTGAGACAGATCTCAGTTATATAAACAGTGTGGCAGCTGATACTTGTTTCCGTTCCCAGAGGGGGAAAATACTGATTTTTTCTTTTTTTGCTATTGGATTTTGCGTAACTGAGCTTTTTCCTTTACTGTAGGCAAACTGCATTCAGCCATTAACTTCAGTTGCTTAATTAAATAATTTGGAAGTTTCTAATGTCATTGTGCCAGTTGATGCTTAAATACATTTTTTGTGCCACTAGAGTTTTTCCAGATGTTTAAAGACACATGAATACTTGTACCTTTTAATACAGTTTTGCTTTCACAGTGTCCAGCTTATGAATCACATTTCCTAAGTCAATTTTAAATAAGGCTCTGTGAATACTGAGAAGATTGCAAGATATGTAATGACAAATAATATAGGCAATTTCAGAAAGAAGCAACTGCTCGCGACCAAGTATGTATGAAATTAAATAGGTCCTATCATCGCATATTAAAGCTGGCCTCTCAACATTAGGTAGATGTTACACAGTAAAGGCATGGAATTATTTCATAACTTAGAAAAGTCTTTGAATTTCTTTTTGAGGTATTACATGTGTTAGTTGTACACACTTCTCAAAGGAAAATTCAACATTCATCTAGCATGCAGGTATTTGCCACACACACCTAAGTTGTCAGAATACCTGCCTAACATACGTGCTGTGGCTATACCTCACTTGAAATACTGCATTTCGATTTCTACCTGACTTACACAATAGTGGGCCTAATTCTCCCTCCCCCTCCTGTGCTGATTTTTAGATTTCTCTTTCCTGCTATAAGTACTCTCTAGCATCTAATAACAGCTGTCATTTTCTGCTCTGCACTTTGTATAATCTATTAATCTTATGTATAGACAGAGCATGGTCATGCTTTTCAATTTGTTTTTCTACACTTACTTTATTTTCTGTTTGCATAACTTTGCATGGTTTCAGAGATACCGAGCATTAGGGCATCCAGCTTTGTCAATAGTCTTAGAGGGGAGAAAAAAAGAGGAGGAGAGAGAGTGAAACAGTGCAGTTAAGTTCCAACTGTATATATAAAACAAAGCAAGTAATAAAAATACTTGCTTTTGTGCCAATGGTGGTGTGGTAAATAATTGCAGCAGTCCAGCTGAAGTATCCAGTAGGAACTGGGTAAAACCAATAATGGCCAAGTTAGAAAATATATTAGCCTTTATTTGTGCTCAACTGTGATTAAAGTAATGTGAACTAAAAACTTGTTAACTATGCTATGTGGTCAAAATATTTACAGGTTTATTGATGTCTTAAAAAGACAACTTCCATAGTGCATAGGTTTCTTGAACAAGACATATGGCCAAACTTTAGCTTTGTGTGACATGGCAGTTACAGAACAGGAAGACATGTGCTGGTGTCCCATATGCCTTGCAAAACCAAGGTGATGACAGGAATATTCCTCAAACCATATGGAAATCGGTGGTTCCTGCAACAAGGGGCAGCCAAATCAGTCGTAGGATTTATTAGTAATGAACAATGCCAGAATATGACTGGATAGCTTGTATATAATGCAAAAGGTTTCCATTGGCTCAGAAGGGAAGGTTAAGTGAAATACAGTGCATATACATTGAAATCTGGAATAGAGGCTTTGCAGATATTCAGATCTTCTGGAGAGAAGCTGTAGCCTTCAGTCTGATGATACTGTGAATATGTCTACATGGTTGGTTGCACTCATGCATGAATTCCCTTTGCATATGCATTCAGCTGCCTGGACACAAGCCAAGTCCAGTTCAAAAGCATGTTTCTGAAGCCCAGCCCAGATCACTCTGCCTCTGAGCATGGCTTATTAGCTCAGGCACAGTGTCACCCTAACAAGGTCACAAGGGTTTTCAGTTTGGAGCTGGCTGGAGGCCCATTAGATTGGTGTGCAGGCAAAGGGAGCTCCTATCTACTTGTCGTAGCTGGTTTATGTGCATCCCATTAGAGCTTACCAGGGTCCCAGGATGGGATAAGCATCTATTGTAACACTGAGGTTAAAAAAAGGGAACAGCATGCTCTGGAGTTCTTTTAAACAAAATTGTTTTAATCAAGCAAGCTTGTAAATTACTTGTGGACTGGGTCATTCAAAGAGTTTTAAAGGCCATGAAAAGGGAGGTTAAAGGCTTTTACTTAAAAGCACATTAACATACACTTAAGATACTGCTATGCCATACTTGTCCAGTGTAGGGCTTGCAGACACACCTGCAGGACAGTTTTACCCACTTGCAGCTCTCCAGCTGCTTAATCAGCTGCAGTCCAGGCTGCTCTGAAAGGTATAGTACCATGCCTGCCATCATGCTTGGCCACTCATCCCCAAGGCTTCCCACTGCAAGTATGAGTTTTGTGCAGCCACATGGAGAGCTGGGCTGGTGGACCAACCTGGCTAAAACCCAGTCATTTCACTGTTGCTAGCTTTCAGCTGAGCAGTTTCCTGGATCCTGCTCGCTGCGTGGCCACATGAGTGATGGTACTGGCATGAGAGGGCAAGTGGCTGTGGGCAAGGAGAAGGGGGCGAGACCACTTCTTTCAGTGCAGCACTGATTTTCACTGTGCTGTCTCTACAACCATCCCTGCACACTTGCCTACCACCCTTTGAGTATGCCTGTATGGCTCAGCATCAAATTATTAAGCCCCTCCTGAGACACTTATTAAGCCCCTCCTGAGACACATCATAGCTCAGATGTTGTGGGCACTGCTTCTGAGTCCCAGTCTGGCTCACACTGGATCCAGGCATTGATTTGTAACAAATAGGAGTAACTGAAATCTAAGCCTAAGTACCTCCGCAATTTAACTTGACAATATCTCTGTGATACTTTTTTCTAACATATATACTTAATTTTATGAAACAGACGTATTTTTTTTGCCTCATATTACTTTTCATGTGCTGAAGTCCTGAAAGCTGTATTAGGCCCATCATAGAAACTGAACCTCGAGTAACATGGTATCAGAGAGTGAAGTCTTTTGAATGGAAATGACCTTGATATTTCCCAGATGTGTTAGCAGGAAAGGTTTTATTCTCAGATCACCTTAAAAAAAATAAAAAAGTGGTGTGTATCAAAGAATCGACTTTTAACATATGACATTGCAGAAGAGGATGGAAGACTGACTAATAGGAAGCAGCTCCACATTTTCCAGCTTTCATGCTTCATCAGTGCCTTTTCTGATAGCCTTAAACTTTGATGAATACTGATTGGTGGAAGTCAAAGACGATGAAGTATAAAATAATTTGATTTTGTTTTGAGGGATGGTCTGTCAAAACCAGGCACAGCCTTAATGACAAACTGTGATTATGGTATCTTAGTAGCTAGGAAAAAAAGTCTGTTCTCCAATGCAGGATAATCTGCTAAACACGCTATGACAGGCATTTTAGGCACAATGTATTCTTACTTTCACAGTTACTACTGTGAAATAGAATTTAGTTCTTTAGTAAGAGGTATCCCTTGAGGAGTAGAAGGTGAAGCAAGACTAGAATTCACATGGTTTTAAGTTACACATTTTTCTATAAATAGAGTGCCTATTAAAATGAAAAAATAGAGCACCTATTAAATGTGCCATGGATTTCAGTGGGAAGAGAAGTGGGTCATAGGTCTGCATAGAAACACAAAAAAAAAATGAAATTTTATGCATGGCAGTGCCAGCACAATGCCCCAGATTCTCCATCAGGTTTTGTACTGTTCTTTTTCCACATAGATTTGATTTCCTGCAGTGACTCTTGCTCTAATAGTGTTCATATTTGTAATATGTTTCAACAAAAAGGTATGATTAGCCTTGTGTTCTGGATATTGGCTTGTCTCTCTGGGCAACTTTTTCAGCTCTTACTGTTTATGTCTTGCCCACAAGCATAGCAGTTGCATAGTAACCAACCCTCACTGACAAGGTTACCTTCTATCACTGCAGCATAGTAAAGGTGGCAAAAGATATATTTAAGTCTTGTCAAATTACATTTACAGCTTTTACATTATCAACATCCTTTATGTTGCCAGCACAGTGTTGAAGGGCCATGGAGAGATGGAGGACTCATGCGTGCACCTGCATCGGTGGAGGAGGAACAGGATTAGCAGCTGACCACAGTAACTAATATATTGAATAAACGAAAAGCCAGATGTTAGGCTGACACACATCAAATCGAGGCAACATCTATCCAGCAGTGAGCCAGGCTTCCAGCATTTTCCATGTGCTACACTCTGGCAGAGGCATCTTTTATAAAGCAAAACTCAGTGCCCAGTTCTGCACAGAATCCAGTTTTGCTGCTCACTTAGGTGACTTTTTATCATAACATCTGGATCAATAAATCATCAATAAATATTTTGTGTTGCAACCAGAAGCACAGGTTCTGTTTCTTGTACATACAGCCTACAAACAAAATAAAATGGATTAAGGGCTTAAACAATGACATATTCTCCACTACCTAAGAATGTTCAATTTTGTTTAAGACTATTGGAGCTATGAAAGCCTATTATGAAACCTGAAAATATTCTAGTTTCTATAGAATTTTTAAAATTTACACAGTTCTGGTGATCACATTACAGGTGTGACTGCTGTGGCAGCTTGGTAGAAAAGGGCTATTTATAATTAAACTAATACATTCCTAAAATTTTAGATTATCAAAAGATCTCACAGAAAAATCATATCTGAATTAGTACCCAGGATATAATATTGTGAACATAAAAATGTGAGTGGCATTAAAAGGTAGTGTTACCTTGGAAATATAAGACCATATGGCTTGGTATTCCTGATCAGATTATTGATTCCAGTCACCATTAGCAGTTATAATCAATATTTTAGTTTTAAAAGGCAGCTGCTGTTGTCTGCATCTAACCAATCATGCAACAGGAGTACATCACAGAGCAAATTTCTTCCATGAGTGATTGATCCATTTATGCCAATAAATGAGATTTTATTATCCTTATCTTGCTTGGGTGAACAATTTGAATTTTTCAATTTTCTTTTATCTCTTCTGAATAGCAGAGACATGCTGACTGAAACACATCGGTAGGAGAAAAATAAGTTACATGTAAACCAACCTATCTTGAGTGCTGTTGTTTAGTATCTAGATATGAATAGAAACACCTTCTGACAAATGTGTGAGGCCTATTTCGGTTATATCTAATGCCACTGAAGACTTTTCATCAATATGTGAAATCTTCCATCCATCTCCTGAGCATTAGGCTGTATTGAACAGAGGAGTCAAGAGGTTAACATAACACTGTCCCTCTCCCCAACCCTTGTAAGCACACATGAACATGAGAATATAAAATATTTTCTCATTTAAATTTTTAAGTTCACAATTCTCTGGTGTTTCCTTTGCTGCAGTCAATTTCCTAGTGATTTTTAATGGCTCAGAAGCTGTGGGTATTTTGCAAAGTTCATCTATAGGCCAGTTGTACCATGCATTCCAGTTGGTTTCTCTAACCACAGAAATGTAGTAGACTAGAAAAAAAATGTGCAAAAGTAATGATGGAAATAAGGGAATGGAAACTCTCCTTTGTGTTTGAAGATGCAATATGCTACCTGCTTGGCAGTGTGTAGCCTGCTATTTGATAGCTTAATTAAACACTGAAATTCTTCCATCATCTCCTACACCCCATATTTAAATTCTCTGTGATTTTTAATTTTGCTAAGTTCTGACAGGCTGAATTTTGCAGACTTCACTGCAATGTAGGTTGTCCCTTTGCCCACAGAGATTGTGGTCTCACTGCACTCTGTCAGTGAAGAACCTTCTGCCTGCTCTCGCAGAGTCCGGGGCTGGCGTGACTCCTCTGCTAGATGCAAAGTGGTGACAATCTCCAAAAAACCCATGTGTTTCAGAGGAGGGAAAAGTGTTTGCCCTCCTGGTCCAGGATCCCATCAAAAGCCACAAAGAAGCTTCCCACAATCCCATTTGTCATCAACTTCTCTGTTGTACTGTAGGATCTAGGATATGTTCTTGTGGCAGTCATATAATTTCTATTGATCTAGCAACATTATCCATGTGTATTGCCCCTTCAGTAGCTGATAACTTGGTGTACCGTTGTACTGGGTCTGGCTGGGATGGAGCTGCATTTTTCTCTGCCACAGTCCATATAGTGCTGGGCTTTGCATTTGTGGCTAGGCAGGGTTGGTAACACACCAGTGATAACACTCCAGTGTTTTGGCTATTGCTGAGCAGTGCTTGCAGAGTGTTAAGGCTTTCTCTCCAAACAACCTTTTCACCTGGAAAGCCAGTATGTTGGGGGTGGGCAAGAGGTTGGGAGGGGACCCAGCCAGGACAGCTGACCCAAACTGACCAAAGGGACATTCCATACCATGTGACATCATGCTTAGCAATAAAAGCTGAGGGAAAAGAGGAGGATGCAGAGACATTCCTTGTTATGGCATCTGTCTTCCCAAGCAATCACTATGGGTGCTGAGGTCCTGCTTTCAAGGAAGTGGCTGGACATCTGCCTGCTGATGGGAAGTAGTGAGTAAGTTCCTCTTCTTGCTTTGCTTGCATGCACAGCTTTTGCTTTTCTTGTTAAATTGTCTTTATCTCAACCCAGGAGCTTTTCCATCTTACTTTTGCCCTCTCTCGTGTTGAGGAGAGGGATTGAGAGAGCAACTGGGTGAGTGTCTGGCAGCCAACCAAAGTCAAGCCACCACAATTTTCTTACATAATACAGTATTTTAAGATGGGAGTAATCTGACCAATCTCAATGAACATATTCGGCACACTGAGTTGTACAAAGTTCAGCTCATCCTCCTGATATAGGTACTCGGGCATTAGGGTAGCTTTTGTTCACTCAGATAATCAGTACAGTACTATGATTATCTCAATGTAAAGCCCATCTGCGTAGAATGCATTTACAAAGAAATGCTACTTTTTCAATAGATGGTGATCTATGGTTTGCAAAAGAAAAGATTAAGGATTTGACATACATTTAAGACAGTATTATTATTCAGGCTTTCCATTTTTCTCTTCCACAGGTCATGTCTTCACAGTGACCCGAAGCTGTTAACACCCTCCTGATAATCAGGAGGGTTGCTCACTCCACTACCAGGGGATGAGATTATGTCAATACGAAACTCAGCTTCAGACTGTATTTCCTGCAAGGGATTAGAAGTAGGGAACTGTGAAAGTCCACATGAGAAGGGTATGGGGAACCATACAGAAGGAGAAATTAATTTGAGGTAAGAAGAGTTTCTCTCATTTGTTGCAGGGAGGACAATGCGTGAGAAAGCAATGTAAAATTTTGGTGGATGTTATGAATAAATGCAATTCTCCAGACAGCCCTTTCTTGAATGGTACAGTCCTGATTCACTCAACCATATAAAATTATAATTAGTCATGTCCCAAGCTCAGCACAGACTTGCTGAGTAGGCTGTTTATATAAGATCCCTGTAGCAGACTTGGAAGTCATGGCATAGGAAATGAATGCTAGTATAAAAAAATCAAACAGTTTCTCCCATAAGAAGCTGTAGCACAGCTAAATTCTGGAGGCCAAACCAGCTGTATGTAGATGCAAGAGACATATGCTATTTCAAGCTAGAACTTGGATAATTCTGCAGGTGAGTATGGCATCAGTGCACCCTGTACAAAAGCTAGTGCATTGACAGAAGATGCAGCATGAAATCCTAGCCTCACAGAAATGAGTGGAAGCCTTGCCATGCATTTGACAGGATCATAACTTTATTAATCACTATGGCTAGCAGAAGCTGGTGGAGCAAGAGAGTGCGATCACTTTGAGATCAGCCTACACACACACTCAACCAACTTTTGCAGGGTGCCACAAACAGTGATGTGATTTTTGTAAAAAAGACAGCAAGCAACCTCCTGCCTTACGATGAACAGGTGGTAAGATTTTGTAGCTCAATGTTTGTGAGTCTCCAAACTGGAGCATGAAAATTTTGTCTGTAAAAAGCACATTTTGGAGCTTTTTCCCAGAGTCTGGTAAGTATCAGAGCTGGATATTTAGCTGGAAACAGGCTTCTTGCTTAGAAGCCTTCTTTGAAGTTTCTTGAGGAAATTTGTGTTACGGACATTTTAAAACTAAAGCCTTCAGGCAAGCAGCTTAACTTTTTTCTGACTGAATGGGTAATTCAAACATGCAAAGCCATGCTCCTGTCTAGTCACAAATCTTCCTGTTTTGCTTTTATAGAGCACTTTACACTGGGAACCGTGTACAGGAGTACAACTGATGTGCGTTATGATAATACAAATAGTAAATACAGGAATAATCAGCAGCAGATGGGATCTTCATGTGGCTTTAGCTGAGGAGCCTGTCGGAACATCACCCCAGTGCATCAGGCCACACAACAAGAGATGAGGGAGCAGTCAGGATTCTTATAATTGAAATTAACTGTATGTTGTTTCAATTAATTGTTCCAATTAGTCTCTCTTTCTTGTCAGTTATGCCTTTCTGTAACAGTGTCATCTGGGATGCTGTGAGAAACTGAAAATGCACTAATGGTCAGATGCTCATCAGTTAAAGAACTTTATATTTCTAATTAGCTCCCTGAGAAGAATTCGTTGTAAAAATGAAAAAATTTTATAGGCGGAATAAATGAGGAGTTATTTTTATTACAAGACTAGTTTTTCTTTCAACGATAGCATTATTTCTGTTGCCAAAAATAATTTTTTAAAAGCCTTAATAGAGAAGAAAAGAAGGAAACAGCTGGTTTGTTTCTACCTAGCAAGACTTTCTTGTTCTTGTGAGCTATCTTTCACAATGATTTAGTAGGTAGGGTGCAAACAACACAACAGCTTTAAATCAGTTTTAAAAAAAATCCAAAATAATCATCCAAATTAAAACTACCAAAGCTACTTTTTATGAAGTCAAATCAAGAGGTACTGTTTCAGATTTTTAGTCAATGAGACATTGCCTGACAAAGACTAAGCAAAAATGGTCAGGTTCTAGATCTGGTTAAAATATTTCTGAGTTTGTATTGTTTTTTTTTTAAATGAAAAACTGAAGTCTAAGATGCAGTTTCAAAAGTTTTCTTTTCTTTTTCCCCAATTTTTATTTGAACGTGAAGTTCACATAATGCTGAGAGCAGTTGCTAGCAGTTGTTTGCCCTGAGGCTGTAAATGCAAAACGACAGAAAACTCTACCTAAAAGCATGGCCTAACAGATGCTTTCTGCCACAGCCTGTAACCATCTCCAAATCCAGGTGTAAAGTACCACACTGTCTTGATATGCTAAATTCAAGGAGACTGGTTTTTGAAATTTTTAAGTATGGCACACAGCCTGCACCTTAAGCCAGACCTCCAAAGCCTACACACTAAGCAAAGGCCTCCAATTTAAGTGCTTATCCACAAAAGGAGCTATTAGTGACTATGTCTAGGGTTAGGCAGTGTGTAAGTATAGCTCGTGAGTGGATGCACTTTCCTACATGACTTTCAGACAGCAGAGCTGCCCAAGAAGCTGTGCTTTTTCTGCTTATTCTCTGTTAGGAATGCTGAGACAGATTTCCAAAGTTACTTAGTTGTGGTGTTGCTTCAGCTATAGTGATCCAAGGACATTTTGTCACATAGAGGTGACAAAACTTAGGGAAATGCAGCATCTTATGTATCAGCTATAGTATATGGTACGAACAGATGGGACATGATGCCTTCATCAGCTGCTTT